>NC_077229.1:470650351-471250351 GCF_027887165.1 Monodelphis domestica | reverse complement strand
CCGGAGTGAGGACACAGCCTTGCTTCATGCCATTGGAGATGTTGAAGCGATCAGAAGTCTCTCCACCAGATAGGACTTCCCCTGTCATGTCAACATGAAAGAGCTGGATCAGTTTGGCGAATTTTGTTGGGCAACCGAGCTTGCTAAGTATCACCCACAATGCATCCCTGTTCACTGTGTCGAATGCCTTCATCAGGTCTTTGAAGACAATGTAGAGACTCAGGTTCTGCTCAAGGCATTTTTCCTGCATTTGCCTCACCGTGAAGACCATGTTGATGGTGCTGAGATCTGGTTGGAAGCCACATTGTGATTCAAGCAGGCTCTGCTCTGAAACAGATGACAGGAGTTTGTTGAGTATAACCCGGGCAAGGATCTTTCCAGCAGTGGAGAGTAGTGAGATGCCTCTGTAGTTGTCACAGGCTGCTCGTGCACCTTTGTTCTTGTATAGGGCTATGATGGAGGCATCTCTGAGTTCTGGGGGCATGTCTTCCTCTTCCCATATGCTGGTCAGCACTATGTGTAACATCTGAAATGCCTTTCCCTTTAAGGCCTTGTACACCTTGGTTGGGATCCCGTCTTTACCGGGTGCCTTGCCTGTACTCATTTGTTTAATGGCTTTTTGGACTTCCTCTATTGAAGGAGGGACGTCAAGTTGTTCAATGGTGTGGTTTTGGGGGATCTGTTCAAGGGTGTTTTGGTTGACTGAAGAAGGTCTGTTGAGAAGCTGACTGAAGTGTTCTTTCCACTTGTTGCTGATGCCTTTTTTATCTTTTATGAGAGTGTCACCATCAGAGGATAGCAAGGGAGTGGTAATGGGTTTTGATGGCCTATAGACAGTCTTGAGGGCACTGAAAAATTGTTTGTAGTTTTTCGTATCAGCAAAGTGCTGGATTTCTTCTGCCTTTTTTTCCCCACCATCAGTCTTGCATCTTCCTGATCTCACTCTGCATCGTGTCTTGGAGAGCCTTGAATCTGTCCTTTTTAGGAGCAGAGTTTGGGTTATTTTGCCACTCCATAAAGGCTTTGTTCTTTTTGCTCAATAGGTCATCAATACCAGTGTTGTTCTCGTCAAACCATTCCTGGTGCTTGCGTTGTTTGGGGCCTAGGACTGCCTTTGATGTTTCCTTCACTGCATCTCTGAACTGGTTCCATTTCTTGGTTGAGCTTCCAGTGAGTGGTCCCTTGACAGACAGCTTGTCGTCCAGGTAGGACAGGAATGTTTGCAAATAAGATGGATCTCTAAGACAACTCACGTTGTAAAATGTGCGAACTGTCTGGGTGTGTTTTGGATGGCGAGGTGTAATGCGCATTTGAAGAGTCACTCTAACCAATTGGTGGTCTGTCCAGCATTCAGCTCCTCTCATGGTTCTGGTGATCTGTACATCCTGGATGTCTCGCCAGCATACAATGATGTAGTCAATGAGATGCTACTGTTTTGATCGCGGGTGCATCCACGTTGTTTCATATTTGTTTGCCATTCTGAACACAGTGTTCGTGATGGTGAGTTCGAACTTTGAGCATTTGCTGAGTAGCAGTAGGCCATTGTTGTTCATTTTGCCCACACTGTGTTTGCCGATCACTCCTTTCCATCTTTCATGGTCCTGGCCAACGCGGGCGTTGAAGTCTCCCAGTAGTATTAGCTTGTCATTTGTGGGCACTTAGTGCAGGATGGCACTCGGGTCAGAGTAGAACTGCTCGATGGTCTCCTCTGTGCTGGTCAGTGTAGGGGCATATGAGCTGATGATTGTGGTATACCGGTCTTTGCTGAGAGGCAAACGGATCTTCTTAAGCCTCTCGCTGATGCCCACAGGCAAGTCTGGCAGCTGTTTGAGCAAACTGGTCTTGATGTCCAGGCCAACACCATGGATTCTGTCTTCATTTGAGGCTCTACCTTTCCAGAAGACGGTGTATCCAGTGGTGGGTTTGCTGAGTGATTCCTCTTCTGGTAAGCATGTTTCACTTAATGCATGTTTCACTTAATGCTGCGATGTCGATGTTATATCGTGCCAGTTCTTTACCGATTAGGGCTGTTCTTCTCTCAGGTCTTGGGGTATTCTCTCTATCAAGTAATGTTCTGATGTTCCATGCTCCTAGTAGGAGTTTCTTTGTATTTTGTTTCCTTTGATTTCAAACGCTTAAAGGGATGGCCCGCCAGCCATGGTGTCCTCACCGGGTGTTTGTAGGGCAGGCAATGTTTGGGACACTTTTTCTAGTCCCCTCCCTTGATTAGGGTGAGCAGTGCTGTCCTAGAGAGGGCTGCTCAGTCGCCCAGGATGCTGCTGAACGTCCCTGCTGCCCACAGGGCCGAGCGACCACTGGTCTGTGGGCCGCCTACGTGCAGGATCGTGACTACAACTGCCAGTGGTCACCTCCACCTGTTGTGTCACCATTCCCCCATCGCCGCAGGTCTTGAAGAGGGTGGACGGGGTTAGGATAGATGAGTGTGCACAAAGATACTGGAGCGTGAAGGAGATTTAAGTGGAAATGTCGATGCACAGAGACAGTCCCACTCTCTCGGCGTTGGAAGCCTGGGTCCAATGGCACGAAAAGTTGTTACACCTGGAGACTTCCTCAGCTGCATTGGATGGCCGTGTTGTCCTTTGTGCTCCAACACACCCTAAGCACTCCACAGTGCCTTGCTGCATCGCCATCTCAGCTGTTGAACCTTCTTATTGGTTTCTTCCGCCTGTTCTGCCGAAGCAGTCTTCACATGCTGGGTGAGCAAAGCCCTGGTTCACCAGGAGTCAATGACCCGATGGCTACCCTCACAAGGTTTAACCGGCCTGTCGAAGCCATTGCCCGGGGTGTGGCCTCTGCTGCATGCTAGCAGCTACTGGGAGCCACAAGTGAGAGCTGGGTGTCAGGTGGGGGTCAGAGGCTGGAGAGCTGCCCTAGGAGGGCACAACAAGCCCTCCATACCAGAGATACTACCCTTCCCTATACACCCCATACACCCCAAGTAATACAGTATTGTGCCAGTAAATGTTTAATAGTTGGGCTCTCCAGGAAAAAAAAAAGTTTACACACACTTTTAAATTTAATCTTCAGTACAAATGCATTTTTAAGTTGCAACAATAAGCAAAATGAAAAATCAAATCTTGATCTGTAGTATTTGTTAATTTTTAAAATGCAAATACACTGAAAATTTGGCTCACAAAAGGCAGTTGGGGCTGATTCCAGCCCACCCTTAGGGAGATGGAATACTGTGAAGGACACTCGAAAGTCCAATTCAGCTAGATATGTCATGCATAGAGGGGAATGGTGTCCAATAAGCCTGGAAAGGTCTATTGGAACTAGGTTGTGAGTGATTTTAAATTTGTTAAAATCCAGGGAATCAAGGTGAAGTCCTAATGGCACAGGGCTTCCTTGCTTGGTAAGGTTAAGACATGCAATTTTTAAATGAGTTTATGTGGTCATGAGAATCAACTCTTCTTAAATGAGTTATAAAAGATAATTGAAGATAGCTTCATAGACTCCCCCTTGACCAAGACAGAATACAATCAAGAGGATTCTTTGATACCAACTTCCAGTAGTATTTTAAATATTTAAAACAGCTTTCAGAGACATTATCTCCATCTGTTAACAGATTCTCCTTTCACACCACAGCCTAACCACATTGCCACCTAGCTGCCCCTGAGCAGACACTTAATAAATGTTTTAGTACTCACCATAATTTGGGAAAAGTACATTAGTTTAATACAGTAACACTTCCAAAACAAAGGCAATGATAATAATAATGGGAAAGTCATTAATCAAAAAAGATATAGGCACCATTCTGCATATATTACTGTTTATGTTGAATGAGTGAAACAATGTCACTCAAAATCTATTATCCTCACAATTATGGCTATACCACACAGTGGATTGAAAGAACATATGGAGCTGATTTATTCCAAATTCACATGTAGGCACCCTTCAAAATTCCCTTTCTACAATTTTACCCCCATTTCAGGACTCTTTCTTATCCAGATTTCCCCTTCCCCCATTCTACTATTAGGAAGAAAATTAATCCATTATATTCCAATGTTGAAATGTGAATTAGTTTAATATTCCTTCCTAAAAATGTTGATTTTATAAAAGAACTACTGGGATAATCTAGTGAATGAATCAACTGCGTATTTAGAGAAGGGAAAAGAGCACAAATTGCACCACACAGCTAGACTAGTATATTTCACCTATGTGTAAGCTCAACCTTATCACAGTTACAAAAAATTGAATTTGTACAATCACCCTAGTACAAATCCTAATAATATGAAAATCAGTTTTGATCAATGACACATGTAAAACCCAGTGGAATTGCTCCTTGGCTATGGGAGGGGGATGGGAGGCAGGGAGAGAAAGAACATGAATCATGTAACTATGGAAAATTCTCTAAAATAATTAAATAAACTTTAAAACATGAAGTCGTAGAATTATAAGTACAAGAACTGGAAGGAGCTTTGAAGATTATCTTTCTTGGCTGTCCCATTTTTATACAGATAAGGATACCAAGTCCCAGAAATACATACAGAAATGTCTGTAAAATCAGATATCCAAGGTCATACAGGTAAAGATTCAGGATGAAAACTTAATTATTTCAACTCCTAATTTAGTGATATTGACCCATCTAGACACATTTTAACAATGTATTTCATATATTAATTGTCCTAGTCTCCACTGCATATGGACAGAAAGATGTTAATAAATATAAATAAAAGAGAAAGAGATAATAAAGTTAGAGTTAAAGTTGTATCTAGAAAGAAAAAGAGGAGTGGAGAGACAGAGACAGAGACAGAGAGAGACACAGAGAGATGCTATTGTTTTAAGTCTTATTTATTATTTCTTAGCTCTTATTTATCAAAGTTCCTATGGTAACTATATGTGTGTATGTATATTTATATATAATATACAAAATAAATTATAAGTATATAATTTATTTTGTACTTCACACTGCCTAGCATGGAGTATGCTCATGAACAATTCTTGCTTAATTGACCCCATGGCTTTCATTTAATAAAACTAATAAGGATACCTGTATAGGCTCAAAAAAGCATAGATATAAAGTAAATGATAACTTGCTTAAAATAAGTTTATATTTTGAAAATTTAAATTGTTACCTTCTTTAACCTCTATATTTTTTTACCAGCCCTTGTTTGTAGTTGGTCAACTTGTTACTTTAATAAATGTTGTCATATAAACAACTCCCTCTCCCCCCCCCCCAAATTATTGTGTCCTGCATAAAACCACAGAAGCCCTAAGTAATTAACTTACTATGGGGCTAAGTATGGTAGTGGGTTAGTCAATTCCCTCTAAAGAGTCAGGGACCCAGGAGTCCTTCTTCTTGAAATGTGTTGAGGTATAACGAGCTTTGTGAAAATAATTACATATTTAACCCTTATCTTCACCACCACTTAGTAGAAACACTTTGATAATATTTTCCTTCTGTTTTCCTCTGATCTCTAAATAAAAAGTCTCCAAAATGGTTTATATTATATACATTCACAATCTTCAATAAGAATTATCATGTTAGATATTTTCCTTCTCTAGTGTGAAAGGACTCCAAAGTCCATAAACTCTTTATATCCTGGTATCAAATAGAATACATATATTTTAAATATATTTTAAAACAATCCCTAAATTATGGTTAAGAAGAGTTTTTTAAAGAAATCTAATTTTTGCCTGTTTTTAAATATTTTCTCTAGAAATGTATAGATCATAGGTCATATATCTGGATCTGGAAGGAATTTTCAAAACCATGAGGCCAAAAGCCCTAGAGTCACAGATAAAGAAACTGATACTAGCAAAGATCATATAACTTAAGGTCACAGGTTAAGTGACTTGTCCACTATCCACTAATCATTTTTTTTTTCAATAAAAAAGTTTTATTTTTACAAGCTTGATAAATACCAACAAAATTAAATATTTGTATATACAGAGAAGAAAATGTTTGTGTATTTTAAACTTAATGCCCTGATTTTCTACTTCAGAATCTTTTGCTTTCTCCTATGAAATTTTTAATGTTTCATTGTTCCTTCTTTTCTTTTCCCCTTAACATTTCCTGTCTTCCCCTACCAAAAATTAAAAACCCTTCTTTGCATCAAATAAGTATAGTCAGAGAAGAAAAATGTATACATTGTTCTTGTCTCAAAATGATTGTCTCATTCTATATTTATTTCTTCTTTTCCAAGAGGTGGGAATTATGTTTCATCCATCACCTGGAGTCATCATATCTATTTATTATATGACTCAGGACTTTAGTCTTTTAAAGTTGTTTTCCTTTTATAAAGTTTATTTATTTAACTAATTAACTTAGAATATTTTTCCATCGTTACATGATTTATATTATTTTCCTCCACTTCTCTCACCCCCCTCCCATAGCCAATGAGCAATTCCACTGGTTTTTACATGTGTCATTGATCAAGACCTATTTCCATATCATAAAGCTTTCCTTTTAATTATCATAGGTATTGCATAAGTTGTTCTTTTGCTTCCATTGACCTGCCTCTACCTCAATTCCAAAAAGTTCCCAGGTTTCTCTGAATCATTTGCATTCAGCATTTCTTATGGCAAAATAATAGATCATTAATACCATATAATATAACACATGGCTCCACTCTATCTTCAATTCCTTGTTAAAACAAAGTGTCTTGCTACAAATATTTTTGTAGATATGAGTTCAACTAGAAAGTATAGTGACTTTAGGAATATAATTCCAAATGATTTTCCAAAATGGACCAATTTACAATTTACAGTTGTAAAAAATAGACTCGAATACAGGACTACAATCCCCACGAGCCTTTGCTCCACTTCCCCAGAATGCCTTGTAATCTCACCTGGGCCGAGATCGAGAAGGTATTTAAGCTGATTCAAAGGCTTTTTGAGGGGGCTTGGCTCTTTTTGGACTTCCGTTTTGGAGCAGACACGGCTGTTTCCATAATGTAGGTGAGGCCTAGGCCTCTGGCCTAGACACGTGTTTTTTCTTATCCTGTATTTTCTTTTAATCCTTAACTTTAATAAACCTCTAAAAAATATAATGCTCCTTGCAGAGAGAAACTAATTTCTACCTGCCTCAGTCTCCCCGTCTCCCTAAATTTTAATCTTTACACAGTTCTACCAAGAGTACATTGATGTCATTTGAGGGTTATCAGATGGGGAGGAAGGGAGAGAATGAGCATTTAAATAGCACCTGTTATGTTCCAGACACTGCTAAGCTTTTTTTTACAACTTATCTCATATAATCTCATTATTTTACAATGAACTTGAGAGGTATAAACTCTCATCTCTTTGAATTTTTTGTTTTGTATCAGTGATTTGGAATATTTTTTTATATGTTTGGCGATAACTTGCATTTTTCTTTTGAATACTGTTTGTACATGTCATTTGGCCATTTGTCTACTGATTAATGTCTATTCTTACTTCTTTTATATGTTTACATCAATTCCCTATATATCTTAGATATTAGACAAATTTCATAGAAATTTGCTACAAATATTTCCCAAAATAATTGCTTCCCTAGCAATTCTACCTGCAATGATTTTGGGGGCAATACTTTTCAATTTTATGTAATCAGAATTCTCTATTTTCTTATTATTGTCTCTACCCTTTATTTGGCCAAGAACTGTCCTGTTATCCAAAGTTGTATTGTTCCCTTTCTCTTCTTTTTTATTTATATCATATGGTTATATATAAATTTATACTCATTTGGAATTTCTTGTGGTTTATAAGATGTTCTTCTAAACCTAGTGGGTCCCATACTTGCTTTCCAGTTTTCCCAGTAATTTTTGACAAATTGTGTGTCTACCGCAATTATTTGTATCCTTATACTTATCGAATAATTTGCTACTATTTTTTTAAAAATCTTTACCTTCTGTCTTAGAATCAATGGTTCCAAGGCAAAAGAGCTATAAGGACTGGGCCATGGAGAGCCCAGGGTCACAAAGCTAGGAAGTGTCTGAAGCCAGAATCAAACCTAGGACCTCCATTTTCTAGGCCTGGCTCTCAATCCACTGAGCTGCTTAGCTGCCTTGATATTGTTGGTATTTTACCCATACAATGGTTTTCATTATTACTGCCTTATAATAGACTTTGCAATCTAGAACTGCTAGGCTTCTTTCCCAATTTTATTTATTTTCTTTTAAAATTTTTATCTTCTATTTCATTAAAAGAATTTTGCTATGTAATGTCTAATTGTATAAAGCAATCCTTTGGTTGTTTAGTATAGCATTAAATTGAATAATATTTTTATTTTATAATATTGGCAATACTCAACCATAATCAATTAGTTGGTTGGGATAGGCACTGAATCTATAATTTCACTAGTATAGGGAACTCTTTCTACAGATACAGGTCAGCAACTTTTCTGCATCTTTTAGAGTTTTAGAGTCACCCAGAATACTGAGGGTTTAAATGACTTAGCAATGATAACAAGGTCAGTAGGTGTCAAAGGCAGGATCCAAACCCAAGACCCCAATTAGTCTACCTTTCTGTAATCAGCGTAATGGAAATTGGCAAATAGGATAAACAAGAGCAATAGTTAATGTTGGAAGGATTCTCTGAAGATAGGCACACCAGTTTTGAAAAGCAACTTGGAATTATTCATTTAAAGTGATTAAAATGTTCATATCATTTGACCTAGGTATATGCCTCAAGGAGGCCATTAATAGGAAAGAAGAAAGCCTTCATACACAGAATAATATTTATAAAAATACTCTGTGGTATAAAATAACTTTAAACACATTTGACAACATTTGGGGCATAGCTAAACAAGTTGTGATGCCATAATGAAAATGGAATATTATTGTGCTATCATTAAAAAGGAAAATTGTGGATGTGAAATATGAAAATACAAGTTAATTGTTACTGAATGAAGTAAGCAGAGTCAAGATTTGTGCAGACACTTCAATTCACTCTTTTGCAAAGGTGGGAAGTTTAAAGGTGTAAACCATTGCATATATTTTCATAATTTTTCAATATATTAATTTAACTCATTTTTTCCTTCTTGATCTTTCTCTTTCTTTTCTTTATAAGATGTGTTGGAAAATAGGAAATGCTTTTGGAGAATATTTAGGTTATATAACAGTAAAAAATGTTAATTAAAAATAATTTTAACAGAAGGCTTTCTAGTTGTATTCGTATAATTATATGTGTGTTCATGGCTAAATACCCAGATATTTTACATATTGTACTCTTAATTTTGAAAGGAATTTGTTTTCCTATCTGCTTCTGCAGGGTTTGTTGGTAATGTACAGAAACATTGATGATTTTTGAGATTTTTTTATGTCCTTTTTTACTGAAGTTATGGTTTCAATTAATTTTTAGTGGAATCTCTAGCATTCCTATCTAAATAAGTCATCATATATCTACAAAAAAATCAATAATTTTATTTTTTAAGCCTACGCTGATTCCATTGATTTCTTTTTCTTGTCTTATTGCTATAGTCAACATTTCTATAAATACATCAAATAATAGTGATAATAATTGTCATACTTTTCTATCCTTGATCTTATTGAAAAAGTCTCTGGTGTTTCTCCATTATAAAAAATGGTAGCTTTTTATTTATTTGGTCAATTTCAAACATTATTCCTTGATTACCAAAATCATATTCTATTCTTCCCTCTCAGCCCCCCAATCTTCCTGTAGCCGATATGCAATTCCATGTTGTTGGTGTTTGCATTAGGATTTTCATTTAGAGTCTACATCCCCAATCATATCCCCTCAACCCATGTAATCAAGCAGTTGATTTTCTTCGGTGTTTCTACTCCCACAGTTTTTCCTCTGAATGTGGATAGTGTTTTTTTTTTCCTCATAGATTCTTCCAAGTTGTTCAAGATCACTGCATTGCCACTAATGGAGAAGTCCATTACATTC
Source organism: Monodelphis domestica (assembly GCF_027887165.1). Taxonomy (NCBI): domain Eukaryota; kingdom Metazoa; phylum Chordata; class Mammalia; order Didelphimorphia; family Didelphidae; genus Monodelphis; species Monodelphis domestica. The sequence continues at coordinate 471,240,505 of NC_077229.1, read as the reverse complement.
GATTATACCACAGTGTGTCAGTCTCTGTGTACAATGTTCTCCTGGTTCTGCTCCTTTCGCTCTGCATAAATTCCTAGAGGTCATTCCAGTTCCCATGGAATTCCTCCACTTTATTATACCTTTGAGCACAATAGTATTCCATCACCAAAAGATACCACAATTTATTCAGCCATTCCCCAATTGGAGGGCATCCCCTCATGTTCCAATTTTTTGCCACCACAAAGAGCGCAGCTATGAATATTCTTGTACAAATCTTTTTCCTTATTATCTCTTTGGGGTACAAACCCAGCAGTGTTATGGCTCGATCAAAGGGCAGACAGTCCTTTATTGCCCTTTGGGCATAGTTCCAAATTGCCCTCCAGAATGGTTAGATCAATTCACAACTCCACCAGCAATGCATTAATGTCCCAACTTTGTCACATCCCCTCCAGCATTCATTACTTTCCTTTGCTGTCATGTTAGCAAATCTGCTAGGTGTGAGGTGATACCTCAAAGTTATTTTGATTTGCATCTCTCTGATTATAAGAGATTTAGAACACTTTTCATGGGCTTATTAATAGTTATTAATAGTTTTGATTTCTTTGATTTAAAATTGCCTATTCTTGTCCTTTGCCCATTTATCAATTGGAGAATGGCTTGATACATTGAGCTCTTTTTAATTTGAGTAATTAGATCTTTGTCAGAGGTTTTTGTTATGGAGATTTTTTCCCACTTTGTTACTTCCCTTCTAATTTTGGTTACATTGGTTTTCTCTGTACAAAACCTTTTTAATTTGATGTAATCAAAATTACTTATTTTACATTTTGTGACTTTTTCTAAGTCTTGCTTGGTTTTAAAATCTTTCCTTTCCCAAAGGTCTGATATATACATATATATAAATACAATTTATTCTGTGTTCACATGATTTACTTATAGTTTCCTTCTTTATGTTCAACTCATTCACGCATTGTGAGTTTATCTTGCTGTAGGGTGTGAGATATTGATCCAAACTTAATCTCTCCCATACTATCTTCCAATTTTCCCAGCAGTCTATATCAAATAGTGGATTTTGGTAGCAAAAGCTGGGCCCTTTGGGCTTATCATAGACTGTCTTGCTGAGGTCACTTACCCCAAGTCTATTCTACTGATCCTCCTTTCAGTCTCTGAGCCAGTACCAAATTGTTTGGATGACCACTGCTTTATAGGATGGTTTGAGATCTGGTACTGCAAGGCCACCTTCCTTCATATTTTTTTTCATTATTTCCATGGATATCTTTGATCTTTTGTTCTTGAATCAAATGAACTTTTTTATGTTTTTTTCTAATTCAGTAAAAAAGTTTTTTGGTAGTTTTATGGGTATGGCACTAAATAATAAGTTTGGGTAGGATGGTCATTTTTATTATGTTAGCTCATCCTACCCATGAGCAGTTAATTTTTTTTTCCAATTGTTTAGGTATAGTTTTAATTGTGTGGAAAGTGTTTTGTAGTTGTGTTCATATAGTTCCTGTGTTTGTCTTGGCAGATAGATTCCTAAGTATTTTATATTGTCTAGGGTGATTTTAAATGGAATTTCTCTTTATAATTCTTGCTGCTGATATGTATTGGAGATTTATAGAGATGCCGATGACTTCTGTGGGTTTATTTTGTATCCTACAACTTTGCTAAAGTTGTTGATTTTTTCCACTAGCTTTTTAGTTGATTCTCTAGGATTATTTAAGTAGACCATCATATCATCTGCAAAGAGTGTTAGCTTTGTCTCTTCATTGCCAATTTTAATACCTTCAATTTCAGAGGTGATAATGGGCATCCTTGTCTCACTCCTGATCTTATTGGGAATGCATCTAGTTTATCCCCATTGCAGATGATGTTGACTGATGGTTTTAGATAGATACTGTTTATTATTGTTAGGAAAGACCTTCAATTCCTATACTTTATAGTACTTCCAATAGGAATGAGTGTTGTATTTTGTCAAAAGCTTTTTCTGCGTCTATTGAGATAATCATGTCATTTTTGTTGGTTTGCTTGTTGATATGGTCAATTATGTGGATGATTTTCCAGATATTGAACCATTCTTGCATTCCTGGTATAAATCCCACCTGATCATAGTGAATAACCCTTTTGATGACTTGCTGGAATCTTTTTGCTAATATCCTATTTAACTTTTTTGCATCTATATTCATTAAGGAAATTGTTCCATAGTTTTCTTTCTTTGTTTTTGATCTGCCTGGCTTTGGAATCAGTACCAATTTGTGTCATAAAAGTTATTTGGTAGCACTCGCTCTTTGCTTATTATGTCAAATAGTTTGTATAATATTGGGATTAACTGTTCTTTGAATGTTTGATAGAATTCACTTGTGAATCCATCAGGGCCTGGGGATTTTGTCTTACCGAGTGCTTTGATGGCTTGTTCAATTTCTTTTTCTGATATGAGTTTATTTAAGAATTCTATTTCTTCTGTTATTCTAGGCAATTTATATTTTTGTAAATATTCATTCATATCACCTAGATTGCCATATTTATTGCCATATAATTGGGCAAAATAGTTTTTAATAATTGCCTTAATTTCCTCTTCATTGGAGGTAAGGTCTCCTTTTTCATCTATGATACTGTTAATTTGGTTTTCTTCTTTCCTTTTTTTTAAATTAGATTGACCAGTATTTTGTCTACTTTGTTTTTTTCAGAATACCAGCTTCTAGTCTTATTTATTAGTTCAATAGTTCTTTCGCTTTTGATTTTATTAATTTCTCCCTTAATTTTTAGGATCCCTAATTTAATTTCCTTCTGGGGATTTTTAATTTGTTTGCTTTCAAATTTTTTGATTTGTGTGTCCTATTCATTGACCAGAAGGTCAATTCCTAATTCCTCCCTAATTTGTTAATATATGAATTTAAGTATGCAAATTTTCCCCTGAGTACTGCTTTGGCTACATCCCATAGATTTTGAAAGGATGTCTCATCATTGCCATTTTCTTCAATGAAATTATTAATTGTTTCCAATTTTTGAGTATCATATTATTTAATTTCCAATTAATTTTTATTTGGCTCTCCATTTACACTTACTGATCATTATTTTTATTGCCTTATGATCTGAAAAGTTTACATTTATTATTTCTGCTTTTCTGCATTTGTTTGCCATGTTTTCATGGTGTAGTATATGGTCAGTCTTTGTGAATGTACCATGTACTGATGAAAAGAAAACATATTCCTTTTCATCCCTATTTATTTTTCTCCATTTTTCTAAGATTTCATTCAACTCTTTTACCTTTTTCTTATTTATTTTTTTATTTCATTTATCTAAATTTGATAGTGGTAGGTTCAGGTCTCCCACTAGTATAGTTTTACTATCTATTCTGTACTTCAATTCCACCAGTTTCTCCTTTAGAAATTTGGATGCTATACCATTTGGTGCATATATGTTGATTACTGATATTTCATCATTGTCTATACTCCCTTTTATCAGGATGTATTTAACGTCCCTATCCCTTTTAATCAGATCTATTGTTACTTTGGCTTTGTCAGATATCATGATTGCAACTCCTGCCTTCATTCTATCAGTTGAGGAACAATAGATTTTGTTCCAACCTTTAATTCTAACCTTGTGAGTGTCTACCAACCTCAGGTGTGTTTCTTATAGACAACATATAGTAGAATTTTAGATTCTAATTCACTCTCCTATTTGTTTTTGTTTAATGGGTGAGTTCATCCCATTCACTTTCAAAGTTATGATTGTCTCTTGCATATTCCCCAGCCTTTTGATATCATCTCCTAGTTCTGTCCTTTCTTCTTTTGCTATATCCTTTTAAACCAGTGGTTTACTTTTAATCAATCTCCCTAATTCCCTCCCTTAATATGCTTCTCTTTCTGGCTCTTCTCTTTCTGTTCCCTTCTTGTTTTTTTAGGGTCAGTTAAGTTCCCTCCTCCCTCTCTTTCCCTTCTGTTTTGTACTCCCTCCCCCCTGCCCACCTCTTAGTTTTCCCTTCTCACTTTCCCTGTAGGATAAGATGGAATTCAAGACCCCAATGGATCTAGATGCTCTTCCCTCTAAGAAGGGAAGGTTTAAGTATTACGTATTAGAATGCTTTTCCTCTCTTTCTTATAATAGTATTCTTCTCCTCCCCTTCCCATGTGTATCTTTGTGTGATAAAGATTATCCTATTTATTTTATTTCTTCAATCTTCTCTTGGTGCCATCTTTGATTCCCCCCTCCCTTTTGCTTTTTTTGCATATCATCTTATAGCACTTTATTAGCCCAATCTTTTTTTGTGAATGATCCTTCTAATTACTATAATAGTGAATATAATTTTTGAGAGTAACAAATAACATTTCCCCATATATTAATATATATAATTTAGCTAATTTTAGCCCTTAAAGAAGAAAGTTTGAATAAAAGAATATTTTCCCTTTTCCTCTTTCTTATTTACCTTTTCATGTTTCTCTTGATCTTTGTGTTTGGATATCAAACTTTCCACTTAGTTCCGGTCTTTTCTGTAAGAAAAATGGAAATCTTCTATTTTGTTGAATGCCCATACTTTCCCCTGGAAATATATAGTCCGTTTGATGGATAGGTGATTCTTGGTTGAAGACCCAATTCTCTTGCCTTTCTGCATATCATGTTCCTAGCCTTGCGGTTTTTAGTGTGGAAGCTGCCAGGTCTTGTGTGATCCTGACTCTGGCTCCATAGGTGGGGTGGGGTGTTACAGATTCAATTAGTCTAATGAGTATAAGAAATTAAAAGTATGGATACTCCTTCCATCGGTGCAGATCAGCAATTCATTTGTAAATGTAATGTTAAATGGAGAATTGAAAAGTTATATCACAACTACACATCTTATGTCAGAAGGAGGGCTTAAACCAAGGACTTCCTGATTTCAAGGCTAGATTTCTATTCAGTAGGTCATAAGATCCCTCAAACTATTTCTTTAATTCCAGTCTCCCCAAAAGTCTCAGCAATAATGACCTTGAAAGTCCTTTTTAATTAACAAACAGCAACATTTAGAAATTAGCTACTAATGAATCATAAACCCTTAGAGTGAGAAAGAACCTTTGAAGATTTCTGGTCCAAAATACAGTGATGTAGTGGATGAAGTGCTAGACCTGGAGACAGAAAGACTCATCTTCCTTGATTCAAATCTAGCTTCAGATTCTTAATAGTTGTGTGACTCCAGGCAACTCACTTTACCCTGTTTACCTCAGTTTCCTCATCTATAAAATAAGCTGGAAAAGGAAATAGCAAACCCCTCCAGTATCTTTGCAAAGGAAACCCCAAAAAAGATTATGAAAAATTGGACACAACTGAAAAATGACTGGACAATAGAAGTACAATCAGAATTATTGGTATCCTTCAGATAATAATTCTATATAGCATCCCTGACAAGTGGTCAACCAGGCTCTGTTTGAATAAATTTGATGACTGAGAATATAGCATGTCACAATGAAGTCTATTCCATACATTTTCAGGTAACAATTATTGTCAGGAAGTCTTTTCTTTATATTGAAATGTAACTAGCTTCACTAGAAATTTCACTTATTTGGCAAAATATTGACTATATGATCAATATTTGCCAACATATCAATAATATTCACAACAAAGTGTTTAGGTGCAATAAGAATCAATTTTGTCTCTGTAGAGAACATGGGATAGAACTGAAAAGGAGGATTCTAGAGATTACCAAGGCCAATCCTTTCAGTTCTACTGAGATCCACAGAGATTAAATGACAAAGACATTCATAGCTGTAAAAAGAACTATGATTGTCTGCATTGCTCTGGGAAGAAGTAGACTTTCCTCCTGATGTAAGCACAGATAAAAGAAAGCAGGAAAATTCTTGAAGCAATAGATTGGTATTATTTTCTTTATTAGTATTGCAGAGATCCCCCATAAAGTCTACTCTATCAGTTCTTCTTGGTGTGTATGTGACTTTGAAGCTCCTAAGCCTTTTGGAAGTTCTACTGAGTTTGGAAGTACCAGTAGCAGAAGATGACTGTGAGCAAAGGACTTGTCTGTCTAAATCAAGAGAGATGTCACCAGCAGGCTGTCTGGCAGATGATGAATCTGGAGCTTATATTGTCCATGTTGTAAAAAAAAAAAACAACACTTTTTTTCTTTTATCTTATTAATACATCATCATGTAGAGATTAAGCACGACAATAACAAACATGATTGTTACACATCTGGAGTCTGAATTGTTTATCATTCTCCTAAATCTTCCAATGACAGAGAAAATATATTAAATACAGTTTTTTAGTCATTTTGTGCATCATGGACCCCATGATGTAAAAGCTGTGTATCCCCTCTCAGAATAATCTTTTTAAATTCACAAAATAAAATGTGTAGAATTATGAAGAAAGTCAATTAAAAGATAGTTATTAATTTTTTAAACAAGTTCAAAGATCTCAGGTTAATAACTCCTGATTATAACTAGGGATAATTATATTATTTCTTGAATTATAATTTGTTTCAATTCAAAATTTGGCAACCAAAATTTATTGCTGCAAGTCTCCAAACTATCCAATCAAATATGAAAAAATCACCTAATAACTAAGAGACCTAAGTTCTAGGGATAATGATACTATTCCCAATTTTTATAAGATTTGGCAAGATGCTCAATTTTTCTGGACTTTAGTTCCTCATTTTTGAGATGAGAGAATAGAAGTAGGTATCTTTAGCAGTCACTATAAGGTTTAACAAACAAACAAATATGAAGTACATGATCGTTCAGAGGAGGGATAGGTCTTAGTCATCTCCATGTCTCTTTTAGTGTGGAGTATAAAAGATAGATAGATAGATAGATAGATAGATAGATAGATAGATAGATAGATAGATAGATAGATAGATAGTAGGCACTTCATAAATGTTTGTGGTATAGAATTAAACAGGAATTTATCCCAATATATCTTTAAAATCTTGGTCACTGAACAGTTTTTAGTGGCCAAGTACATCACTCTGTCTAGTTCACTAATTATAAAACTTTCGGATTCAGAGAACTGTGTGTGTGTGTGTGTGTGTGTGTGTGTGTGTGTGTGTGTGTGTGTGTGTGTGTGTGTGTTAAGAGAGAGATCAATAGTTGTATTGAAATGTCTCTTAGATCTCCCCTAATGACTAAGAATGGATATACAGCTTCCTCAGAGTTGCAACCTCTGTATCACTAGTGTTGTTTTCCATGGTGGTATTAAGGTTTTGTGGCAGGCTAGCTCCCTTGGTTAGCACAGGAAGCTAATGAGACGAAGGTCATGGGTTCAATCCCCATATGGGCCTGTTAACTTCACTCCATTGTGGCCAAAGACTGAAACTTAAGCCCTGGGCATCCACCTCACAAATGTATATCCTTGGTCAAAGGGGGGAAGGGAGAGGTAGGTAAAAGAAGGCATGTGGATCAGTACAAATCCATCACCACAAATACAGAAAGAGATCACAGTGAGTGGGTTAGTGAATTCTCTTCAATGACAGGACAACACAGGAGTGCTACAGCCAGAAGTGATTTCTCTCTCCCCTAAGCTCCTCTTTACTTACGTAATTCTTGATTTGATCCTTTTGTTTTCTTATGTGCATATACCTGATTCCTCCTCCCCCCAACTAAATTGTAAGTTCCTTGAGAGCAGGATTCAGAACTTAAACTTTTTTATTTGCCTTGACCAGGTGCTCTCTTCAGAAAGAGCATTTAATAAATAGTGATGTCTGGAAGAAAAAAATATATATATATTTGCCCAGCTACCAATCATTCCACTGTAGAAGTCCATATTGCTGGACAGAATCATTTTCATCATCAATTTCCTTCTCTCATTCTGCTAAATCAAACACCCTAACTACAATAGCTAGCATTTATATAGTGCTTAAAGTTTTAGTAAATGCTTTACAAACTGTAACTCATTTACTACTGGGAAGTTGATATTATTACTTGCATTTCACAGCTGGGGGAATTTAGGCAGACAGACATTTAGTAACTCATCCAAAGTCTTATCAGGTGTCTGAGGTCAGATTTGGACTCATCTTCCTGATTGCAGGTGCAGTGTACCACCTAACTGCCTCACACAAGTATCTATTGTCCTGGCTGGGAAGTATTTAGCAGTGAGTCTACAACATAATCCTGACATTTTAAGTTTGGAAGAGAATAGAAGGACCACTGAATCCAACCCATTCCTGAAAAGGGATCCCTCCATTAACCTCAATCTAAATACCTAGAGCAAGGAGGAGTCCACTACCTCCCAAGGCAGCTCTTTTAGCTTTAGGGTAACACTAAGAGTTAGAAAAGATTTTCCCTGGACCAAGTCTTTGAAACTTTAGCCCATAGCTCTACCCTCTGGGGACAAGCAGAGGAAGTATAATCCTTGTCCCATGTGACAGCATTTCAGAGAGGTGGGAACAACCATTATTCTCCTCCTTCAGTCTTTTCCAGACTAAATAGACCCTAGAAAGTCACATCATGAACTTGAAGACTTTCATCATTCTTTTGCCCTCCTCTAGATATTTTCCATATTATTGACATATTTTTAAATACTCAGAAATGAACATAAATCTCTAAATGTGATCTGAACAGGATAGAATACAATGGGACTAGCAACTCTTTGCTGCTTCATACTATACCTTTCTTAATGCAATCTAACATCATATTGGCTCTTTTTTAATCTGTCATATTACATTTTTAACTCATATGAAATTTATAAACATTTTTTCAGAGAAACTTTTGTCTTTACATGACCCCGTATTTTATAATTCAATAATGGGAAATAATTCAATATGCTTAATAATAACTATCATCTTCTATTTTTTCAATATTTTTATTTTGTTCTAATATCTCAGTGTTTTATGGAATTAGTGATTCCTTTTTGATTCATTTTAATTTTCAGGAAGGTCATTACTTGGATAAGGATTACCACTTTCTGTTCCAAGCTATTTATATTCTTTGTAATTCTTTCTTCCAATATTTTTTCTATTATTTGTCTTTTCATTTCTTTTTAGGCATCCATTTCTTGTTAAAAATACCATTTTCCCCTTTGAGTTTCTATTTATATTAATTTTGGAGCTCATAGATTGGGTTTTGTAACTTTGGATATATTATAATTCTTAATAGGGGTCTGTATATTTTTGTTTTTACTCATCTCTCAAGCTTTAGTTTCTGAATTGGGGCTTTGTGTCAAAGTTAGGTTCTTCTTCCTGCTGAAGTGGACAGTCTTTTTTTGGAGTTTTAAAGTGCTTAGCACACTATATGGCACACAGTATGTATTGAATAAATGCTCATCTTTCATTCCTACCCTTGGAAGATGGGGAAGGAAAGCCATGAAAATCAAATGGAGATAAAGTATCTGGATAATATGTGGACATTGAACACCTAGAAGAGAAGAGGTCTCCAATGGAAAAGGGAAAAGGGTCTCCAGTGTCAAAGGCAGGGGTACAAAAAGGCATCAGGAAAATTTGGCTTACTTCCTCTTTTTACTCTGAATGTTAGTCATATTACTATACTCTCTTATACAGGAGACTGGATATAATAGTCATATGTTATAGAACTCATATTTAGGTTGTGTTTAGGAATTCTCTTGCTTCATGTACCTAAAAAAAAGCCTTTATTGCCATTTTTAGGTTCTCTAATCACGAAAAATATGACCCCAAATCTAGAACTGTATATGATAGGACCACTAGGCTTCTATGACAACTAGTCAAACTAGTTCAGGTACAAGGGAAAAGATAGCAGATGTAGATGATCAATTCAAGAAATTTGGTAATCAAGGATTGGTAACCAATAGCATGAAGGTGGGAGAGGAATAAGCATTTATTAAACACCTATTATGATTAGCCCTTTACAATTGTGATTTCATTTGATCTTTACCATGACCCTGGGAAGTAAATGCTATTATTATTATTCCCATCTTAAAGTAGAGGAAACCAAGGTAAATAAAGGTTCCATCCCATCCCCCCAGTTCTTGTGGAGGTTCCATCTGCTCCTCTTCTGATGCATTCCTTCATTTTCAAATTTCTCCTTGCTCCTGGTCATCCCCTTGTATACAATTGCCCAGGGTCACACAGCTAGTAAGAGTGTGAGATTAGATTTAAACTCAGGTCTTTCTGATGCCAAACCCAATGATCTATCCACTGTGCCACCTAGCTGCATGATAGGAAATATATTCAAGGGTTTTGTTCTGTTTTGCTTAATGTGCTTGCTATTATTGTACCATGGTCACTGGCATTTTTTTTTTAATGTTAAAAAGTACGAAGAGGTTGAAAATGTCTATATTGTATGAGAACATGGAGCTTTGGATTCCATGTTCTATATGCTAATTCACAGTCAATCTGTTGCTATTTTTTAGTCTGTAGATAGTGCTCCATCTGTGTAGGGAACTCCTAGGCTTGAACATGTCCTCTACCCAATCAGAACAATAACTTTATGTTATAGAGTTATGTAGGTCACCAAGAATTTTAGTGTCTTACCCATTCACAAAACCAGCAAGTGTCAGAGGGAAGACATAAACCTATATCACCCTGACTTCAAGGCCACCACACCTCATTGCCTTGCTATTATAAAAATTCAAGCACAGTTCCTCTATAGACCCAAGAAATAAAAGTGCTCTCCACAATTAAAAAGTGTTATAAAAGTCCCACATGGGATGAAGATAAATTCATAGACATCTCTGACCATATAGACAGAAAGCTGGGAGAGCTTGAGTTTTTATCAAAATCACCTCCTTTCCATTCTTCTTTGGTCTGTGAGCTTCACAGTGTTTAGGATTTGGTTGCTGCCTTTTTTGCATTAGAATTGAAAGAAAGTTAGGAAAATAGGCAGAAATTATGTTCATAATAAGAAAGAAGAAAATATTAATATAAGAGGAATCCATTTATAAAGCTACAATTTATTCTGTTTTACTCTAACTGAAATTGTTTTCCCCTGCCTAACAGCACACTGAAATTTTATTACTCCTTTATAAAAATCATAACAAACAGAAACTGGTTTCTGTCAAACTATGTTAAATAATTTACTTATAAAGATTACTTAGTGCTGCCATTATTTAGTGGATGCAGTGCTCAGTACTTCCTTTACCTAGTAAAGCAAATAATGATTCAATTACCAAAATTAATACCAAGTAAATGAATTATGTAGTCTTTAATTACTGTTACAAAACATTGGTACCAATTCCTAGTAGACAATACAAAATCTTTTGTTGCTATTGAAGAATTAATTTAATAATGCTAAGTAATTGTCAGTAATATATATCTTTGAGTCTTGTACAGACATCTCTGCACCCAATGCACTGCACCATGCAGAAACTGAAAAAATCATGTACAGAAGGAGGGATCCTTGTGATGCTCAGTAAGACATCTATGGCACACAGCAGGAAATACCAGCTCAGGTACATGTCGATCATTACAAATGTGGGAGAGCACCGACTATTGGCAAGAAAGTCTGGTATTCTGTCATAGAAAATAACTTATAACATTAGCAGCTAATCAGAGGTATTCAAGCAGATGTCATTAGTTAATATATTTCTCCTTACAAAGAGATAAAACTATATTTCCTGCTTCTAAATAGTTGCCACGGATTGGGTTACGTGGGATCACTTTTCTCCATTAAGTTTTTGTTTTGTTTTCCTCCTACAGTCTTTATTCCAAAATGCTTACAATTACATGAATAAAGGTTTTTTTAAAAATAGAAATAAAGTTGACTGCCAACTAATCCTATCTACCATTAGGATTCATCATAATTCTAATACTTGAAACATTTAATTACGACAGAATTTAAAGAATGCATATAATCTTAACATTAGAAAGGGCCTCAGAGGGAAGACTCAACAGAATATTGACAAGTCTGGGTATCTTTGGAAGGAGTTTTGTTGTTCAATCATTTCAGTTGTGTATGACTCTTGGTGACTCCATTTAGGGTTTTACTGGCAAAAACACTGGAATAGTTTGTCATTTCTTGCCCCAGCTCATTTTACAGATGAGTAACTAGGGCAAGCCAAGTTAAGTGACTTGCCCAGGGTGACACAGCCAATGTCTGGGATCAGATATGAACTCTGGTTTTCCTGACTCCAGACTTGGTCCTCTATCCACTGTACCACCTAGAATTATCTGTCAGAAATTCCCCATGCCAATAAACCATTGGTTCAGAAAATACTCACAAACACACAAAAGATTATCAAGAGAGGATAGACATGAAAGAAGTCTCCTACTCCCTTCCATGTTTCCCCACTTCTCTAAAGAAAGCAACCTTGAAATCATTCGAGACACAGTTTTGTGAGTTCTCAGATCTCAGATCTCAGAAGATCTCTAGTTCAATCCTTCCTTTCCCACCAAAACATTTTATTTGGTTGGACCTCAGTTTCCTTTTCTATAAAATAAGCATAAGAATATTATCAATAAATAACTGAACTGACAGCTATTGGGTATGAAGGAAATAATTTCCTAATCCCCTGAGCCCATGTATGTTCTGCTGCTTTTTCCCTTAGAAAATATTGGATATCATATTATGATTTAACACGTTTCTTTTTCAAATATTCTATAAAGAGTGATAGCATGAACAAAAAAAAACAAGTATTGGCATTGTGCTTGAAGTTTGTGTTCAAAGGACTTAGGCCACTGACCTCTTCTTGCTGTAGGGCAGTCAAGAGATGCCATTCCATGTCCACTCTGCCCCTATTTTACTCTGATATTTGGTTAGCAGATCATAATGGTTATATCAGAAGCAGAAGAGCTTGACTTAAATGAATCAACTCAAGGTGTTCTCATTGCATATCCTTTTCCAACATGCTCTTGCTATAGTTAAATACATCTTTTTTTAAGCTGCCAAATGACCTGAAAGTGTCTCATTTCATTCCAATATTGAACACAAACTAGGAGGGGCATGGACTGAGTCTGGTCCAGTCTAGAATACAAGAAAATAATTTTATAAACTGAAATGAGTTATTTATTTTTCTCTTTTCTGGACAAGAGACAAAGTCATGACTTCCATATTTTTTTTATTTTTCTCATTTGGATCTCATAAATAATGTTTTACTTCATATCCAATTCATTTACTTTATTTATTTCTTATTTCTTTTTAATAATAATAATAGCTTTATAATAATAATATCTTTCCTACTTGTATCTTACTTTATTTGCAATTTATTTAAAGGAGAAATATCTTAAGATACCCTTTCAATTAGATTTTATTATTTTTTAGATTTGCAAGACATAGATGTTGACATACTTAGGCCTCCACAAGAGTTGTATTAAACACCATATTTCCCAACCATGTAAAGCTTTATCTGTAAGTTTGGTAATATTAGAGAATGAATATGCCATAGTATTGAGGGGCATATAACAAATTACTCAGTAATGAAATTGTTGGTGATGATGCCCATGATGATGAGGTCAGCTAAAATCTAGATGGTACTTTAAGGCTTATAAAAGCTTACAAATGATCTACATCATTCCATCTGATGAAATATAATTATTTTAAAGGTAGTATAGAAGTAAAAATATTTTATTTTTTATTCCCAATCTCTATTATCCCTAAAACTATTCAATAAATTAGAAACTTGGATCATGAGAATCCAAAGGATCAAAATATTTTGCACTAAGTCAAGGAAAACACAACTATTTCCCCAGACCATAGCCAGGAGGTTCAACAAAGACTTTATTGATTAAGACACAGATGTCTGTACTCATGGAAGAGCCTTCCTAATTAACGTGAATGTTTGGTTCCATAAAATTCTACCTTATTAATCCAAAAAGATTTATTATAAAATATAGATTATTGATGTCTGTGATTAAAAGATCACAAGTTCCTGGATGTAGAGCTGGAAAAGGGGGTTAGTGGTCATTAGTCCAATCCTCTGATTTTATAGATAGGGGACAGAGACCTAGGGAGATTAAGTGATTTACCCAAAGTTGCATAGCTATTAAGTGTGTTAGTAAGGGTGTGAACTCAAGCCCTTTGACTCAAAAATCCTATTTTCTTTCTAGAAAAAATAATAAATTCCAAATATTTTTCCAGGAAAAAAATCTGCTTTAGTATTACCAAAAAGAATCACTTGTCATGAAAATTTAACTAAAGTTGGTACATTAATAAACCTCTTCCCTAACTAAACTAAAAATAAAGACAAGTAAAAAAAAATTATAGGAAGGAACGTCAGAAATGAAGATTCAAAAACTTTCAGAATGATGGAACCATTGAGGTGCCATTTTCTCCACAGAGGCACATAAAGCCTTCATCTTTTTCAGAGCAAAAGTCTTCCTTTGGATCCCATTGGTTCACGTCAGTTAAAACCCTAGCTACACAAACTCTTTCCAAGGGAAGATTTACAAGGACAAATTAAGAGGACTGGCAGATGTTCCTTGATTCCTTCACTTAACGGGAAGGGCATTTGGAAATGGCATTGGCACCAAATGACATTTGGAATAATGGCCTGCGATTCTGTTGGCACTTTTAGTGTTAAGCAAGTGATCTGCAAAGTAAAGTGGATTCACAGTTAGAGTCAGCGCCAGTGCACAGGTCGCCCATAAAAATAGAAGATTCCATTATTCTTCAGGCTCCCTAGAGGGAGCAAGGTCTCTAGCATCATTACCAGGACTAAATCTGACTTTTCTACCTCCCCTAATTTCCTCCTAGTAATTATAGGTCAAGCACTCTTTTGTAAATTATAAAACCTTTGTTCTTATCAAAAATGAATAGCTGAGGAAAAAATTATAAAAAGAGTCCTAGGAAAAAAATTTCAATTAGAAAACCAAGCTAATTTGGTATGACCAAAGACTGTCAGGCATACTGACAGTGCTCTATTATGCAGTCATTTGGGCTCTTTCAAATTAGTTATGTTAATGTCCTGTGAGTGAATGTAACACTTGGATGGGACAAGATTTCTGCAATTAATTTCTGCAGTCAGTGGAGAGACAAGCAAATTTATTTTCCCCCTCTCTGGGAATTGGTAGTGGAGGGTGTGAGGTAGAGAAAGTGCATTTAGGAACAGAGTACAAGCTAAACACAAGCCCTAAATAAAGCAGAAACAATGGGAGCCAATGCCTCCTCATTCATTCAATTGACAATGTTTTGCAGCTTAAACCTGTTTTATTAATTATGTTTGACATTTCCTTAATTAGTTTCATTTACACCAAATCAATCCCTACTGCTGTATGGCATCATTTATCATTTTGAAAAATTTGCATACTGAGTGCTGACTTTTTCTACTTAATTATACATTAAAAGTGTCAAGCGTGCTTGCTGGCTGGCATTATCTGCGGCAGAAAGGTTTGTGGCTGGACTGTGATGGTATTAATCATTAAGAGCCCCCAAGTGCTGCTGGGTAATATCTGGGGACTAGAGTGGCTCTCATTTTAACGCTAGAGAGCAGAAGTGCTTTTATAAAATGACCCAAAGCAAAAACAAAATAAATGACCTAAAACATCCGGTCTACTGTAATGCTTTGCTCTTTCAATAAAAATATGCTTTGGAGAGAATGTTTACTGTTAACCATTGACTTCCCGCAGATGCAAACACTATTCACAAAGGCCACGCACAGAGCATTGGGGTTCTGGGCTGGAACTTGAAAACGAGACATTTCAGTCAAGTGTGTGCTGATGCCTTAGGAATAGGCTAATCACCAGATGTATATACATATGTGTGCATATTGCATGTCCTTTACATGTGTCTATGTGCATATCGCTTGCAGCTTACTTAGAATTCAAAAGATTTACTTTTAAAAAGATGCTACATGTCATCACTTCAGGGTTTGTTATCCTTTGTCATCTTCACCAAAAATGTTCAAACAAGAGCCTTTTTTAAACCTGAGCAAAAATATTCCGGACCAAAAATTATATACAGGTGAAAATCGAGCAGTGTTATGGCACACCTCTTCTGTTTTTTGTTTTTTTTTTGTCATCCTCCACAAACACCGTAGAGTTCTTAGTGACAAAAGAATTGCATTTCTACACATACATCTTCATGCTCAGAGTCCTTATGTCAGTAACAGAAATGAAAAAGTTAAAAAAAAACCTGTTTTTTAGATTACATATCAACCATGCCTTCCTTCATGTTAGAACCCAAACTAAGTGTGTTTAATATTCAAATTCATTTCCAAATGCTTGCCCATTAACATAATATATGCCACTTTTGCAAGCCTGGTCAGAGAAATCTGTAACTAAATAATTTTCAAGTTTCCTTCATATCAGATGCATTATATGCAGTGTGAAATTATTTCCCGACTCTGTCCCTTAGCTGAGCAGCCAAAAGGCAACAGACAATATCCTGGATATTGCTGCGAATGTACTACATTCCCTAAGATATCCTATAAGTACATAACATGTTTATAATTGCTAATTTTAAATGAGCATTTAATTGTATCATTTGTATATAATTATAAAGTTACTTAAAACTTAGAAAAGAAGAAGATGCAGGGCACCAATATTCAGGCTAAGTTAAAATAACTTACTTCATTTGTTCAGGAATATAATATTCCATATCTTATGATTTTTGTTATTTGTTATAAAGATTACTGGTTCTTTCTTTGAATAGAAATAACCCCATGCCAAAAATCATATTTCATTCTATCAAAGAGCCCTGACTTCCTTATATAAAGAGAACTCTCTTTACTTTTTAGAAGATTAAATTCATGAGTCATGAGAGCCAATAAAAAATTCATTCCCAATGGCTAACCACGAATGTGTATACTTAACTTCTCACGTGAAGCTCATCAGTTCAGATGTTCCTTTTGGTGATGAAGACCTTAACCCACCCATGCCTGCCCATCCTGAATGACAGCCACCTTGTCTCCATCATCCCAGAAGTTTGCCACAGGGAGTCCTCCCAATATTCCAGAAGTCTTCCTTACTTCCTCCTAACATTGTGAGCATACCAGTGAAGAACCTAGATCGGCTGATGGTTATACCTCATTCCCACGACACAATCGGGCCAGTTTTTCCATCAGGCATTTCTTTAATCATATACTTTATTCCAGTTATTCTTTGTAGTTCCTTATTAGTTAAGGCTTAAAGTCTTATAAATCCAACTTGAACCTCACTCCTGACCTCTGAGTGATGATTTCATTTTAATTCCTCAGAGACTGTAGGGTTCTATCACTCCCAGCTGTACAACACATGAAGTAATGGATTAGTATTAAAAAGATAAATCTTTAGGCAGAATTTTAGGTGAGTAAAGAGCTCTATAATTTACCTTCGGCAATCTAAACACCCCTCTGTATGATTTTTTCTGAATTAGGTCCAAGAAAAAAATATCTCCTCTCTCTATGTATGAAAATAAAAAATATATTTTAATGGGGAAAACATAAATTTAATTTTGATTTGAAAAGAATTCATTTCATATTTAAGAAATAAGAAAAAAATGGATTACATGGTAAATATTTGTATTATGAAGTTCCTTCTCTATTTCACATCCTTAAAATCACCTTTACCTTTGTTTCATTCTTCTCATAGCCCCTCTCCTCAATTCTAACTGCATTATTGCAAAAGCTGTCCTCACAATAATCCCTACAGTTTCATTCATCAGAGCAAGGTGAATTAACACATTCCTTTGATATTTCAAGAATCCTTTCAGGTGAGAAAAGCTATGATTTGAAGCCAAGAGACCCAAAAGCAGTCACAGAGTTGTGAAACATATATTCTAAAGTGGCAGCATGAGGAAGGGAGGGGAAGGACATAAGGATTTACTTATGATTTCTACTGTTAAAACAGATTCAGAGCTAGAAAAGGGACATGGAATCACATGAGGGATACAAGGAAAATCTAGGGAAAAGCTTCCATGATAGCAGTGTAATTCATGACTAAAAAGCCATGATTGGACTGCAATATCAGCTTTGATATCAGATATGATATTTCAAAAGTCTTAGATACATTGTATTTGGTGCAAGGAGGATACGGTGAACATGGCTCTTCTTGACGTGGTGACTTTACTAAGGGTTTCACCAATCAAGAATCTACAAACCAGCTACCTCAAGCCAACAGGTTTACAATAACTGGACCATCTGTCTGATGATTGGAATTTTCTCATACTGTAGAAGCTCAATCCTCTTCTTTGGACTCCTCCTTGCTTTCATCTTCCCTCCTCATTCCCATGTGAATACAAAAATTCTCATTATCAGATCCTCTTCTGTCCAGTCTCAATGCATTCAGCCCTACTGTCACTGTGGTAATGAATATTTAAGAAAGTGCTTTGTAAATCAGAGAGTCTTATGAATATGAGATAGCAACTGTTGATGAAGTTATTATTAAATTGTAATAGGAACAGGAGTCTCACTAGTACTAACATTAGATATAAATGGGACAGGAAGGGGGAACGTGGGTCATCTACCAAATACAACATGTCTGATACTTTTGAAATACTCTGAGTAATCTATTCACAATCAAGCCCAAAGTGAAAATCCACAGAGAGGGAAATTGAGAGTTGACTGTATTTTTCAAGTAAGAGCATAGCTGTACACTGATAAAGTTCTTCTTTGAAACCTTGTCATGGTGGGGAGGTAGTCTTGGATTTTCCAAGAGCATGACCTGATTTTTCCTCTAATAGAAAAGTGTCATGATGTGATGGAAAGAAAATGGGTTGGGGGGGCAGCTGGGTGGCTCAGTGGATTGAGAGCCAGGCACAGACATGGAAGTCCTGGGGTTCAGATCTGGCCTCAAACAATTCCCAGATGTGTGACCCTGAGCAAGTCACTTAACCTCCACTGCCTAGCCCTTACCACTCTTCTGCCTTAAAACCAATACCCAGTATTGATTCTAAGATGGAAGGTGAGGGTTTAATTAAGGAAAACTTCATTTTGGAGTCATGAGTGCTAATTTCAAATATTGACTTAGTAAATCTCTTGCTGAGCTTCTTTTGGACAAGTTACTTAATTCAATTGATCTCAGTCTTCTCACCTATAAAATGGAGAATGAAGGGGGAAAGGTGGAACAGAAAAAAAATACATTTCCAGCTATAAAGCCTAAGAATCTTAATCTGCAAAATGGAGAAAATAATATGTATACAAGCTACCAACAATAATCTGAAGATGTTCTGAAAATAATAAAGATATATATGAATATAATGGTATTATTAACAAGTTAGAAAGAGGCCTGGGGAGATGACTATGTCTATTGTTCAAATATCATCTAGTCAAGTGGAGAGAGGTTTGTCACCAATGAGAAATGAATGGTTTTATCTATTCATAAGGCAGATTTAAAAAAAAAAGAATAGCATATGCTCCATAACTGGGGCACCTAGGTGGCCCAGTTCATAGAATGTCAGTCCTAGAGTCAAATAGATCTAAATTCAAATCCAGTCTCAGACACTTCCTAGCTCTGTGACCCTGGACAAGTCATCAAAGCTTGTTTGTCTCAGTTCCTCATCTGCACAATGAACTGGAGAAGGAAATAACAAATCCCTCCAGTATCTTTGCCAAGAAAACTCCAAATGGGATCATGAGTCAGACATGACTGAAAGCAACTCACACATACACTCCTTAACTTTCTGTATTTCCAAAAAGACAACTTATAAGCAAAGTAAAAAATATGACAAATTAGTAGCAAGATTTACTCAAAATGTGTATTTAATTTGTGATAGCCATATTTTGAGATATTTGAAATAACAAAAAATTGTAGTAGTTCAGTCTTGGCCCTATATTTCATTTCTTTTTTCAAGAAAAAATATGCAAAATGTGAATTGAAATTCAAATATCACACTTTGGAATAAACATGTATATCTGGATTCAATTAAACCTGATATTGTTATATTAGCATATTCTTACACAAATTCATTCCTTTTGCTCTATATAGTTCCAGATATAACCTCTCAAAGGTGTTCACAACCTACATGTGTATATACAGATATACACATACATGCATGTAGATATGTATGTTTACAGATGCATATGTATATACCTATATGTTTGTTCATAGAGGCATATATTCATTCTATATGTCTATAACCTTGAAAGGTCTCAGACATGTGTGCGTGTGTGTATATGCATGTATGTGCATATACTCAAACATACTTTTATCTATATATGTTTCATTTCCAAGAAGTATGTGGCATCTCAAAAATATATATACAGAAATATGTAATACATATGCATAAGCATATATATCCTTTTGAGCTGCATATATATATGCTCAAAGTTAAGAAATTCTCAGCATTGTTAAAAATGATATAGAGAGATATATCACTCAGAAACTCTCTACATTGTTCAAAAAATTAGCAAAACTCATTTACTTGGTAGTAGCAGAATTCATTAACCTTTGACTTCTTTTAAGAAATCAGAAACTATTCTTAAATAGACATTGGCAATAAAAGCCAATGGCAAATCAGAACTTTAAGTGAAAATTATTAGATGAGTTTTTCAAGAGTTAAAAAAAGATTGAAAAATTTTTAAAGTCAAAAATATAATTTTGCTTTGGGTCCAAAAACATCCCAAGAGGAATTCAGCAGATTTTCTCAGAAAGTTCTCTTTTAAAATAAGGGAAAAAAAGAATTTTCAACCCAAAAAAGTATTTTTAAAATGTTGATCCATTTAATATAATAGCTGGAATGGAAGCATCCTCTGAATAATAATATTAATATGAAAAGAGTATTCTGTTTTGGTAAGAATAATCTACACACAACTCAAGGGCATCCTCAGTGAGAGTAAGAAATAGGCAAGTTTTCACAAGCATTATTCCACACTGGAGACCACATCTTTACCATTGCTGAACTTATCAAAATTTGTAGAAAATATTGGATCCAAGAGTTTTTTTTAAGGGTTTTGTTTTTTGGGGTTTTTTTCTGACTGAAAGCCTTTCTTATAGGATTTTATCAATCTACTCATTCAAATCATTCCACATTTTTGAGGGACATGTATAACTTATCTTGATAATTTCTAAGTTTTCAGGAGAGGCATGAAATAGGGAATCATCTTTGTCAAAGATGTTTGCCACTGAGGTGGAGGAAATGAAAGGATTTCCTATGAATATGATTTTGTGTTGGGATGATGCTATTTATTGACTTTGCATTAACCCCTGGCCATTGAAGAATCTCTGAGAAGAGATCCCAAAACACTAGAAATAATTTTCCTAAATATTCACACAAGGAAAACAGGGGACAAGAAATAACAGAAGTTAGTCAATAAAATTTTATTAAGCACCAATTATTTTCTAGGCATTGAGCTAAGCACTGATAATGCAAGAAAAAAAAAGGTAAAAGAAAGTGTTTGTCCTCAAGGAGCTCATAATTTAATGTGGTGTTGTCATCCAATTTATGATCTCTGGTAGATTTTTTTTTTCAACCCATATCTTCTATCTTAGAATTGATACTGAGTTCTGATTCCAAGACAAAAGAGCAGTAAGGGCTAGGCAATTGAGGTTAAGTGACTTGCTCAGGGGCACGCAGCTAGGAAGTATCTGAGGCCAAACTTGAACCCAGGATCTCCTATGTCCAGACCAGGTTCTCTATCCACTAACCACCTAGTTTTCCCTTAGGTGGATTTTTGACTATCTGGATAGCACAGAGACCTGTAGCCCCAGATACAGGAATAAAGGGATTCCAGTTCCACATATTGCCCTCCCCATATTGATATCAGCACTACTGACTATGGTGGAGGAGGTAGCCCTTGCATGAAGAAACAACATAAAAATGTTTGCTGGAATTTTTAAAATAGGAATAATTGCATCTCTGGCGAATGTCCAAGATAGTTAACTTTTCTAGTTCCACAGTTCTACAACTGATGAGAAGCCAAGCATACCATCAGAAAGTACATACACATACACACAAAGTCAAGAGTGGCATAAGAAATATTTTAGACCCTCATCACTTCTCACCTACATTATTGCAACAGGTCTGTCTCCCTTGAAGTTTTGTGGTGTTGCCGTTTTCTTGTTTTTTGTGTAAAGATATTTTATTTTACCAATAACACACAAAAACAATTTTCCACATACATTTTCTGAAGTTATATGATCCAAATTTTTCTCTCTCCCTCCTTTCTCTCCCCCTTCCCAGAACTGGTACATGGTTTGATCTGGGTTACATATTTATTATCATTTGCAGTTTTCTAGTCCCAGGCTTACTGAATGCACCCTCCCACTTGCAATTCTGGCTTTCAAGGTTGTTGTCATGGCTCAAATTCCATGGCCAGTGGGGGTGGCTGCTGATACAGGAACTAGGAAGAACAAACAAATACAAGAGAGAGAATCATCTGCTAGCCTATTTCTCTGTGCTGGAGTTAAAAAGGAAGCAGGGGAAGGAAGACTTTCTCGGATATTGTGGAATGCATTGTGGCAGTCAGAAGACAGTTAATTGTGTATCATTCTCCTTCATATATACTTTTATCTTTTTAAATTTGTACCATCTGTCTTAGAATTGATACTAAGTTATCAGTTCCAAAGTAGAACACAATAAGGACTAGGCAATTGGTGTTAAATGACTTGCCCAGAGTCACACAGCTAGAAAGTGTGTGAGCCCAGATTTGAACCCAGGAACTCCCATCGCTAACCTTGACTCTATCCAGTGAGCCAACTAGCTGCCCTTCCATCACATATTCTAATTCCAACAAACTGGACTACTTGATGCTTCCCCTACACCATATTCCACAATCCATGTTCTGTATCTATGTCTTTGTATATCCTGCCCTCCATGTCCCTTATGTGGAACAGGCACATTCTTCAATACCAGTTATAAAACCCAGATTTCTTGTAGACCAGGTTTCAGTGCCTGCCCTACAACTAATCAGTCAATCAATCAAGAGTAACCTGGGTTTGTCTGGGCATGCCCAAGTTGCCAAACATGGAGCACCCCGCAGGGACCTTTGGAACATGTTCAGATTCCCTAAGATATCATCTTCCCACCCCTACCAGCCTCATTTGGTTGACTGCCCATATTTTAAAAAGTGGTCAGCCTGAGTCAACTTTCTATTGTGTTGCCATTCATTTACCTATAGCAGGGCTCAGTCAGTGAATGGAGAGGGACTCCCATCCCCTATTCCCTCTTTTACCGCAGCCAAAAAAAAAATGGTCCTAGAGGTCTTTGTTTCTCTTCTGTTTTGTTTGATCCTCTTATGTTTCAGGCTCTATAATCACATGAAATCTCCATGGGATTCAAGAGATGAAGCTGTAGCAAACCAAGATTGTAGGTGGGCTGTATAGTCCACCTGGCATGGAGAAGGACTAGAAAACTGAGACATCATGAAGTCTTAAGGCAGGTAGATGTATCAGGAAGCTGCTGCAATAAGTGAGGATTAATGAGGACCTGAACTAAGGTGGAAGTTAAGTAAGTGGTTGGATGTGTAGGAGATGTTGTAAAGGTAGAAAGGGAAAAATACAGCAACTGATCGGATATATTGGATGAGGGACAATCGGTGGTCAAGAATAATGCTTAATTTATGAAGTTGGGAGACTAGAATGACAGTGGTATTTCCACCAGAAACAAGGATGCTTTTAGAACATTCAGAGTTAAAGGCTATGGGCGATGAGCCAGCAAATGAGATGAAATAGAATGCCCAAATAGGTAGGTGGCAACCCAGAAAAGATCTGTATCACAAAGAGAGAGACACAGACAGAGAGACAGACAGAGACAGAGACAGAGACAGAAACAAAGACAGAAAGACAGAGAGAGAATCCGAGAAAGATGTCAAGGGATTTGAAATTAAGACTGGGAGAAGAGGAAGTTCATATAGGAGAAGGGAATGGTCCATTCAATGGTCTCAGCTGAGAGAAGGAAAAAGAGAAGAGGTGTGGAATAGCTTCTGTGGGATATGAGATAGGAATGAATTAGGGAGGAATAAGTGGACAGTTTCTGCAGTGAGAGATGAGGAGAGAGGTGCTGTGCAAAGTGTAAAATTTGTCAGGTACCCAGATGGCTTTGCTGTGAGATTTTCTACAATTTTCTGTTCTGCAAAATCATCTAGGACAGCGAAGGTGTGAGGGGAGACTAGGCCAAAGGAGCAAAGGATTCAAGAGTGAAGTTCTTTGCACAGAACCTGGCACAAAGTAGGCACTATAGAAAAGTTTATTCCCTTCTTCTTCCTTGATAGAAGTTTATAATAAGATGGAAGAATGTCAGAGTTTCTAATTATTGAAGTGGAATACTTTGATATAATGGTAAGATCTTATGTGTGGCTAAGATAGAGTAAGGTAGTAGAACAATTTACAAACTAAATTGGCAGTTCCTTTACATTGACAAAATTATAGGTCTCAAGGATAAGTAACTAAAAATATTGATGTTTATTACTACAAATACATGCATACATGTTACATCTGTTTAAGATATGTGTGTGTAAAACATTTGCTAGCTGGCAAACAATAAGTATGAGTGTGCTATGGTCCTATAACAAAGCATCAGAAATATTAAAGTTAAGAATAAATGGAACAGCAAAAAAGTGATTTTTAGAAAGCCATGGAGGGTTAGCACCTTGAAAACAAGAACAAAATTACTTTTCTGATCCATGGATAGGGTCAGAGTTTATGACCAAACAAAAAGTTAGGGAGTATCACTGAAGATAAAATGAACAGTTTTGATTAAATAAAATTTTTAATTCTGCACAAATGAAACCAATGCTGCTAAAATTAGAAGGAAAGAAAGTGAATGGAAGAAAATTCTTGCAGAAAAAAAGTTTTTTTTTTTTTGAGAAGAGATTTATTTTTAATATATTTAAGGACCAGATTTATACATGGCTTATTTGTAATGACCCATTTCCCAATTAATAAATGAATAAAGTATATAAACAGGCAATTTTATAAGGAAGAAACCCAAGCTATCACTAATCCAAATCACTAGTAACTAGAGAAATACAAACAAAACAAATCTGAATTCCTACCTCACATTCAACAGATTGGTCATACAAAAAAAACAACAAAAACAGAAAATGGAAAATACTGGAGGGACAGTGCATTAATGTACTATTGCTTAGTTTGTGAATTGGTACTGCTACTATAGAAGTAAAAAATTAGCAAATTGTGCATATCCTTTAACCTAGGATTATTATTTCTAGACCTTTACCACAGAGATCAAAGAAATAGGAAAAGGATGCCTATGTATAAAAATATTTATAGCAGCTTTGGTGATGACAGATTCTGACCTTCAGAACTGGTTGGGCCTGTCTCTTCAGGCTAGCACCCCTAAAGACTGGCCTTAAGTCCTTAAGTTCATGTTGCTCCCCTTAAATCCCTTTGTTCGATGGCACAATCCACAGGAATCCAGGTAGAGCACACAGTTGGGAAAGATCCAGAAATAGAGGTACTTCTATCCAGAGACAGGGAGAGAGCGCTCCTTCCAGTCCGAGGTCCAGGAAAGAGTAACCACTTGAGAGCAATTGTCACTCTCCAAGTCTCCCCTGCCCCCTCCAACGGCCTTCACTGTCAATATCTTCACTCCAACATTTCCACTGCTGCATGCTCCACCTCAGTGGCAGAAAGGCCAAAGCTTGATTCAGTTTTCCTTTCCACAACAGGTCTAAATTTCCTCATCTATTAAAATAAAAGACTAGTCCTTTCAAAATAGAAAACTAGAATTCTGTGACCCACTGTGTCAAGCATATGCTTGAAATTAAGCCTTGTTTTCAAACTGTAAAGTATAGGGTTCTTATCTAAATTCTCTTGACTATATATTTTTAATAAATATCTGCTTTTCATCATTTATTTTGCCTATGAGAATGTTTTCTGGAAGGTTAGGAGGAGGATTAGATAGAGAAGTGAAGGGGTAATCTTTTTACCATTATACAAAAAAAAAAAAGACAAGAAAAATATTTCCAAGTTCCATGGCCCAGAGATGGTGCTTTGTTAGGCCAGAATTACTATTCATAATTCATTACAATCAGGTTTGTTTTGTTTTGCTTTGATTTACCTAATCCATACCCCCATAATAGTCACTTACTTTAATTAATTGGACTTCAAAAATCCAAGATATATTCCAAGAAGGAATATAAAGGCAATAGCTATTCACAATGGAGTCCTGATTGTTCTGCCACAACTGTTAAGGGAAATAAGAAATGAATGCTATCCTGATAAGACTCTATAAGTTGGCTGTTTTCTGCTCTATTGAATGGGGAGGGACAGTAGAAGGAGAAGAAAAACTTGCCATAGTAGGTACAATTTGTCTCCAATAGCAGCAGAATCCAAGTGCCTACTCTGGTTTTGTTATTCTCCTGGGGCTCAAAAACATGAGACCTCTCTATTTTCTTTTAAAGGTTCTATTTCCTTTGAAATAGAAAAAGTATGGTAAACATTGATTTATATGGACAAGGAGGGAGATATTAGAAAACAATTCAAGTTATCTTCCTCTATTATTAAAATTCTCTATATTTTTAGAAAAATTAAATAATGATTAGCATGAATATTTTGAATTATTCTTGGATATCTTTACCTAAAATTGGGTAATGTTTATAACAATGATATCTAGTGAAAAGCAGTAATCTTTCTTTGACTTTTTACAGATACCTATTCACACATGCTCATACACACATCTACATTCAACCTTTGCTCATTCTCACTTCATGTTTGTCATTAATAATCATAATCATTCAAAACATTTTTAGAATGAAGAATTGATTTATTCAATATCCAGCACATTAACTTACTCGAGTCTTTCCCTACTGACCCCTGGCAGTCTGAAAATAAACAAATAAATAAATATGAAGGCAGTTTCCAATTCTCAAAATTATAGCCATCTATGCATATTGCTACTTCAGATCTCTAATCTTCCATCACCAACAAAATGTAAGGTATAGGCATTGAATCTTCTGATAGGCAAGAGAAGCATATGAATTCATGGGCTGTTTTCTCCTCCCAGGCGATGCTCCGGTTGCCTGTGGAATACTTTACCCAGGCTCCTTCCATACATAGACTATGGTTCTGTCGTAATCATTCTTTTCATAGAACAATTTGTGGGACTCCATGAAATGTAGCGATTGGGCGTGCAGCCTATACTCAAATGAAGTGATATTGAATTTCTATTATGCATGTGCCTTGGAACCCTCACAGCACTCCATAAAGATTTTATGCGCACAGCAGATTTGTTGTGACTTAGATAGTTTCAGACAATTTTAGATTTGAATGGACATGGCAGCATCTGACAGTAAAAGAAATATCAGGAGAAAGAAACATGTAGAACCAAATGATATATTAAGCCACCTCCTGAACAAAGCAAGCAGAATGTTGTAAACAAATGCTGAAAGTATATCCTTGAAGGAAGGACTTCTCATGGGTGCTAATCTTTTTCTGTTTAATATACATGTTGGCAAATGGAAATTGTCAACTCCTTTTATCCTCAAAATTAAGTTAAGCTAAAATCTTGCTCCTCATCTAACCTGCATATTTTAAAAATGAATTGCTCATTATAATCTGTATTTCTGGGGTTTGCTTTTTTTTAATCCCCCCTGGTGGCATCGGTGACAAAAAAAAAAACAAAGTGCAGAATGTACACATTTGCAAACAAACATTCATTCCTTAACCAGCATTTAGAGAATGAGATGGAAAAGAAGACAATGGATGTGAAAGCACACTTCTTAGTAAAAACAGGACAATGTGCATGTAAAAAGATGGAGAAATCCAAATATGTCTGGACTTTTTGGACATTAATTTATTATTGTATTAATTACTCAGAGGAAAAAATGCTTTCAGCAGGACCACTGGTATTTATATGGCAACAATAAGAAGAACAATCATGATAACTAACATTTGTGTGTTACTTTGTGCATCATGAAGTATATCTAGATTGCATCAGGTTCCAGATAGCATAGTCTTTTATTACTTTATTTTTTAAATCTTTATATTTTCTCCTAATAACTTTAAGGGAGAAGAGCAAGGGTTAAGTGACATGTGTGAGGTCACACAATTAGGAAGTATCTGAGGTCAAATTTGAACCCAGGTCCTCCTGACTTCCAACCTATTGTTCTATCCACTGTGCCACTTAGCTGCTCTATCTTTTATTATTTTAAAGATACTGTTCTGTTTTTCCCATGAAGATGAGTAAATTAGGAAGATGAGAGAAAAATAGAGTGAGTAGAAGAAATAGAAAGAAAGAATTCTATACTTTTGGAAAAACAAAGTTCAGATGTCTAAAGTCAGAATTCAGAGCTGGAAAAGAATTGTCATAAACTATTCTACGGGATAGGGATTAGACCTGTGATTTCATTTCTTTGAGGAACTTACTCTTCTGATTTAGTTAGGTTCCTTTTATGTAACTGCTTAGCACATGGAATCATTAAGTGACTTACCCAAGGTTACACAGTTGATATGTGCCAAAGGCATTATTTGAACCCAAGTCTTTCCTGTCTTTGTGACCATCTTTCTATCCATTATATCATGTCACCTTTTGTCCAACTAGTCCAACTAGTCCTACTCCCTTATTTTGCCAAACTCAATTGAGGAAACTGAGACAAGCCACGGTACAATTTGTTGATAGTCGCTGTGAGAATGGGGATATTTTAAACCTAGTCCTCTAATTCCTGATCATGGAGAAGTACGTTCTTTCCTGCATTTTGTATTGATCTCACCAAACACCCAAACAAAGCCCTCCCCTCACCCCTGTACACAAACACAGAAGCTCTTGGGATCCTTCCACTGTACCATATTGCCTTTTTCTATAACACATATACCTTCTTTTCTATGGGTCCTTATGAATCATAAACTTGGAAGGGGGGGGGGAGAGAGAGAGAGAGAGAGAGAGAGAGAGAGAGAGAGAGAGAGAGAGAGAGAGAGAGAGAGAGAGAGAGAGAGAGAGAGAGAGAGAGAGAGAGAGAGAACATCTTATTACTGGAACAGCCAGAAGAGCAATGCCAATGGATTGAAGAGTATATCTCAGTGAGTAAGATTTAAGATGGCTTGAAATGTAGGACAGTAAAAGGTTTTGAAGGACTTTGAATGTCAAAAAGAGCATTTTAAATTTGCTCCTGGAGGAAATGGGGAGTGTAATATTTGTTGGGAAAGGAAATGGGGGGATTGGAAAAATGGGATTTAAGGGAGGTTTGTAGCAGGGTATGGAGTAGTTAAGGGGAGAGAGAGGGAATATTGCTCGGTGAGGAAAAGGAGAGGGATGCCCCCTATGGAGAGGAAGCAGCAGGGGTCTGATAAGGACTGTTTGTCATTGAATGACTGAACTGATGTTCAGGTCCCTCTATGCACATAAAAGATAGTCCACTTATCTGACTGCGAATTCAAATAATATAAAGTTTAAGAACCAGTTTGGATTGGAGAGATATCAAGAAGGAGGGGCAAGGTAGGTCCCAAAATAAGGTTGGAGTCTTCCTTAGCTTTTGGAGCTGAGACCAGGCCCCACAGGCTGGTGGAGAGTTTCTCCCACTCCCTTTGTCTGTGCTAGTTTTGTCAATTTCATAATCTTAACAGTAGACAGAAAGCAAACAAGAACGGTTCTAACCTTCATCTTGACTTGAGTATAAATTAGACTTAAGTCAGACTGAGTTGCCCAAAGTCTTTTTCTTCCAGAGGTATTAAAGTATGCTGGTAAAATAAAAGTAAAGAAGACTTGATAGAACCACATCCAAATCAAGAGAAGTCATGTAGTTTTCAGAAAGTAGAATTCAAAGATTTGGTCTAGAGTTCCAGACCCTTCATTTACTAGTGATATGACTCTGCACAAGTTATTTACTTTCCTTGAACCTCATTTTCTTCATCTATTGAATGGGGAGATTTATATTCCTTACCTCACAGATTTGTTAAGAGAATCAAAAGACAATGTATCTAAAGTACTTTGTAAATATAAGGTGCTATCAAATATGATTAATTTTGCAGCTTTTGGCTGACTGTGAAAATATCTAGTGTTAAGCAAAATTATGAAATAAATGAAATTTGTCTTCAGGATTCTCAAACTATCCATTTAAATATTTTTTCTCATGCTTTTGACCTTCTACTTAATATGTACTCTTAAATGCCTGCTAATCTGGACTGACCTGGGTCCCACCTGTCACAGAGAAAAAATATTTATTAAAGTAATTCATATAAAATACTAATAATTTTATGTCATAACTTTAAGCAGTATCAGCATTAAAAAAAAGAAGAGTAATTTAATTCAAGGGAATTAATTTCTAATAGGAAAATAGGAAAAATCATAGTACAGCAGAAAGAGTATTGCTCTTAGAATCAGAGAAACTTTGTTTCAGTCCAAACTCTGATGCTTCTGATCAATGTGGCCTTGGAAAGATCACTTAATTCAATTCAATAGATATTTATTAAGGACCGACTATGTGCCAGGCACAAACCAAACCTGTTTGGTCATCTGCAAAATGGGACAGTTGGATTAGATGGCCTCTGAGATCCTTTTGTCTCTTAATCTATTATATTCTAGTAAATTTCTTTTACTTAGGTTGGGAGGTATTTGGGGGGCATAATCATACCACATATGTCATTACCTACTCTAAAACCACCTTAGAGATTGTTTCTGGTCTAGAAGAATCACAGGCTATTTCCAATAATACACTATCTTCAATACAGTGGCTCTCTGAAATATCAGATTGGTTCCAAGCTTACTTAAGCAAACTATGCAAAAGAGACTCAAAATTACAACTGAGTTCCCACTCCAAACAGCTCAAAGTTTTCTTTCAAGTCCTCAGTGTTTCCCAAGAATTGACTTTATCTCTGGGAATCTTCCCAACTTGGCATGACCCAGGACAACTCTGAGAAGAAAACCTCCAAAGATGAATCAGACCTGAATTGTCATCACAATGATATTTATTTAAACATTTGCTAAAAATGATGATAAAATAAAATAAGCATACACATGGATAAAAAGATCAATAACAATCCATAGGTATAATGTTATAACATTATTATATAAATATGTTAAGATTCTGTTTAATAAACAACAAGGTTATAATTTTATAATTAATAATAATAACAAAATAGCCAAATAAATATACAGGGAGTAATTATATGAATCACCCAACTCAGAACACAGGGAAGATGCATGCTTATAACACCCCAGTAGACTGAGTATATAACTGGCAAGCATGTATTTCACAAGATTAGAGAAAAAAAGCTTGACTTAAATAAGGAAGAAAGTAAAAAGAGACCTTTGAATAAGTAGCTAGTAGTCTCAACAGAAATGCCAAATCCCCAAGTTATTTCAATTTCTGAATATGACAGATCTAATAGCTAAGATTTCTTCTTTCCACTGCCACCTTCCAAACTCAAATGAGTCAAATGCTACCTTGGTCCACTGCTTCCAGCAACTCAAAGAGATATGGGTAGAATTCTCTTTGTCTATCTTTCTCTGTTTCTGTCCCTCTGCCTCTCAGCATCTATGTATGATTAAGACTCCTTTTCTTTCTTTAACACCCCACCTTAACCAATATCCTGTCTTTCAACAAAGCCTCCTAAGAGAATCACATAACTAGCAGTGTCAGGATCCAGGTAATAAGACTTGAATGATCTTTGATCTTTTTAAGGCTACCTCTCTAGTGGAATATGAAAATAAAGTTTGTAAAGTCTTCCTCTTCTCTCCTAGTTGCCATCATTGCTCTTGATTTTTCTTTTCTTTATTTTCCCTCCAGCTTCTCTTCCTTACTAGCCCCCACCTATTGCCAATTGCCATTCATTCCCTCAAGTGAGAACACCATTCATTTTGAGACACACACACAGAGACACACCTCTGTCAGAATGATTAATAGCTTTTAGAGTTAGTGTCACGTCTTTCTGAGGAGAAAATATATACAATACAAGAAGGAAGTTTGGGGAGGGGGGTAGATAGGAAACTTCTTTGGCCAGCACAGAGAAAAGAGATTCTGTTTAATGTAGAAATATCACAAACTATATGGGAGTGTTGTACAAGTCAAGATAAAGGAGGAAATAGTAAGCTCTGTCTCATAACTCAAAATGAGTCAAAATCATCATTCAGCTTAAGCCATGTTGATTGCAGGAAGGTGCCTAAAGCGCAAAATAAAGGAAGCAGATATCATACATATTCAAATATGGAGAAAGCATCTCTTTAGGTAGTATTGTAATCAGAGTATTAGATCTGGAATCTGAAAGATTTGGTTTCAAATCCTATCTCAAACACTAGATGTATGACCCTGTGCAAGTTATTAACATTGTATAATTAGAAAAATTTGGACTTTATCTCCCAGAATTCTTTTCTCATCCCCAAAATTTCTTTTTCCTTCATTCACGTTTGTGTTTGTTATGTGTGTGTATATAATTTTGTTTCTCCACCCTCTCATTTTTTTCCCATGTGTGAGACTGGGAGAGTAGGTTTTCTTTACTGAGGTTTTTTCCCTTGCTTCAAGTTTTATTATTAATAAATCTTATAAATATAATACTTGGAGTGTTGGATATTAATTTTAAAATCACAACCTTCTTTTGGTTTCTTTGTCTATTAGTTGAGATAATAATAGTATCTCTCTCCCACTGTGAAGATTGGATTTAGCTATTTCCTGATTATAACAATGAAGATACTTAGTTTAACAAAATCAGGAATATCTTGGGAACTCTCAATTACTCCACCCTACTTAGACCATACTTTAGATACTTTATGGGAAGATAAAGTTGTAATCTCCTGATTGAACAATGAAGGTACTTAACTCTTACCTTGTAGTGAAGCTAGAACTTTAAGTCTATTTTAAGATCTTAATACAAAAAGTAACTATAAAGGTTAAATTAATCACAAAAAGGTTAAATAACTCACAAAAGGTGAACTTAAAGAAGTGTTAAGTAATTCTAAAGATATAATCTAATCAAAGAAGATGAGAACTCTAAAAGAATGGGCATTTAGAGGAGGGGACACAAGGGTGAAAGGTCTATATATTGGCTCATTTCCTCTCTACAGTACCTTTTGGAGAGTTGGCTGATAGCAGTGTGCTGGGCCTTTCGGCATCTTAACATGGCTACAAGCTATTGTCCAGTTCGGTGGTGAGTTCTGGATGAGTTTTCCTCCTTTACTTTCCAACTTTATCCTCTTAGAAGCCTCTAATCTTCTTCAGAGACCTAGAGGTGGGGATTTTAAAACTCTCCCCAGCACAGGGCAGGCAGGAGAAATCCTATATCCTCTTCCCTCCTTTTCTTTAAATTCTTTCCCTCTATATTAATTAAATTACCATAAATTTCCAGACTGACTTGGGTATTTTATTTGGGATTTTCCTTGGTGACCAATTAAATCTAGATTTTAAGTCACAAACCTAAAATTATCATGACACCACAATAGTTGTAAGGAATAAAAAGTGATTTATAAAGTATTTTGCAAATCTTAAAGTTCTGTGTAAATGCTATTATTATTAACAGTGTAGCCAAAAAAGCAGATATAGTTTCCCAATCCAGTGGTCTTTTCACTGTAACACAATGCACCTTGATCCTTATTTTGTTTTATACTGGACCTAATCCTGTCCATGCATGTAAACTAAGTAGTTCTGGTAGTAGGCAGGTAAGATAGTTCTCTCCTTCCTCCTATGTGGTCTTTGGGCAAAGGCACAATGATGGACATATTGTGAAAAGCTGGATATATTGGCTCATGACTTTAATCCTCACTACTGGGAGAAGTTGAGATGGGTGGGCCATTTAATTTTGAGCTTCCAGAGGACTCAGATAAATCTGCTCTCTACATAAAGTTTAGCACCAATATGGCGAGCTGAAGAAGGTGAAGGAAGAAAGCAAAGGACTGCCAGGCTGCCTATAGGGAAAAAGGAAGTTGAAGCTTCTATGTCTATGAGTGTTAGATTGGAGAGGTGACTAGTCCTTGTACTTCTTTCACTTTTCCATAGCCTTTCTGGGCAGGATAAAGAATTCCAGTCTGAAACAAAAGAAAAGTTGTAGAAAGATTCTCTTTTAAAGACCGACTGGATTGGAAGGCTTCTGAGGTTCACTCTGGCCCAGAAATTCTATGATTCCATAAAATTAACATCAAGTCAGAAGTAATGTGTCAGTTGTTCTGTTTTTGATATTGAACCATTTGAGCATTTACTCTACCATTTCTGGTCTGTTTTTCAAACTTCTTGTCTAATTTGTCCTCCTTTGCAAGTATTCCATATTATATACTCATTAAAATATCATTCTGTTACTTTCTCTGTTCTTCATCCACATGTTCTCTCCCACTCTCACTGCCAAGAAGTTCCTGGATTTCTTCAAATTTTTCTTTGACATAAAATCCACCTCACCCTTTAATATTTACTTTTTGCTTACCTATTCTGTTACTTTCAGGCTTACTTATCTTTGTATATTTTTGTATTCCTCCCTCCTAATCTACTCAAAGGAACAAAAATTCCTTGAGGAAAATGATTGTTATTTTTGTCTTTTTATCATCAGACCTACCATGAAGTCTTCTGAATACTAAATTTCAAGGTTATAACTAATCTAGAGCCACTGGGGCTCTGTCTTATCCTGGGATATGAAGTGTAGATAGTGCAAAAATGTGATGCATGCAGTGAAGAATGGAAGAACATCAGGAAAATAGACACTAGCTCAGGATAAAGGAGTAAAAGTTAAAAGTCCAAGTTGTGAGTAACTATTGGAACATGTCTGGTAGCCTATTTACATTTTTTCCCTCATCTTGTTTATAACCACTCTGTCCCCATTCCAGGGCTTCCTTTTCCTTAACCCCTGAATGCCACAAATGATTCTCTAAAACAGAAGGGCTGACAAAACTCCCAAGGGCAAACCATACCACATTCAAATGCAAATGTTTAACAAAAGGAACATATATATATATATGCATATATATATATACACAATAAATAAGAATATACCATAGTATAGACAATGTTAGTTTGTGGTTTTCTAAGTCAATATACCAATATACACTCCCTGGATCTGTTTCTATTTGAGTCTGATGCTATTGCTCTAAGGTGATAAAGAGTAGAGAAGAGAGATTATAAATCCCCAAACCGTCTTTCCCAAAAAAGTTTTTTAAAAATCTGAATATTTCAAACAATTATATTATATATTTTACATTTTTACTTCTTTTAAGTAATCTAGTCCTAAAATTCATTATGTTCTTTGATAATTTGGATTTGGGACTCAATTTTCCTATTTTTACTATAATAATAATTCATCAAAGGAATTTTTTTAGAGTAGTAGTATTTTAAAAGTAAGAAATAAAATCAATAGTCATATGGTGAGAATTACATCTAATAGAACTGGGACTGAGAAGCAGTACACATTGTTTCATAATGGAAATATTAAGCTCAATGTTTCATTTGAAATAATAAATAATAGAAATATTGATTAAACCCAGGATTTTATTTGACCTTCTCTACTTTGGGATCAACTGAAAAGTCACTGGAAATAAAACCCAACTTCAGAATTCAGTATTAAATCATAAGTGGACAAACTATCCAGGATTCCAATGTCCAAAATTATAAATAATTAATGACACTTGCCCTTGTTCAATAGTTTAAAAAAAGAGGAACAATATTTCCATGTCACTCTCAAAATCTCAACAAATTGTTGACTAGAATTTGAGCTAACCTTTTGAGAGGACAACCAAAGCAACCATAAAATCCTAAAAGCAATTTTCCAGGAGTAGTCCTCACCAATTTAAAGGGAATATAAAACTCCACACTTGAGCCTTCAAGCGCCTGCCCTCCCAGTTGTGCATCTGAGGAGAAATTATGGTAATCTCCAAATCCTATTGATGCTCAAAGACATTTCATCAACTGCAAGAAATTAAGAGTGAGATGCAGAGGATGTTTTTCTATTTAGAGGAACCCTGGCTTATGTGAATAGACCTCATGTGGTGAGTCTTTTGAAGCCAGGGACTTCAAAGCAGATCACTGACTTCCAGTGGGATAATCACTTAATGCAAGAGTGGGTAGATGGAATTACTACCATTCAGTCAAGCTAAACTTATCCTTTTTCTGGAGAGCAAGCAAATTCTCTCCTCTTAGGTCCTTACAGCTCTATAGCTAGACACGTGTTTGTGGCACTACTTAGACTACAAGCTATTTGATGTAAACTCTAATAGAGGGGGATTCCAAATGGATGTTTTAGAGTTTGGGAATCCCACTACATTTGGGCACATAATCTCGGGCAATTTCCCACTGACATAAATCATTCATTTGAAGCACAAAAATATACCCATTAAACATAGCTGCATTAGTCCTAGAGGGTCTCAGTTCTGGATTCAACTAAAAATGAGCACTCTCAGACTGTAGTGGCACTAAAACCTTTAATAATGAACATGAAAGGCTATAGGAATGAAGGATAAATGATGTATAATTGGACTCAGTAAAAATTGCATTCAGCATACAGACTTCTCTTGGATTCCCTAACAAGAATGCTTATTCCAAGTCCCTATAGTCAGGGGAGCAATGATCTCCTCCAATCCCACCTTCCTGGCATTGCTTTTATTTCTAATATCTGAATACTGCATTGACCTTGTCAAGTTTTAGCTTCTACATGAAGTTTTTTCCAGTCCTCTTTAACCTTAATGCCTTCCCCCCAAGATTACTTTCAATTTAGCCTATAGATATCTTATTTATATACATAGTTGTTTGCATGTTGTTTACCCTAATTATACTGTGAACTCTTTGAGAGCAAGGATTGTCTTTTACCTGTCCTCATATCCCTAGCACTTATAATCACAGTCCCTGGCATAAGTAAATGCTTAATAATTGCTGGTTGGTGAACTAAGTGGCATATGTGCCTGTACTCTTTCTCTTCTCTCCTTGCAATTTTATTTTTCTGGAATTTTCAATTCTTCAGAATTGTTTTCCGTTACACACTTAGTTAAATCTTTAATATGTCCACCACTCTTAAGGTACGTCTTCATTCTACATTTGGATATATTAACCAGATCTTACCAGAAAAGATCACAGTAGAACCTGGCCAAAACACTCTACTGAATCAAAAAATACAGTGCATCAGACAACACAGGAAAACATTGAAGCAAAATAAAGTTAGGTTAGACATGAGCTGAGTCTAACGATGAAATATGTAAGATAGTAAATCAGTTTACTATAAAAAGCTGATAAAATTCTTACTGACAGTCACTTATCTAAGATGCATAAAAGTAATGGTATTGTAGGAAGTGGAGAAAGGAGAAGGGGGAGGGATTTCTTCTTTCCCTTAGAGTTTTTGATCCTGGAAAACCATGACAGAACTATGTCATCATCTATAATCAACACCTACAAGACAACTATGGCCTTTGGGGATATGGTTATGTATCATTTAGCATAGGTTTGTCTCCCAGTTCAATTCAATTCAGTTCAACAAACATTTATTAATGTTCCATTGATCAGTGTGAAAATAGCAGAAGGAAGCCACACAAATAGCACGGGGGTCGTGGGGGTGACAGAAAAAGAGTTGACACGACCTTCCAGAAACACTCAAACAAATATTAGTAGATTATGGTTACCTCCCGTGCCTCTAGTGATTTTTGGAAAGGAAAAATTTCTGTTTAATTACAGCAACGATTTTAATAGCTGCCATTTATATAGTGCTTAGCGTTTACAAAGCACACTATAGACATGATCTTTTTTGAGCCTCACAATAATCTTCTAAAGAGTACACGCATTATTTTACTGGATTGTCCCCATTTGCTGAGCTTCAGAGAATTGTCCAAAGTGAAAGCTGGAATTCACAATCTGGCCTTCAAATTCCTCTTGCTGCTACATTTTAAGCAGCTCCCCAGAACATTGATAAAAAAAGCAATCTTGATAACAGCAGTCCAACAGAAAGTGAGCATTTATAGTCATCATTTCTGTTGAAATTTTAATGGAATGTATGCTACTGGTAGAGTGACAAAAGGTAAGTGAAATGGATATGATGATGTTATATTTCTAGATACCAAAATTATAAGAACAATAGGAATAGTTCACTTTGAGCTCCTCACTTGTAACATAGATCTAAGGGAATATTCAGGATTTGATCATCAAATAGGATGAATGAAGGCAAGGCAGAAGGGGCTCAAGCCCATGGATGACAAAGGTCTCATGAGAGGTCAGGGCCACCTCTAAGTAAATCTTGAGGATTCTCCCTCCAGGGCTGCAAGGCAGCCTTCCCCCCAACATACAAGCAATGTTCAGACAGACCCAAACTTTGGAATGGTAAAGCCATTAATATAGAGTGTTTCATAAGTCGGAATGGTTTTAAACTGGCATAAATCAAAACTGCACTTTGTCTGACCTTCTAAGCTGGGTCAAATGCTGAAGATGCCAAGGTCATCCACTGCATCCCAGTCAGCCATCCTGACTTCTGTCTTACCACCAGGTTTGGATGACTCTGGAAAAGAGAGTGAGTCCTTTGATGACTTTGTGTGACTCTGCCTTGTGCCATGATGCCATTGGTCCT
The DNA here is from genome assembly GCF_027887165.1 of Monodelphis domestica. NCBI lineage: Eukaryota > Metazoa > Chordata > Mammalia > Didelphimorphia > Didelphidae > Monodelphis > Monodelphis domestica. The sequence goes on along the minus strand of NC_077229.1, from coordinate 471,202,389 downwards.
CTTCAAAAAACTAAAAAGAAACAATAACAACAACTAAGTAGTAGTTCCAAGGCACAAGATCTCTGAAAGTGTTATTGGAAAACTTCTTTGAGGGTGATATAGATAGCTATATTAAAGGGGTTAATCAGGCTAACCTTTTAGGAAGCAATGATAAGTTCCAGGATTTTCAGGAGTCATGAGGACCTGAGTTTGAATTCTCTCTCAGAAACATGTTAGATACGTGATCCTGGAAATTCCACTTCCAATTCTCTAGTCTTTCATTCCTTCATCTATAAAAGGAGAAAATTAAGCTTGATTGCTTTTAATGTCCCTTGCATCTACAATCCCGTGAAGTTTTATAAATTCTGACACTCTACTCACAATTAATTTTCATTTTTTTAAATGTTCATTTAATCCAGGTATCAAAGGATGACATTAGAAAATAACAGAATTTGTGGACATTTTAGTTATATATGGCTTAACATATCAATGAGATTTGGGATATAATCTTCATAGAAATGTGTGTGTGTGTACATATGCATATTGGCTTAGAGACAAGAAAGGATGGAGAAAATGGCATGATCTTAAGTGTAAAGCCTTCTGGTTTTGCCCACTGAAATATTTGAAAAGATGCATTCCCTCGAATTCTGGGTGCATTGCTGTTGTTTCTCAATAAATACTGAGTTATGTCCAATGGTTTATTGAGAAACTCCTCCATATGACTAAGTTTGCAGTATAATTCTGAAACACAGACTCAGTGATAACCTTCATTTTTTTGTTCATAATTTTCATGGCGTTTCTACATCTAGGAGCAGTAAAAATATGAGATACCATTACAAATAGTTAATTTATGGAAGTTATTTGAGTGACTATTTGTCAGTTTCTTTCTGCTATGACCCAGGTTTGGGAATAAACTAGGCACACCCACTGCCATTTCCATTCCACATATAGAAAAGAAATAGAAACACCAGGCACTTTTACTAAGAAATATTGTGATTAAAAAATAGTCATACAGCAAAAAACAGTCGCGAACACATAGTATCATTCATTGCTAATGAGTTAAAAGGATACCACAGTGCATTTATAAATCACTATACAGTATCTTGCAGTTTATTTAAATTCATTGTGCCTCATTATAACTGAGCTATGCACCTTTAGGTCTGAGTTGATTAGGAATGCTATAGCTCAGAATAGCTTTTAATTCAGAGAAACATGGCCTGACCTTTACCATAATCCTGTGTGAAACACACTATAGTTTAGACATTAATAATGATGCTACCTCTTTTTCGTACTGGTGAGATGCTACTTAAAAATTTGTATTATTAGTTAACAGGCCCAGGCCAATACATCAAAACCAAATTACCCTTCTGTGTATAACTACAGTACTTAATTCTGAGTTCTTCATCTCTCATAACTATTACCTACTCTTTAAAAATGCTAAAAACCAAAATGTAATAGTGTCATGTCACAGTAATAAGTCACAGGCACAAGCTAAGGATGCTACTTCTCATTCCCCAAAGACTGCCACTGTGTGCTGCTGGGGACTTGCGCACCATGATGTACGTTCTACTAGCAAAGGCATAGCTCGTGTTTGACCTTTGTCTTACCACTTAAGTACTCCATTTCCTTAAACCATCTTCTGGTAAGTCAATGAACACAAATAACCCTGGCTCACAACTCTTCTCCTTCTCAAGGGAAGTCCCAAATTCGAGCCCCAAGAATGTACATTTGCTTCTCTTCTGATTTGAATTCACCTCTGGCTCACTTGGGCACAAAGATAAATGACTTTCTGGAAGGGAAAGAAAATGACAGAGTTGGTTGTTTCTCTAAAACAGAGTAGAGGGAGGAAAATTAACTTCAAGAAACTAAAACGTCCATGATCTTTTTCATTTGGAAGAAACACACCAAGTGGAGTTTGAAAGCCATGAATCATTTCCTCCACCAAATACTCAGGTATAAGAAATTTTTTAAAAGAAGAGAAAATATAATTTGGAATATTTTAAAATAGCAAACAGAATAACAATAAAATAAAATGAGAATAGTTTGAAATCATCCTACAATAATCCTTTCCCCCTATAGGATTGTGAATAGTGTTGCTAACCAAATTCTCACTCCCCTTCTTAAGGCTTCTCTAAGAGTATTTAGATGATGTCTATTGGAACTGGATTGGATATTCAAATTATTTAGTCCAACCCAGTACCTGGAACATCCCTTCTCATTCAGGCTCCCCTCCCACGTTAGTATAGGTCCATGTCTGCTAGTACCAGAGCTCAAAAGCTCCAGCTTGTACTTTTAACTTTTTACTCAGAGAGGACAATTCATCCAAACTAAAGGCATGTAATAAAAGTTACATATTTTTTTAAATAGTAGGAAAACATTACTTCATAAGTCTATGGTATACTCTAAGGCCATGATGGTAAACCTATAGCACATGTGCCAGAGATGGCACACAGAGACCTCTCTGTGGGCACACATGCCAAGGACCCAGTGTGCCTGTCCCTGCAGCACAGAGTTGGCCAGAGTTGCTAACTAGAAATCCAGAGGGAGGCACAGCTGGGCTGCTCCCCTCTCCCTTTCCTCAAGTCTGACTACTCCCCCCCCCCCCCCGCCCAACAGTCCAATGAGAGTGCTTCCTCCTTCCCCTGGGTGGAGTAAAGGGAGAGGAAGCAGGGTGCCCTTGTCATTCAGTAAGGGGAGGGGCACAGAATGTGGTCTCTGGGGAGGCACTGGCACTTGGTCTGGGGGTGTGGTGGGGGGGTAAGGCCTGACACTCCACCTTAAAAAGTTCCCCTTCACTGATATAAGACAAATATACAAACATACACCATAATTTGGGGAGGATTTATATATATATATATATATATATATATATATATATATATATATATATATATAATTAATAATTTTATTTATCAAAAGTAGTAGAAAAAAAGAAGGAAAATAGGAGAGAGATATATTTTCCTCACTGCTCCATTTACTTTGCTATTCTGTGGCCACTATTAGAGCTACACTCATGGGATCACAGGAAAGTCCAGTCAGCAACAAACCCAGAAGAAAAGAGAGCAAAATCCTCTCTTGCCTCAGTTTATCAAACTTTTTCTCCCTCCAACTAACTCATTCATCATGTCTTAGGAACCAACTGTGGCTTTCTATTTTCCTGGCCCAACCAGGGTGAGAGTTCAGGGGGCAATGCAGAGGGCACTACCCTGCCCTCTGTCTCCTGATCTCTTGACTCTACTGATGCCTTTTTTCTGCTTGCCATTTTATCCTTGCCTCCACATCAAGTAGTTGACAGGAGATGAGGGGGAGGGTAAACAACATCCTTATATATATATATAAATTGGGATGGAGGGAGGGATAAAAAGAGAAAAGTTTGTGATACTGTAAGCCACTGACATCTTCTAGCTTGCTGAGTGTTGTTTTCTGTTGGATCTTCTTTTCATCATTATTTTATACTTTTTCTTTATGTTTTTGTAAACCTCAGCTGCCCCCTACCTCTCTACTGCCAACTACTTGACTTCTACTGGAAGCCTCATCTGACAGGCTATCTTGTCCCTATTAGAGAAGAACAGAAGCCAAAAGTCCCAAAGAGATTTCAACTAGATACTGACAGTAGTAGCACTTGGAGTTCAAATTAGGAAAGGACCAACTCCCTCTGGGAAAAAAAAAGATAACACATAAAAATGTTTGTTTCAGTTCAACTCAATCCCATAAACAATTGTTAGAGTCTTATAGTTAGGGAACCATGCCTCATTAAAGGAGAGAAACATTGAAGAAATAACTGAGATGTGGTCTCTCACCTCATTCAATTCACTTCCTAAGAAAGTAGAGACAGACACACAAAAAATGACCATGATATAAATTGGAACATTGATAGAAAGTCCTGACTCTAGACACAAAGGACTTGAGTTCAAAACTCACCTGTAACATTTATTACTACTTGAATGACTGTGTGGCTCCTTGTGTCATTTGTGGGACATATTACCTGAAATCCCAGCCCTCAATTCTCCATGTTTGGGAAATGAAAGATTTGTACTAAGACACTTCTGAGGTCCCTTCTAGCTCTAGCTCTAAGTCTATACACCTAAATGGTTAAAGATGCATGAGAAAAGTACAAAGTGCCATAAAAAATTTTTGAGGAATAAAAAATTTCCTCCTCAGCAGTTAGAGAAAAATTCTTCAAAGAAGTGTCATTCAAAGAAGTCTTGAAGAATTGGTAAGATTTTAATCGGTAGGGATGTAGCAAGACTAGGTCATTCCAAGGATTGAGTGTGAGAAGTGTGAGAAGAAATAGAAGTGGAAGAGGTCAAGACATATGTGAGATGGCAAGTAGTTCAATGTAACTGAAGAATAGGGTATATGAATATTATTGTTAAGATGAAACTGGAAAGTATGTGACTATGAAAAGCTTAGGTGTTTGAACAATATTCAGGAGGAAATTGGATACTATTGAACTGAGATCAAATTTATGTGTAATAAAGATTAATCTAAATTGGCAGTGGTATGAAGGAGAGATGTAAGGATAAAATAATGGAGACAAGATACCAGCCAGAAGGTTATTGAAATAGTTTATGTTTATGAGAACCTTTACTTTAGAGTTGTTGGGAAGAATAGGAAGAGGTAAAATATCAGAAATATTTGTTAAATTGGGTTAATGAACAAAAAATTATTTTATTGGCCTAGAAAAAATAATAATAAAATTTCTTTAGAGCAAACTATCCAAAATATCAAAAAAGTTAGTGAAGAAAGGTAAAGAAAGGAATTCTAACAGTACCAGATTTTAAATTATATTATAAAGCAGTAATTATCAAAACTATCTGATACTGGCTAAGAAATAGAAAGGTAGATAAGTGGAACAAGACATATTCAGCAAACAGCTGTAAAAGATTATAGCAACATTGTATTTGATAAAAGCATAGAACTAGGTTTTGCAGATAAGAAATCACTATTTGGTAAAAAAAAAACTGTTGGCACAATTGGAAAGTAGTTTGGCAGAAACTAGGTATAGATCAATATCTTACACCATTCATTAAGATAAGATTAAATGAATACATTATCTAGAATAAAAAGAGATATTATAAGTAAATTAGAAGACCAGCGAACATATTCCCTGTTAGGTTTAAAGAAAGGAGAAGAATTTATGAGCCAAGAGGAGAGCATTTTGAAATGTAAAATGGATAATTTTGAGTACATTAAATTGAAAACATTTTGTACAAATGTTGTCAAGAATAGAAGAAAAAGAGAAACTTTGTCCAAGAAAAGAGAACTTTGTCAAATTTATAAAAATAAGAGCCATGCCCAATTGATTAAAAAAGCAAAAGATACAAACATAATTTTTAGACAAAGAAATCAAAACCATATATAAGTATATGGAAAACATGCTCTAAATCACTACTGATTAGAGAAATATAAACCAAAACAATTCTGAGATATCTCACACTCCTCAGATTAGTTAACATGGCAAATGATGGAGTGGATGTAGGAAAATGGGAACACTTATACATTTTTGGTGGAGCTGTGAATTGATCCAACCATTTTGGAGAACAATTAGGAATTATAAGCAGTTATAAAACTGTGTATACTCTTAGATCTAGCAATAGTATTGTTGGATCTGTTTCCCAAAGAGATCAATAAAAAAGGAAAAGAACCTAAATGGTCCAAAATATTTATAGCAACTCTCTTTGTGGTGGTTAAGAACTGGAAATTGAGGGGATGGCATCAATTGGGAAATGGATAACAAATTGTGGCATATAAGTGTGATGAAATTATTACATTATAGAGTATACTGGTTTCTGTTGGTTCCTCTTAGGCATTCCCAATGAAATCATAAGAATGGTCAAAAAGTTGAGAGAAAGTTAAGGAGATGAGAGAGCGAAAGAGGAAGACAGACAGATAGACAGATAGAGCATAAGTCATGTTTACATATATAAATACTGTCTTTTTCCTTTCTTCTTTTGACCAGTGTGTGGCACCTGGTGCTTATTGATTGACTGAATATATGTATAATTATGTACACACAAATATATATGTACATATAAGAATGTATTTATAAATATGTGCTGTATGACATGCAGGCATATGAGTTTATATACATTTATGTATAAATGTATATAATGTTGATATATTTATATACAGTTAGAAATATATTCTTGCCCATGTCTGCATATATATGTTTATTCAATTTTATAAACTTGAATGTGTGTTGCTCTTTATATAGTCATGCATATGCACATATATACATGTATCATATATACATATGTTTATAGATGCATGTTTATGCATGTTTCATACATGCCTGTAGAGGTACATATACATATACATATATATATATATTCAGTCCATTTTTAAATATTCATGAAGTGTTTACTATGTACCACACACTGTGCTAAGCCTGGAGGATATGAAGAAAGAGAAAATAAAGCACATATCTATATTTATGCAATATATACATACATGTGTATATCATGCATGTTTGTACACACATATATGTTATGCAAATATTTTGTTATTACCTATCTCACAAGGCTAATGTACAAAAAGCACTCTGTAAATTCTCAAACAATATAGACATGTAAGCTATCGCCTTTCTTCATAGCCATAAATGATCTAGCCATCTTTTGAAAAATAATGGTATCTAGTCCCTATGTTTCACACTACAAACATATCATTTTGTTCTCAATCTACTATGATTTTAAAAAGAAGGAATTAAATCCTTTGACTTTATCTGGTTTAAGGACAGAATTGTCATAAGTCTTAAAGGTACCATCTTGCTGAGGTTTGCCTTGTTTTATTGCTCCCCTCAGGGAAACATCTCAATAATCAAAGAAGACACTTAGTGGGAGAGTTCAAATAAGAAGACAGAAAATGAAGATTTGATTGAGGAACTGGAGACTGGGATTAGGTGAAGAATCTGCTTAAATGGCCAGCATTCCAGGATTTGACTTTTCCTACTGAGATCCCAAGGAGGGATATGGATGAAATAGACCAAAACTCAAGGAATATTTTTCCCCCAAGAGATCTAAGAAAGACAATGAAGTGCCTGAACTTCCTTTCCCACCTCTCTCTGCCCAAAATGACATATTAATAATGTCCATTAATAATCCATAATTTTCTTGCTCTTGAAATTTGTTTGTAATTTCTGATTTGGTTAGCACTTTAATGCCAGCTTGAATTAGATAAAAATATAATAGATCATAACTACTATTGATTTCTATGTTTCATTATTTGTAAAGAGGGACAGGAATGGCACAGTGGATAAAGAGCTGCCCTCAGAGACAAGAAGACCTGGGTTCATATCTTCCTTCTGATATATACTGGCTTAGCAACACAAAACATGTCACTTGGTCTCTCAGTTCTCTAAACAGTTCTCTAAAACATAGAAGATATGACATAGAAAGTGTCAACTTGAATTTCTAGAAAGGTTTTCTTCTTCTAAGAGCTATCTATCATTGGAATCATGTCTCGTCACTATTTTTACTCCCATTATTTGTGAATAAAAAGCAGCAAAAAAAGGAATAATTACTGAACTTGGAATACAGGCAAAAACCAATTATCAATAAATATGGATAGGACCTGAGGTGTTGGCCCCAATATAAGATAAAATGGTATTGATTCTCCCTTTGATTTTCTCTAGCAAATCTTCACAGCACAAAGGACATGTGTGATTTTTTATAAATCTACTTCCCTGTGCCTGTGTTTTTTAGTCTACAAAAAGAGGAAGTTGAACAAAAATCATCTAAAGTCTTTTCCAAGGCTAAATTAATGTACCAATAAGAAGGAGTCATCATAGAGGGAAACAATGAAGGGGTGGCTTAGGAAGTTGAAGAAGATGGAGATGACATGCAAGGACGCAAGTAACTTTAAACAATTCATACATTAATTTTTCAAGAATTCACGATTTCCTTAATATATGCCCCCCCCAACATATGTCACAGCTCCTCTGTAGCTTAGCAAACATCTGCATGATTTCCTGTAACTAAAAATAATTGTTAGGCAACCTTTTAGCAATGAGATAGTCAGGATAGTATTAATGGCATTAGAGATTCAAGGACTATTATGGGAGTTGTTTTTTCCTTTTTATCTATCATCACAAATATCTCCTTTTCATATCTCCAGACTTCTCTTTACTTCATCATTTCCCAGACATTGCTATAGGATTCATCACAAATAGGCTTCCTTTTCTCCTCTATCTCCCTTTTTTTCATGGATTGCTATGACAACATCAAACTCTATTTGTATTCCTTTTCTGGGAGTAAGAGCAAAGCAGGAGTGCCTTGCCACCCTTGGAAGGTCTATCCAGTGACTATTAGATGAATTTGCCAAATCACATTAATAGAAGTATTCCAACACAGTCTCAGGGATTCTGATTGATAGTGTAGTTTGAATTGTTCTTTAATTGTTAACATTTATGAAGTATTTGATAATGGCAAAGTACTTTTAAAACAACTTATAAATTATTTGGTTTCACAAAATGAGAATGGATTTTGATATCCCCTTTCATCAGATGGAGACCTCATGGAGAAAGGATGTTTCCTAGGCTCGTGCATCTTGCTGAAGTCAGAGCTATAAACAAGACAAGTAAAGTCTACATGTTTCTCCTCTCCTATGACAGTTCCCTGAAGTAATACCCTGGTACCTTGTTCATTCTAGCTGCCAGATCTACACTATGTTCTTTCTCTCTGCCCTCTGGCATGATTTCCTTCATACCTGAAAGAAATCAAAGAAAGAGGGGCAGTAATGCCCTACTTTTAAAACACACACCAAACAGGAAAAAAATCACCTTTGTTGATACCAGGGACAATAGACTGACCTAGATACAGAATTTGGACAAACTAGGGTTTACTGAGTTTGCAAGCAAGGGAGTCCCATTCAAAGAAAAAAAGACTCCCCAAACAAATAATACGCAAGATTTATATAGGTTTCAGCGGAGAGGGAGAGGGAAAAGCTGATTTGTCAAGGTCCCTGTTGTTGAAGCTCAAAGCTGATCTGGCCCAATAACCCTTTTACTTAGTTTTAGAATTAGGAGTTTCTGCCAAAACGAGGCATAACAGGATTTGGGGCAAAGCTATTTCTCAGAGCAGATTGCATAAGAAGGTATTAGGGCACATCCTATTTTGGGTTGCTTTCAGTGCAAACACTAATGAAAGAATATCGACAGATATGTGTGAACAAAGTGAAATGATTCCCAAAATTGAGTATCTCTGGATCCATATCCCTGTTCTGGCAAAAACAACGAAGGTCCCCTGATAACCCATAGATCCTAAACTCAGAAATAGGAAACACCATTTTGGAGAAAACCTTTTTAAATATACTGTGGTCATTTCAGATCATTAACTTGGGACAATTCCATTTACATTCTCTGTTTATTATGTTGCTGTTATAATGAATCATATACAAATTTATTAAGGTCCTTTGAAAAAAATAAGATTTGAGCAGTAACTAAAATATTGATACCCATTTGCCAGTTGATCCCAACCATATACAACAAAGATATCAAAGAAAAAGGGATAATCCCATAGCTACAAAAATATTCACAACATCATTTCTTTTGTAATAGAAAAAATGAAAAAATATGAGAGCCCATCAGTAGTAGAATATATGAACCAATTGTGGTATATTACCATGATATAATATTATTACACCATAAGAAATAATATGAAGAATTCAGAGAAACTTGAGCTTTGTGTGAACTGATGCAGAGAAAAGAAAGCAGAACCAGGAAAACAAGATACAAAATAACTAATGTAGTGTCAATGAAAACACTGAGGCTTTCAAATTTTTACTATTAAAAGAGAGATGATGAAATATATTCCTTTTCTTCTATCAATCAGTAAACATTGCTGAATGTCTGTGCTATGTGCCAGATGCTGTGTGAAGTGCTAGGAATAAAAAAAAAAAAAACAGTCCCTGTCCCCAAATAGCTTATAATGTAATGGAAAGAGGGATGGGAACTATGTGTACAGAGTATTGACTCTATTTTAAAGCAGGATAAGGGTCTGTTTGTCGGACTCTCCTGCTTAATTTTTTCTATGCTAAAATGAGGGTTCAGAATCTGTGTGTTTAAACTAGAAGGAATGAGAAAGGAACTAAAGAACTGAGAAATCACTGTGGTATGAAAAAAAGGAATTAATAAAACTAATAATGAGGTCTAATAATAGCAGCTACTTTGTAGTATTCCTATGAGGTGCCCAAGAGATATTATTTATAAAGCACTTTAGAAATCATAAAATGGAATTTAAGTGTGGACTATTATTATTATCATTATCATGAAATATTTTAAATAAACATAAAAAAGGAAGAGGATAGTGGCAAAGCTTAATAGAGACTCTTGGACCTTTCAAGATAAAAGAAGGAAAAGTGAGAGTATAATGATTTGGTCAGGAAATAGACATCATGGATGTGTAGGAATTCATTTGTATGTCTACAGTCAGTGTGTCTTAAAAATACAAATAAGATCCATGTGCTTGTTTGGGGTGCATACATTTTGTTCCCTGTGAATTCTGTGCAAAATGTAAGCTGCCATTGAATTCACAACCACAATTTCTGTCCAGAGAAATGTGATAAATGTTTTAGTCCTTGTTTCCATATTTCAGCCCAACATAAAAAAGAAAATATTTTCCAGATGGAATTGAGGGGGTAGGAGTAAGTCCCAATGCAAAATAGAACATTCGACTGATGTGTTCCACCTCGAAGCCCAGATCAAAATATGGAAGATTTCATCTCCTGAAATTGGCAAACTCATATACTGCCAGTGATGACTGAGTTGAGAAGTGATCCTTTGGCCTTTTATGTTCCTCTTTAACAGATGAGTTTTTGCCTACCCCCCCCCCCACCAAGCCTACTCAATCAAGATGATAGAGTAGTATCAGAGAGATTGTGACTTGTGGACTGGACAGTTTCCATGTGGTATAGTACAAAGTGGGCTAGCTCTGGAGCAGAGGTGCCCTGCAATCATCTCTAACTAACTAGTGAGAAACAATTATTAAATTTTCAAAGTGGACATTTACACTTCAGAAATCAACAAATGTTACAAATCAGGGCTTGATTTGTTGTTTTCTTAATTTATACTTAAGAAAATGATGAACAAAATTTTAATAATACATATTTAGCTTTTAAATAATAATAATAATAGCATGTATGTATATGTGTCCAGCATACTTTTTTTTCAGTAAGCTGGTTGTTAAACATTTACCAACACAACCTTGCTCTGACAGAACAAGGCCTGGGTTTTGATTCTGGTTCTATGGGACCTTAGAAAATCAGTTTCATAGAACACAGAACTTCAGAAATGGAAAGAACTTTCCAAATTCTACTTATAACTAAATAAGAATGATTGTTTTATTCCTTCTGTATCTTCTCTAGGTTTATAAACATCCCTACGTCCTTTAGCTAATTATCAGATAAAGTCAACCTTAGTATTGGCTCATGGTTAAAACTGAGCACAAGATTCCAGATATGGTCTGCCATGGGCAGTGTTATGGAATGATCATCTCCTAAACATTAAGTCCCTCAATTTAGCTATTTTTTTGTTTTTGACTATTGGCTACTACCCATTATTGAATTCTACTGAACTTGCAATCAGCAAAAACCCTCCAATCTGTTTCTGACAAACTACTTTCTAGTCACAGCCTTCCTATATCTTCTGTTGTAAAGTTGTTCTTCAGTTGTTGTTGTTGTTTCTTAAAATCCACAGGTAAAATTTGACATTTAGTCCCTGAAATTTTATCTTCTTGGGTTGGCCCAACTTCTAGCCTGTCATGATTTTTTGAATCCTGATTCAATCTTCCAAATGGGTTGTAATATTTATAGAGAAAATGGGTGGGATTGATGATACAGAAGGTTTTGTAGCAGGGAATGGAGGAGTTGAAGGGAGAGAGAGAATATGGCTGCCGGTGAGGTAAAAGGAGAGAGATGCCCCCTGCCAAGAGGCTATTTTTGAAAAATGGGGTTCCTGAGAAATGGGCCACTTCTGATAGCCTGAGGGGATGGTCTTCTCTATGAAATGATGTTGCAGATACCCCAGAGCAGGTAGCATGGACCCTTCTGAGGGACAAGCCTCCCCCCCAGACCAAGGTCACCCAGCAGGGGTCCAATAAGGCCTATTTATAGTTGAATGGCTGTCCTGAGGTTCAGCCCCTTTATGTCCCCTGAAATGTTAGTCCTCTTATCTGACTGCAATATTCAAATCAAGATAAATTTTAATAACAAGTTTGGATTGGGGAGGTATCAAGGAAGAGGGAATAGGGATTTCCCTAGATGAGGTTTGAGTCTCTCTCAGCTTTTGAGCTGAGGCCAGGCCTCACAGGCTGGTGAAGGGTTTCTTTATTCCTGTCTATACTAATCTGTGCTAGTTTTCTTAAGTTAAAAGTCTTAGCAGTAGATATCAAGAGGAAGAAAAGTTCTGGGCTTTTATTGCTAGAATGTTTCTTAGATTTTGTCTTTTGTGAATTTTGGCATTCTCCACTTCTATTCCTCTTCTTGCATTGTCTGTCTTCTCCATAGTATGTATCTAGATGCTGAGATATAGGCATTTGTCTGATCCAGGGATAGAGCTCTCTCTAGGCTTGGAACCAGGAAGACTTGAGTTCAAATGTTATCTCAGAAGCTTACTAATTAAATGACCCTAGGTAAGTCACTTAATCTATGTTTGACCCAGTTTCCTCAAGTATAAAAATAAGTATAAAATAGCTCCTGCCTCCCAAGGTTATTGTGAGGATAAAATCAGATAATATTTATAAAAATATTTAGCCTGATGGCTAGCACATAGTTGGTTCTATGAAAAGGCATATTCCATTTCCTTTCCTTTCCTTTCCTTTCCTTTCCTTTCCTTTCCTTTCCTTTCCTTTCCTTTCCTTTCCTTTCCTTTCCTTTCCTTTCCTTTCCTTTTCAACTTAAAGGTCTTTTGATTAGATTTATGTCTCAGGCAAACACTTTCCATTTCCTTTCTAGATTCTCTGCATAAAATGGCCATCATTTCTTTATCTTAAACCATTATTCCAAAATCCAAATTTTATTCTCAACCACTGTAGCTTAGACCAGTTCTTCACTTTTGAGATCATAGTTGGGATAATAAATTTATTTTGGAAGTAAAGGATCAATTAGTCTAATCCCCTCATGCCACACATTTAGAAAACTGAGAGGGATAGACAGGGATAACTATATTTGCCTTAGACCATAACAAGGGCATTAAACTGAAAATTTTGAATTTATCTCCAAATCTACACTGTGGTGCTATATTTTATATCCTTGGACCTCATCTTACTTATCTGTAAAATAGAATTAGACCAATTATATATATTGGGAGGGTTTTAGTATTGGGGTGTGGGCACTTCAAAAACAAATTTTAAAATAATTATTTCAAGTAGGGCAATGAGGTGGCATGGTAGATAGACTGCTAGGTCTGAAGCTAAGAAGACCCACATCCAAATTTGGCTTCAGATGCTTACTATGTGACTCTAGGTAAGTCATTTAACTCTGTTTACCTCCCTTTTCTCATCTGACAATAGGCTGGAGAAGGAAATGGCAAACAACTCTAGTCCTTCTGCTAAAAAAAAACAAAACTACAACAAATAGGATCATGGGGAGTCAGACTCAGCTAAAATGACTGAAAAATAATATGACTGTTTTGACATAATTGGTTTCCTTTATAATTGTATGTATATGTATTTTATTTAATTCAGTGAAAAATACTTAGACTTTGATAAAGGGGTGTAAAGATGGCAAAGACTGGCAAAGGAATACAAGACAGAAAAAAGGTGAAGAGCCTCTGGTCTTTCAGATCCATGTCTAACCTTTGTTTCTGTGACTTTAAGTTCATACTCTTTTTATTATACCAAGCTACCTCTCAAAGTAGGGAGGATTGATTCCAATTGTTTAAGGTTGATCAAGCCATTAAGTTTTCTCAGTGGATTTTAAAGGAAACAGTTTTATCTAGTATCTGAAAATTTATTTTTTCAGATATTCTGATTGAATTTTTTCCCTAGGAAATATATCCAAAGATGAATAAAGTTAAATCACTCCTTAACAATTCAGTAAGGGAAATTTTGATCAATCGTTTAACACTGAGTTTTGTCATATTTCCTTACTACATTAGTACTTGGCCCTAGAATTGTAATTTTATCCATATTGGCTCCCTCTCCCTCTCCCAGCTAAGAGTTCTGGCTCCCCCTCTGTACCCCCTGAGGACCTCACTTCATCTTTACTGAATTTTAATCTTATTTCTTTTCAACCTGCCTCCAGAAAGATTTCTTGCCTTACCTGGATGACACAGTTCCTGAGAAGGCAATGTTTCTTAAGTTTTGAAATGAATACTTTTTATAGAATGAGCACACCTTCCTGAACACCATCAGGAAATACATAATTTTCATCTGCATTAGGAACCAAGCATCTTAGAAAATAACCAGACTTGCTTACCATTCAAATTCAAAATTCAATGTCCTTCTTTAATAAGGTTCTGGAAAGCAGATATCATAACACCAAAAATTACTTGAGAGATATTTTCTAGATTCTCTTTTCAAATTATTTCAAATATGGCGTGTATTTCCTTTTTCTTTCTATCATGCATTTAAAAATCATTAGTACATAGTTGTTTGCTTATTATCTCCCCCATAAAACTGTGAGATACATGAAAGTTAGGACTGTCTTTTCCCTTTCTTTGTGCCCCAGTATTTAGCACAGAGTCTGACACATATTAAGACCTTTAGAAATGTCTATACTCTGACTACCATTGCATTTCCCCCCCTTAAAACCTTACCGTCTGTCCTAGAATCAATACTAAGTATCAGTTCCAAGGCAAAAGGGATAAGGCAATTGGGGTTAAGTGATTTGTCCTGGTCATACAGCTAGGACATGTCTAAGGTCACATTTGAATCAAGGAACTCCTGTGTCCAGCTTTTGAAGAAGGTATGACAACTAGCTGCTCATAGGTTCTCCTCACACTTATGTTAACACCCCCCCACACACACAAATTACTCCCTTCTCTGGCTGCTTGTCTCCTATACATCTTTGTCTCTTCCTATTAAAATGTAAGCTCATTAAGAGAAAACTGTTTCACTTTCTTCATTACCAAAGCCTGCCTCATGGACTACCACTCATTAAATGCTTTTTCATTCATTCATTTCCTTCCCACACCACCACTCTCTGCTTTGTTCTTTTTTTTCCAAACTATTTGAACATAAGCACACTGATGGATGGTAAGACCGTCTCACGTTTTTGTCTTTGCATCCCCGGCACTTTGCACCATATCTAGTATTTGGTAAGTATTTAATTAAACCTTTTTTTAAACATTTATTCTTTTACTAGGGGATTAGGAGCAAAAAAAAATGAGGGGAGAGGAAGTATACTTTGGGCATATGTATCATAAGTTGATGTTTGATAGCAAAGCTACAAAGGGATTTTTTGTAAGCTTGATTTTGTTTTGAAATATTAGATGAAAAATACAGTAAGATGTTTGTAGTTGGGAACTAGACATAACTTTTAAATTGCTCAGTGCTGATTAACCATAGGATTTAGAACTAGTAGGTCAACTTGTCTATTTTACAGATAAGAAAATAGGTCCTAAGAGAGTATGTGGATTGCCCATGACAACAAAGATAATAAGTTATAGAAGGAGGATTTGAACTGAGGTCCTCCAACTACAAATGTAGCTCTCTTTCCGCTACAGCAAAGATATTGTGTCTGATCTGAACTGAAAAATAGTGTCATGAGTCTACTACTCCAATTGCTTTTGCCTTCTTATTTCCTATGACAGTTTTATCTTCCCTGCATCAGAAATTTAAATTTTGTTTGCTTTCTTTCCAGGAAAGGGCTCAAACATTTAGCTTAGCTAAGGTGCAATGACCTGAATAATAGAAACATATAATACTGCTAATTTAAGGATTTAAAATGGATAAACCTTTTTTAAATGGATTATGGAAATTTGAATATAACAAACCAGCTTTAATCATGGAGTTAATGAGCTTCCACAATTTAACCAGGCACTTTTCAAATGTTAGGTTATGTTGATTTTCAAAGTCAAATATTCACAAGCTGAGGATACATGTAAAAAAAAAATAAGGCTTTTCTTACTGTCTATAGACACGTGAAACTTTTTTTTTCTTCGATAATATAGCCTCTAATGCCCCAAATAAGCCTGGTGTAAAATTAACTTTTATCTACTTCATTCTCAAAACCTGATTAGATTTGGACTTCCTTCATAGTATCTCAGAACTATTTTTCAACATTATTACTGTGGAGAACATCTGGAACTTGAACCCTGCCCTACATTTCCTCACTATCTTTTCCATCATTACCTGTTTAAAAGAAGATTTCATCCTTTATGTCAGAGGTTGGTTGAGGATAGGAATAAAGAATGAAAATGTGACAAATAGCCATTTATTGGTCATTAACCATCATGATTAGAGCAGTCTCTCTTTCAGTGTAAGGGTCAGCATTAAGAGATGAAAGAACCCTTTAGCATATCCTCTTGATAGGAATGAAGCTGTTCATTATCTGATCATTAGGGTTCATGCCAAATAAAACACATTTCTCACATAACCAATGTCTTAATTGTGCATTTAGTCATTGGCTTAAGTAGGAAGCAATGGAAAAACAAGTAACTAAGCAACCATACTTCCCAATCTAAATGCAGGAGGATATTTAATGCTGTCTCGTATAGCATCTCAGCAAAAGCAGTTACTGAGCCTACCTCTGAGAGCCTGGATAATGGCACCTATCACTAATGGAAAAAACTTTGGTGAATAATTCAGCTAAATACTGTAGCAATTTGCTCGCAGCATTTCATGCCTGTTTGTGAGAATGAGACTCCTCATTGTTAAAAAGCATGGCTGCAAAGTTCCAAAGTTAAATATAGAACACTGAAGGGTATTCTGCTACTGAACTCTAGAGTCCTGTAAAAAACATAGTACACCTGTGAAAGATATGAAGATGAAGGAATAGTGTAAGAATGTCAGGAAAAGAACATAACAACAGTGCTAGAGTTACAAGTGAAACAATAACATTGGCTTTATCAAATACAAATACATGAAGTGATGATAAAATTTGAAATGACATAGTCTAATATAGACTGGCACCAGTAACATTTAACAGTGACAAAGCACTAGACTGGGAGTCAGAAGATATTGACGCCACCCTTTGTCATCAACAGCTTTAAATTCTTGGAAAAATCAACTATTTCCAAACACATCCATTTTCTCAGTCATAAAATGGGATTATTTGCTTGACTCACAGAAGTCTTGCAAAAATAAAGTTCAGATATTATTTGAAAAAGTTTTTTGAGAAGGATAACAGGAATAATTTTCTTCCACAGTGTTCCTTTCATGCCCCTGGGAGCATGAAGGTGAACCTGGGTTGTTTTTTGTTTTTTTCCATATTAGCCCTGCTGCAAAATGAATAAGGTAAAAGAACAGTATGCTTTGATTTACACTAAGACGCCAACAATTCTTTCTTTGGAACTGGGTAGAATTTTTAATCATATGTCCTTGAGAATTGTCATGGATCATTGTATTATTGAGAATATCTAAGTTATAATATGATATTTCTGTTACCATGCACAATGTTCTCTTGGTTTTGCTCACTTCACTCTGTATAGTCCATCCATTTTTTTTTCTGAAACTCTCTTGCTCATCATTTCTTATATCACAGTAGTATTACATCACAGTAATATATTACAATTTGTTTAGTTATTCCACAGTTGAAGGACATCCCCTCAATTTCTAATTCTTTGCTACCACAAAAAGAGCTTTTATAAATATAAATACTTTTTTCCTTTGATCTCGTAGGATGCAGACATAGTGGTAGTTTTGTTAGGTCACAGGAAAGGCACAGTTTTATAATCCTTTGGGTAAATTGCTTTCTACAATGGTTAAATCAGTTCTCAACTAGAACAGCACATGTACCTTTTACTCACATTTCCACAATTTTCCCCATCCTATCCAAGATTTGTCATTTCCTTTTTCTGTCATATTAGCCAACTGTTATGAGTGGGGTACCTCAATGTTATTTTAATTTGCATTTCTTTAATTAAGAGTAAATCACTATATTATTTCATATCTAGAGATACCTTTGATTTCTTCTTTTGGAAACTGTTCATATCCCTTGACCATTTGTCAGTAGAATGACGCACATTTTTATACATTTGGCAGAATTCTCTCTATATTTGAGTTGAGACCTTTATCAGAGAAACTTGATGTAAAAAAAAAAAGTTTCCTAGTTTTCTGTTTTCCTTCTAATCTTGACTTCATTGAAATTATTTGTGCAAAAACATTTTAATGTAATCAGAATTATTCATTTTACTTCTAGTAATGCTCTTTATCTCTTATTTTGTCATATATTCTTCCCTTATGCATAGATCTCTATGCTCTTCTAATTTGCTTTTAATCTCCCTTTTTGTCTTAATCATGTACCCATTTTGACCTTAACTTGGTATATGGTATGAAATGTTTGTCTATACCTAGTTTTGGCCAAACTGACATCCAGTTTTCCTAGAAGTTTTTCTTAAATAATGAGTTCTCATCCCAAACATTTGGATCTTTGCATTTATCATACACTAGATTACTATGATCATTTACTATTGTGTATTGTGTACCTAACCTATTCCACTTGTCCTCCACTCTATTTCTTAGATATTACCAGATTGCATGGATATTTACCACTTTGTATTAGAGTTTGAAATTTGGTACTGCCAAGGCAATCTCCTTAACACTTTTTTCATGGATTCATTTGGTATTTATGTTTTATTGTTATAAATGAATTTTGTTGTTATTTGTTCTAGCTCTATAAAATAATTTTTGCTACTTTGATTGGCTTGTCACTGAATAAGTAAATTAACTTAGAATTGTCATTTTTATTCTATTGGATCAGTTTATTGACAAGCAAATGATATTTTTCTAGTTATTTTGATCTGACTTAATTTGTGGGGAAAGAGTTTTATATAATCATGTTCATAAAGTTCTTGGGTTTTCTTGGCAGGGAGACTTCCAGGTATTTTATATTATCTGTTGCTTTTGTCATTGGTGTTGAGTTGTTTTGGTCATGTCTGACTCTTTGTGAGCCTATTTTAGGTTTTCTTTCCAAAGATACTGGAGTGGATTGCCATTTCCTTTTCCAGTTCATTTTACAGATGAGGGAACTGAGGAAAACAGGGTTAAATGACTTGCCCAAGGTCAAACAACTAGTAAGTGTCTGTGATCAGATGTTTTCCTGACCCCATTCACATCACTCTATCCACTGTCCACCTAATATTTAGTCTACAATTATTTTAAATGGAATTTCTCTATCTCTTACTGTTGGCTTTTGTTAAAAATTCTGATGAATCAAATGGGTTGATTTTCTAACCTGCAACTTTGCTAAAGTTCTTAATTATTCCCATTCATTTTTGAGTTGATTCTCTAGGATTCCCCAAGTATTCAATCATATCAACTCCAAAGAGTGAAAGATTTGTTTCCTCATTGCCTATTCTAATTTATTCAATATTTTTGTCTTACCTTATTGTCTTAGATAATACTTTTAGTGCTTTTAGTGTATGGTAGATTGCACAACAGTGGTAATAATGACTATCATTGGTTCACCCCTGATCTTATTGGAAGGATTCTAACTTATTCCCATTTCAGATAATGCTTTCTGAGGGTTTTAAATACCATTTATCATTTCAAGGAAATTCTCATCTATTCCTACGCTTTCCAATAATGAGTATTGTATTGTTGCCAAAAGCTTTTTCTTTCTGCATCTATGGAGATTATCATATGATATTTCTTTGTTTTCTTATTGATGCAGTCAATTATACTGATAGTTTTCTTAGTATTAAACCAACCCAGTTTTCTTTGTATAAATGACACTTAGTCAAAGTGCATGTAAAGCTGTAATTTCTTTGCTAGTATTTTATTTAAATCTTTGCATCAATATTCATTAAGAAAGGGGGAAGGGACTTCTGGGTAAATATGGCTGCAGTTTAGATACAGGGATCTACCTCTCCTCACCACCTACCTATATAGTTAAAGGATGGTTTAATGTTAGGCTGCCTACTGACAGTTTATTGTTCATATGAAGCTGAGGCACTTCCCTGAAATTTCAGAACACAGGCATTTTCAGATCAACGCCTGGCTAAATATGAAATAGTGCTTTGGGGCAATTAACACATAACATTAAAGAGGTGCCACATCTTAAATCCAGCTACATTATTACCTGACTTACCAAAATAGGGGGAATCAGAACCATTGCACGATTGTGAAACTGTAGTGCAATATATAGAAAGGCCTCGAGAAAACTGACCAACACACCTCTTGACAACCCTGATCTGATCTTATTCACAGATAGATCATCATATATGCAGAATGGAATAAGATTTATAGGTGCTGCAGTAGTAAGTGTATTTGAGACCCTATGGTTTGCTTCACTACTGAGGAACCTAAGTGCTCAAGGAGCAGAATTAATCACTTTAAAACATTCATGTGAGCTTGCAAGAGACAAATGTGCAAATATTTATGCTGATTCCAAATATGCATTTGGAATTTGCCATGTCATTGGATCTCTCTGGCTTTAGAGAGGATTTTTAACATCTTGTGGGAAAAGAATCACTCGTACAGAAATAATTAGAGAATTATTGTCATCTTTCCAACTACCAAAAGAGTTGGCAGTGATTCACTGCAAAGGGCATTCTTTAGGATGAAATTGTATGGTAGATATGTCTGCACAATATGCTGCTCAAAATGTTCCAGCTTACAGATCTCTCTGCTATAGATACCACAGATTTAGAAAAAGCATACAATAACAAAGAGATTGACAAGTAGGAGCAAAATTTTGGAGCTAGAAAAGAAAATGGGATTTGGATAGCATCAGTGGGAAAACCAATTCTTCCAAAAGCATTTTAGTCTTAAATCTGCCAAGAAATAAATACACCAAAAGGGTCATTTTGGGACATAAGCATTAATTGATTATGTTAAAAGAACTTGGTTAGCTCCAAGAATTACCACTGTGTCAAAGAAGATCTGCTCAGCTTGCTCTGTGTGTGCATAATTTAAACAAAGCATATTTAAGCAAAAGGCTTTTGGTGGTTGTCCACTAGCTGACACACAATTTGAGCATTTGCAAATAGATTATATGACCATGCCCAAATCAGGACAATTTAAATTTTGTCTAGTAATAGTGGACCAATTAACTAGATGGCCAGAAGCTTTTCCATCTAATAAAAACACATCAAGCTTTGTAGCCAAAATCTTTTTTAAAAGAGATCATTCCAAGGTATGGTATACCGCTAAGACAAAGGAGAGCCATTTTACAGATTTAGTTCTAAAACAAGTTTATGTGAATCTGGGTATCATGCCAAAATTTCATGTCCCATATCACCCTCAAAGTTCTGGGCAAGTGGAGAGACTAAACAGAGAAATCAAAACTATGGTTGGGAAATTATGCATGGAAACTCTTTTGAAGTGGCCAGATATTTTGCCTCTAGCACTATTCTATCTGTGCACTAGACAAGAGGAGATGTGCCTATCTCACCATATGAAATGTTATTTGAATATTCTCCATTTCAGGCAAAAAGGTTTTAAAACAGCTTATGTATCTATGGTTTGAGAGGATCTTGCACTTGCTGAAAACATCATGGAGTTACAAAACAGGGATAGAGAATTACAAGAAATGGAAATTTTAACTCAAGGGGGTCTGTTAGATTATGCACTCCATTTGATAAAACCTGGGGATTGACTTTACATAAAAAACTTTAATGGAACTAGCACAACACAACCATTATGAGTAGTACCTTTCCATGTTATTTTGATAATTCTGTCAGCTATTTATGTATTAGAGAAAGAATCATGGCTACATTGTTTGCATGTGAAAAAAGCAGCAGAAGAAGAACAGATTGAATCAGACATCACCATTGCAGTCAAAAAGATATCAGAAGAAATTCTTCAAGAAGAAGAAGAATAAAATGAAGACTGAGATCAAGATCAAGACAAAGGACCAAACAATGTAGAAGAAACATAGATGACAGAAAAAAGGACAATTGAACTGGAACAAAGACATTGCAGAAAAAATCAACCCAGAGAAGAGGAACACAGACTGATTATGGACATGAACTGTAAGATTTTTGTGCCATTCTAAAACTACACACTTTTACTATAATGGCAAACAAACACTACCTCAAAACAATACAAAGATAGAAGATAGTAGCAGAGGAGGTAACTTTAAAGATTTGATAAGTATTCACTACAAAATAACATACACATATAGGACACATTACTGACAAACTCTGCAACATGATAACCAGGTGATGAGTATCCATATAAGTAATATAAATCACCCTGGGAAAATAATAATAATTGTACACATTAAAATAATAAGATCTTATCTCACAGGAATACTTTATGTGTTCCTGAGAGATAAAATCAAGAAAACATACATATCTTTCTAAGTAAAATATTTAAGATTTTCTTAGACTATCTTAGGGGGGGGATGTTTATTTTCCTCCTGCAACAGGTAAATAGTTTACACATAACATATACATAGATGTAGAAATTGTAGAGATCTGTATATTTACATAGATGTGTATATAGTTAAATTATTATGGTTTTTGATGCTATTAGTATAGTGAGTTGATTTTTAGTTTTAATGAAGTTAGTTTTGGTTTTGTGCATTAATGATAGAATAAGATCTTAGCATAGTAAAAAGTTTAATTTAAATTGTCCAAATAGGATTTGTTAAGTCAAGTTTGCTTGAGTTCACATAGTTATTATTTTAGATAGAGTTTAGTTTTTTTACAAAACATAAGTTCATTTGTAACTGTATTTCATTTTTTCTAAAGTTTTTCAAAAGATTACATTTTTTATTTTACATTTTAAATTTCTGTAATTGTATGTTTTGCACTTGAATTTCTGCAAATATGTTTTCATTTATTATTTGTTTTCATTGAAACCTTCTTTTCTTTCATTTATATCAGGTTAGCATAGATAAAGTGTAGCAATAAGAACAGGATAAGCATAAGATTAAAACTATTTTTAGGAAATATAATAATAACAAGGTAATAATAGGGTTAGGCAAAGCATTAGAATTATGTAGAATAGTGAGCATACAGGAGAGATTTTTCATCTCTCCATATGCTTGAAGGGGGAAAATTGTAAGGATGATATTAAAAAATAAGTTTAGAGATAAGAAGTAAAGTGGCTGGCTTGAGAAAGAACTGGAGTTTGAAGCAGAGCTAAGAGAGCATGTTGATTTCAGATGTGACAGTTATAACCATTTTGCTATGTCAATTACGCTCTCTGGCAATTGGGAGTTGGTCTCTGGCAGTTGGCAGAGAAATACAGTCAGTGACTCTCAGAGCTGAAGGAGGTAATATCTTTGCCTCTCTCTGTGTGTGAGGGAAAGAACTAAAAGAGATCAGTGTTTTCCTTTCCCAACTTGGGAAACACTATTGAATATCTATTATGGTTTTTATAGATTTTTTAACTCTGAGAAGACCAAAGAAAAACCTAGTTTTTGGTTTGGACTCTGAGTCTGTTAAAGACTTGATTCTTGTTGAGACAACCAGCTAGCCTTTTCTATTTTATAATTTTAAGGTGAAGTTAAAATTTATAAGGAAAATAGCAGTAGTTTTTATTTAGATAGTATAAATTCAGGTTAGTCAGATCAGGGAGGAATACTGTAGCTTGTGAAACACAGGAAAAGCTGTTCCTTATGGAACCTGGGAGTTTATTTAGGTGGATTTAGAATGCCTTAGAATTATAAATGCTTTATTTTCCTGTATGTATGTCAATAAACATTTTTTAAATAAGAGTCTATTTAGCATCCTTGCTCCTGGTTCTGAAAGAAAGTTCACATTTGAGCTTCACTACATCACTGAGGATACTTTTGATTATTTCTATCAAAAGTATTCAAACAGTTTTGAAAAGTTTTGAACCCATATTAAACAGTTTTTTCTATTTTGTGTAGCTCTCCATTTTTTTTATTTTTACAATAGACTACCTCAAAAGGCCAAAAAAAAAACCCACAAATTCATATGACAAAGGGACTCCATGGTAGGGTACAGCATTGAAGATACATGGGATTTGGGCATTTCCACACTATAAAGTAGTGAAATAGCTTCTACCAAAATGAGAACTGATCTACCCTCCCCCACCCCACCTACAAGGCAGTGAGCCAGACTCAAAGCCAGCATGATAGAATCAGTGAGCATGCAAGGGACACCTCTAGGTCCTTGGCACCTGACAAAGACCACCAAAGACCTACCCCTAAGAGCAGCTAGACTTGAGACCCCAACAGGTGGAAGAGCATAGACTTGGTTGCCGAGATAGCTCAGAGAAGGGCTACAAACAGCAGAAGCTACAGAGACTTGAGAAGTGACCTCAGGCAAAAACCTCTCTCCCTAGCTCCATACACAGAGAGCCTGCCCTCCTCACTCAGACTTCTGACTGGAATGGGAAGGAAAAACCAGCATAGTGATGGCAAACAATGCCCAGGAAAAACAATTTCCCAACAACAAGGGTAACAAGAAGAAGGCTTTGATCCTGGATAATTTTTATGGAGGAAAAATCCAGACTACAGAGGAAATAGAAGAAGAGGAAATAAATGCATCCAAACCTTCCAAAACAATTGGAAATTGGCCTCAAGCTCCCAAAGAATTTAAATTGGAGATTAAGAAAAAGATGGAAGAATATTAGCAAGAAAAGTGGTAAATAGTTCAAAAAGAAAATAACAGTTTAAAAGACAGGAACTCCCAATTGGAGACCAAAATTAGACAGTTGGAAACCATGAAAAGTAGGATAGACCAAACCGAAAATGAAAATAAAAAAATTATAGCAGAAAAGCAATAAATAATAGAGGAAAACCAGTCATTAAAGAACAGAACTGGGCAACTGGAAGCCAAGGATCTCATAAAACAGCAAGAATTAATAAAGCAAAGTCAAAAGACTGACAAAAATAGAAGAAAACATAAAATATCTCACTGATAAGATGAGAGATCAGGAAAAGAGATCTCAGAGAGAGAATCTGAGAATTATTGGTCTACCTGAAAAACCCAGAAATAAACAGAAATCTTGACATTATACTACAAGAAATTATCCAAGAAAACTGCCCTGATGTTCTTGAAAAGGGGGCAAAATAGACATTGAAAGAGTTCATAGAACACCCTCTACACTAATTCCTCAAAAGAACCCCCCCACCCCCAGAATGTAATGACCAAATTTAAGAGCTTCCAAGCTAAGGAAACATTTTTTACAAGAAGTCAAAAAGAGGAAATTCAGATACCAAGGAGCACCAATCAGGATCACACAAGATCTGGCAGCTTCTACACTAAAGGACTACAAGGCTTGGAATATGATATCCAGAAAGGCAAGAGAATTGGATCTTCAACCAAAGATCATCTACCTATCAAAACTGACTATAAATTTCCAGGGGGAAATATGGGCATTCAACAAAATAGAAGATTTCTGAGTATTTGTAAAGAAAAGGCCAGAACTAAGTAGAAAGTTTGATATACAAACACAAAGATCAAGAGAAATATGAAAATGTAAATAAGAAAGAGAGAGGAAGGGGGGGATATTTTTTATTTAAATTTTCTTCTATAAGGGCTTCAATAAGACCAAAATGTTTATATCAATATATGGAAAATATTATTTGTAACTCTCAAAATTATATTCACAATTATAGTAATTAGAAGAATCATTCATAGATAGAGATTAGAGTAATAAGTGTTCTAATATGATATGCCACCAAGAGAAACTTGGTGTTCTAATATGGCACCAAGAGAAACTTGAAGGAATAAGATAAACAGGATAATTGATATCACACAAAGAGGCACATGGGAAGGGGAGAGGGAGAACACTATTATAAGAAGGAGAAGAAAAGAGTGCTAATAGGAAACACTTAAACCTTACTCTCAGTGAAATCAATTCTGAGAGAGAAGAGCATCTGAATCCATTAGGGTATAGAATTCTACCTTACCCTACAGGGAAAGTGAAAATGGAAAAAAAAAAAAACTAAGTGGGGGTTAGGGAGTACCAAAAAGGAGGGAAAGGGGAACTTAATCAACACTAAAAATAAAAAGAAGGGAACAAAAAGGGAGTGGGCTGGAAGGGAAGTACAATAAGGTTGGGGATTAGGGAGACTGATTAAAAGCAAACCACTGGTTTCAAAAGATATAGTGAAACAAGAAAGGGCAGAACTACAAGAGGATATCAAAATGTTGGATACAGAGGTGGTTATCATAACTCTGAATGTGAATGGAATGAACTCATCCATAAAACAAAAGCAAATTGCAGATTGGATTAGAAACCAAATTCCTACCATATATTGTATACAAGAAACACACATGAGGCAGATAGACACTCACAGAATAAGGATCAAAGGTTGGAGCAAAATCTTGTGGGCCTCAACATACAAAAAGAAGTCAGGAGTTGCAATCATGATATCTGACAAAGCCAAAGTAAAAATAGATCTGACTAAAGGAGATATGGAAAGTAATTATATTCTGATAAAAGGCTGTATAGACAATGAGGAAATATTAGTACTCAACATATATGCACCAAATGGCATAGCATCCAAATTTCTAAAGGAGAGACAAGTGGATTTGAAGGAGGAAATAGAGAGTAAAACTCTACTAGTGGGAGATGTGAACCTTCCTCTATCAGATCTAGATAAATCAAACCAAAACCTAAATAAGAGGTAAGAGATGTGAATGTAATCTTAGAAAAATTAGAGATAACAGATATATGGAGAAAAATAAATAGGGTAAAAAAGAATGCACCTTGTTTTCAGGAGCACATGGTACATTCACAAAGATTGACTATGTGCTAGAGCATGAAAACATGGAAACCAAGTGCAAAAAAGCAGAAATAATAAATGCAACCTTTTCGGATCATAATGCAATAAAAATAATAATCAGTAAGAGGCAAATCAAAAATTAATTGGAAATTAAACAAATGATTCTCCAAAATCAGTTAAAGAACAAATCATAGAAATAAATAATAATTTCATTGAAGAAAATGACAATGATGAGACATCCTTTCAAAATCTATGGGATGCAGCCAAAGCAGTACTCAGGTGGAAATTTATATCCTTGAGTTCATATATTAACAAATTAGGGAGGGCAGAGGTCAATGAATTGGGCATGCAAATTAAAAACTAGAAAGTGAACAAATTAAAAATCCCCAGTTGAAAGCTAAATTAAATATTCTAAAAATTAAAGGAAAAATTAACAAAATTAAAAGAAATATTGATTTAATGAATAAGACTAGAAGCTGGTATTTGAAAAAAAAGAAAGTAAACAAAATACTTGTCAATTTATTTTAAAAAAGGAAAGAAGAAAACCAAATTAATAGTATCAAAGATGAAAAGGGAGACTTCACCTCTAATGAAGAGGAAATTAAGGCAATCATTAAAAACTATTTTGCCCAATTATATGGCAATAACTATGGAAATCTAGGTGATATGGATGAATATTTACAAAAATATAAATTGCCTAGATTAACAGAAGAAGAAATAGAATACTTAAATAATGCCATATAAGTAAAAGAAATTGAACACATCATCAAAGATCTCTCTAAGTAAAAATCCCTAGGGCCTGATGTATTCACAAGTGAATTCTATCAAACATTCAAAGAACAACTAACCCCAATACTAAACAAACTATTTGACATAATTTGCCAAGAAGGAGTTCTACCAAATTCCTTTCATGACACAAATATTGTACTCATTCCAAAGCCAGGCAGGTCAAAAACAGAGAAAGAAAACTACAGACCAATCTCCTTAATGAACACAGATGCAAAAAATTTAAACAGAATTCTAGCAAAAGTACTCAAGTGAGCACAACAGTCAATCATTATGATCAGGTGGAATTTATACCAGGAATGCAAGGATGGTTTAATATTAGGAAAACTATCCACATAATTGACTATGTCAACAATCAAATGAACAAATATCACATCATTATCTCAATAGACTCAGAAAAAGCCTTTGACAAAATACAATACTCATTCCTTTTGAAAACAATAGAAAGTATAGGAATAGAAGGGCCTTTCCTAAAAGCAATAAACAGTATATATCTCTAACTATCAGGAAGTATCATCTGCAATGGTGATAAATTAGAAGCATTCCCAATAAGATCAGGAGTGAAAGAAGGATGCCCATTATCATCTCTTTTATTTAACATTGCACTTGAAAGACTAGCAGTAACAATTAAAGAAGAAAAAGAAATTGAAGGTATTAAAATAGGTAATGAGGAAACCAAGCAGGTAACTATCACTATTTGCAGATAATATGATGGTCTACTTAAAGAATCTTAGCGAATACACCAAAAAAACTAGTGGAAATAATCAACAGAAAAGGGCAAATGGGGAAAAATAAGATGGAGGAAAATACAGTTAGCAAACATAATGGTGAATGTGAATGTGATGAATAAAATGGAACCAGGTACCCAGGTGATAGTTACAAGAGGAAATAAACCATATAACTACTGAGATAACTAAACTTTCCCCTCTCAAACTTAGATAAATTTAACCATAATATAAGAAATAAAGATAAAGATGGATTGAATTTTAGAAAAATGAAAAAATTGAAACAGAAAGGATTGTGCCTTTTCTTAGCTGTATGTGATGTCTTTATAACTGTCTATTTCCTCTTGTAACTCATTTACCTTTCTTTTAAAAACTTGAATGCTTTACCATTTTGTGCATATATGTTTGGTATAAATATTACTTCATTGTCTCCAGCAAGTTTTAATAAAATGGAACTTTTTAGTAAAAACAAATCTTTTTAAGTTTCCCTATTAACTCTATTTTTTCTTTTGTCATGTCTGAGACCATGATAGCTATCTCTAATTTTTTTAACCTCAATCAAACTATAATAGATTCCAATCCAGCCTCTTATTTTTACCCCATCTGTCTCTGTGTTCCAAGTGTGTTTCTTTCAAATATATTGGCTGGTTCTGGTTTTTAATTCATCCTGCTACCTGCTTCCATTTTATTTATCACATTTACATTCACCATTATGCTTGCTAACTCTGTATTTTCCTCCATTTTATTGTTCCCTATTTGTTCTTTTCTCTCCCTCCTTTAACTCTCTTCCTACTCAAAAACTTATTTTGCTTCTAACTTATCTATTCTGATACACCCTACCTTTTCTTTCTCCCTCCTTTTCTCATCTCCCTTCTATCCTACTTCCCTACAAGGGAAGATGAATTTTTATCCTCAACGAAGCATGTATGTTATTCCTTCTTTCAGCCAATTCTAAGAGTAAGATTCAAGTGTTACCCCATGTCATCCTCTTCTCCACCATGAAAGATCTTCCTTTTGTATCTCTTTTATGTGAGATAATTTACTCCATTCTTTCTCTCCCTTCCCCCTTCTTCCAGTCTATTGTGCTTTTTCCCTCTTAATTTTTTAAATATCTTTTAATTGTCTTAATAATGCTAAAGTTCTTAAAAATTACAAGTATCATCTTTCCATAGAGAAATGTAAACAGTTTAACCTTATTGAATTCCTTATGATTTCTTTCATGTTTACTTTTTATGGTCCTCTTGTGTCTTGTACTTGAAAATCAAATTTTCCATTCAGGTCTGATCTTTTTATCCAGCATGTTTAATTACCTCTTTTTCATTGAAGGTCCAATTGTTTTTCCCCTGAAAGAAGATAAGTTTTGCTGAGTAGGTAATTCATGGTTGTTGTACTCTCTGCTCCTTTGCCTTCTGGAATATCATATTCTAAACCTTCTCATCCTTTTACATAGAAGTTGCTACATATTGTGCTAATATGATTGTGGCTCCATGATATTTGAATTTTTTCTTCCTGGATGCTTGCAGTACTTTCTTCTTGACCTGGGAGCTCTGGATTTTGGTTATATTACTGGAACTTTTCATCTTGGAATCTCTTTCCCAAGAATTTGGAATTCTTTCAATTTCCATTTGTCATTTGGTTCTAGGATATCAAGGAAGTTTTCTCTGATAATTTCTTGAAAGATGATGCTTAAGCTATTTTTTTGATCATGGTATTCAGACAGTCCAATATGCTAATTTTTGTAGAAACCATTTTCTTCAATGAGCTTTAGTGCCTCCTTTTCCATTTGGCCAATTCCGTTTTTAAAGGTGTGTTTTTCTTTGATTTTTTTGTGCTTTTTTTTATCAAGCCATTGACTCTTTTTTCATCATTTTCTTGTATCATTCTTATTTATTTTCTCAGTTTTTCCTCTACCTCCCTTATTTGATTTTTTAAATGCTTTTTGAGCTCTTCTAGGAATTATTTTTAGTCTTTTACTAACTCAAATTTTTCTTTGGAGGTAGGTGTTTTGAAATCCTTGTCTTCTGTGCTGTTTTAATCTTCCCAGTCACCATAGAAACTTTATATGGTCAGATTCTTCTTTTATTATTTGTTCATTTTTCCTATTTTTTGAATCAGGACTTTATCTCAAATTTGCACTATGTTCCTGTGATGTAGAGAGATCTGTGCCAAGCTTAAGGTCTTTCCTGCTACAGTTTTCAGAGATAGCTCATGTCATGAGGGAAGGATTTGTAAATTTCAGGTTCTTCCAAGGTGGTGTGATCCAAGAAAAGGTGTGGTAGTTCCTGTCCTGTCCCATGCTCTTGTAAACCAGCAGCCATAAGCACTCTTTTCCACCCCAGAATTGTGACCAGGGTCCCTATGCTCCTGTAGGCACTATTGAGCAGGAAAATTGTTTCAACCAGGCCTTTTGTTGTTTCTCCTCTACTGAATTTGATTTGAGATGTTATTTCCAAGTTCTTTAGAAGAGAATTTGAGAGAACTTAGGAGATTTCTTGCCTTTACTCCATCACCTAAATCCTCCTCTCAGGACCCTGGATTTTTGGGTCATCATTCAGACTTCATTAGTTCTTTTTCTGAAGTCATATATATTTTTCATCATGTGTCTCTGGGAATTTCTTTATATTGCATTGCATATAATAACTAAGTCATTCACATTTGTTGATCAAAAAATATTATTGTCACTGTGTACAATGTTCTGGTTCTTCTCACTTCCCTATGCATCAGTTCTTTAAGTCTTTCTTTCTGAAATCATCCTGCTCATCATTTCATATAGTACAATGGTATTCCATCACAAGCATATACCACAATTTGCTCAGTCATTCCCCAACTGATGGACAAGCCCTCAATTTCTAATGTTTTGTTACCACAAAAAGAGTTGCAATAAATATTTTTATACAAATAGGTCATTTTTCCTTTTTTATCTCTTTGGGATACAATCCTAGTAGTGGCATTACTAGATGAAAGTGTATGCATAGTTTAGAGCCCTTTTGGGCATAATTCCAAATTGCCTTCAATAATGATCATGGATTTTTAAAGACTATATTAGCAAAACCCAAGCTCTTTCAAAGCTGGAAAGTTTTGGAGAATAGGGCCTTTTGCAGACTTTATGTCTTTTCTAAGAAATGGTCTTAAATGTGAAGAAATTCCAATTTTTTTTCAGTCATGTCAATACTTAAAGACCATTTGTTAAACTGTAGAGAGGATATTAGATGAATCAATGGTGTAGTATATCCATATTGAAGAAATTGCAGATCCTTGTAATAATCTGAAGTAAACAAATTATAATTGTCATTACTATAATGATGATGATAGGATGTACAGGTTGAAAGGTCTTAACAGCAGTTTTTGTTCTGTCAAATAAATATTGAGGTAAGAATTGACATCAAGCCAGATGGTGGTTGATATTATGTCCTCTAGGTCCCTGTGCCAGTATTTCCAAGGACAGCCTTTGCCTACCATATACTCACAAATTTGCCAACATTAGTCATATTTATTTTATTGTTGTTCATTCATTCCCATTAAAGCCAAAGTATCCTCACTTACTAATAAGCTCAATGTCTTTATTCAGCCTTAAGATGACCTCTCCCTCCATAGCTACACAGAGAAAAAAATGGCAAGGCTTGTACTGTCATGGAAATAAGTCATGGAAACAGAATTAAAGAGTTGGTTTTCAAGATTCAAATCAGCTTAATCCAACCCAATTCAGTTCTGCTCAACAAACATTTATTAAGCGGAGCGCTGAACTAGACACTGATGATAGAAAGTAAAAGGTGATGTAACTCTGCCTTTAAGGAGTCTATATTCTGAAAGAGAGAAAACAACATGTACACAAAAATATGATAAAAATTGAGTATGACACAGCTAAGAGAAAAGTTTAAAAAGTGCTATGCTATAGCAAAATATGAGTTCAAATGGGTATCTGAGCAATTGTCAGAGACGGAAAGATCTGAATTGGGTTAGGAAGAAAAAGTAAAAGAAGAATGGAGTAAGGGAGGGAGTATCTTCAAAATATGAGGTCAAGGACAAACTGGATGAATTCATGGATATAGGACAGTTTAGGACAAAATTAAGAGGTCTATTTTAGAATGAAAATGACATAAATTACTGGGAAATAAGGCTGGAAAGGCGATTTGGAGCCATATCATAAAGGACCTTACGTACCAGATTAAGATGTTTCTATTTTGACATTTAGGCAATAGAGAACCACTGAAGGTTTGGAAGACCATTTGAGTAGCTATATGAAAAATGTACAGAAATAATGGGGAAAATGCATGAAACAATGTGAATTTTAGGTTCCATGTGAAGAAAGCACCATAAAAATTGGAAGTATTTTTCACTTTTCAATTCAAACTCCCTTGACTGTCAGGTATGGTAAATTTAGATACTGATCTAGTCTTCGGTCAGAGTCTGTGGAGATCATAATTGGAGAACTCCTATATAAAAGGCAGGTCTGGACTAGGAACTGGCTCTAATACGACTTATGTAAGAAGTTCACAGGCAAGAGTCAGGTATTGCCTTGGTTTCCTTATTACTCATCCTTTAGATCTGGTCTCCCGAATACCAGGTCTTATCCTTTCTGTTTCTGTGGTTTTCTTTTACATTGATTAAATAGCATAGCATCCATAAAATATACGAAAGCTTTATTCTGTGAAGTAGGTCACTGGGTCAACAATAATACTGTGAACTGTAAAATAAAATTTTTATTTGTTTGGGACTGAGGAATTCATTTTAACAACCTTTGCAATCAATACCCACTACAGGAATCATATTGATTTGGAAACAGTTTACATCTGCCATTAAAATGGGAGAGTAGAATGGATCCATTCAGGCTGAAGACACTCCTTTTGGGGACAAAATAAAGGCTACTCTAAAGAATGGATTGTTAAAGAAAAATGATCAGTTTATAGGCTTTTTTAAGCCAACTGTATATATTTCATTATATATTTCAAGGTCTAATAATACTGCATCCAATGACTGAATTTCCATAATAATGTTGTAGAGATCTAGTTTTTAATTCCTATTAAAAGACTTGTCCTGATTCTGATTTCTATGAGCCAATCTGCTTTTGTCCACCATTCAGACTAATTGAATTACCTGAAACAATAGGCATTTAAAAGCTTATTGCTAAACATGAAGTTCCCTTTTCTCATCAGACCAGCCAAATTTTCCAAAGGGGTTTGTAAACATTTGAATGACCTTTGTAGAGCTATTCTGCAAACCTCAAGAATCTGAAGAGATCAGAAGCTGACTAGTGTCACTGTCATGCTTCTAGTTGAACATGACCTTCAAGTGATGATTCCAGGAGAGCTGCAATGATGAAACATGCATGAGAACAGACCTATTGACATGCAGTCGCTTTCTTGGACACTCTCTAACCTTTTGTGTTGGTGTAAGGGATAAAACACTGCATAGACATTTTAATAAGTGCTGCCTTCACCAGCAGAATGGAAGTGAGGAACATTTTCTAATATATTCCTGTTGGGAAAAATCTAGGTTAAAGACTGACAACCAGTGAATAGATATATTTTTATGGTTCATGGGGATGAAAAAGCAAGCATTTGGTTGCAAAAAAATCCTATCTTTGAGAAGTTTTTCCTGGAAAAAAAGGAGAAAATGCTAACACTTAGAGGAGAAGGTTCATCTCTCAATATGCATATAATTCTCATTAGTGCTAATGGGAGTCAGTGTGCATCAAAGGAAGAAATATACAGTGCACCTGATGTGCTGAACTTTCCTAAAGAAAAACTCTCTAAGACACAGTCTTTATAATCAACTGCATATTTTCATCACATGTAAGGATTGAGTTAGTCTCAAGGCAATGCTAATTTTTCAAGAAAAGCCTATATACTGTGCCTTTTCCTTTACATGAGAAAGATCTACTATACATGCATGCATTTTCCACTAGGAATCAAAAAGGAGAAATAGAGTTAGGTTGACTAGAAAGGAGTTAATTTCTTTATTTTCTTGCATTTCTACTAAGAGAAACACAACAAATTTCCCAGTGAGGAGAGTGGGAACAAATAAGCACCAAAAGAATCAAGATAGTTTTCTTCAAATACATTGTGCTTTTAGACATGAAACAAAAATTAAGCTGACATCTCAAGAAGTGGTACAACCTCTAATATGTAAAAAAATTGATGGTGCCCATCAGGATAAATAAAAACTTATAAGCTTCTAGCCTATCAAATGACCAGTTTAGAAGTTGGTTTATATGAACTATATTAGCTTCTGAACTTAACTGTTATTTATTTATTCAATTTGTTTATCAAGCATAGCATTAAATGCCTACTTTTTTTCCTTATACAATGCTGGAAGGTAGTATGTAGTGCCAAAAGGCAACAAAGCAAAAATCATTCATAAAGTATGTGCCAGGCACTGCACAAAAAAATATAGCTAAGCGGTGCAGAGGCCTGGAGTCAGGAAGACCTAAGTTCAAATCCACCTTTAAACACTTATCGCTGTGTTACCCTGGGCAAGTGACTTAACCTTAGTTTCCTTGCCTGTAAAATGGGAATAATAAAAATACCTACCTCTCAGGGTTGCTGTGAGGATCAAATGAATTATATCTGTAAAATGTTTAGCATAGCGCCTGGCACTAAGCACTATATAAATGTTTCTCCCACAAAAAAAAATAATAACAGCCTCTGCCTTAAAAGAGTTTTTATTCTAATTGAAGAAAATAACACACAAAAGGTATCTGAAAAATTTAGAAGTGGTGGGCATGATGGCAAAGTTCTGAGAATAAGAGGCAGAGCCAGAGGGGAATAATTCATGGTTAATCTTTGCCTTTTCCCAAAATGGGTGCAGTAGGAGGAACTTACCAAAGGGAGAAGGGAATCAGAAAGAAAGGATATTCCAGGGAGGAAGCTTTAGGCTCAATGTGAGAGAAAGCTTCCCACCTCCCCTTCAATAGAGGAATGGGCTACTTCTAGAAGTACCATTCTCAGTTCTGTAACACTGTCTTCATAGACCTAGAAATGGAAAGCACTCTAGAGGTCATCTGGTTCAACCTTGATTTTTTAAGTGAGGAAACCACAGCCCAGAGTTTTTAAAAATTTTGCTCACTGAAAAATGGCAAGATTTGAACTCATATCCCATGACCGCAAGTCCAATACTATTTCCACTACAACAGGCTGCAATGAATCAAAAAGATTTCAAAAATGAAAATGATTTAAATCATTTCAATTTCCTCTGAAGATATTTAGTTTCCATCAACTATATTTTTTTGTAGAATGGCTTGAAGAGTTACATTTAGATAACACTGTAAGCAGATGCCTTAATGATTTAAAGTCCAATAAAAAGGCTGAGTTTGGGGGGGTTGTTCCTTTTTCAAATTATAACCATAACTAACCAATTATTCACAAGTTAGAGAACACATGAAGGAAAAGCACATCAACAATGGAAGGCACTTCATGAACATATATGTGGTTAAGTGAAAAAATAAAATGTCTTTTGCATTTTGGTTGCTTTGGAGAATTCTATCAAAGAGACAATGGAAACTTAAATAGAAGATTGAAAAAAGAATGTTCAAATACTGGCAAATAGCAGACCATGTTGACTTTTCACTGAGGCTTTTCTATATGTAGCATCCTGCCTTATTAAAAGAGTTGTGAAGAACTGGAAGACCCTGAATAGTTCTTGCCCACCAAGGAATTAGTATTTATTCTATATTCAGGAGGTATTTCAACTAAATAAATATGCCACAGTAGCAAGTTGAGGACAATTACCCTGTGACACAATGCCTTGAACATAGTAAGTGATTAATAAATGTTGAGTTCTGTTGAAAATCACTCACCTAATAATATATAATAAATAATAACATATGATAAATCATAAATCATACATATACCTAAATTCTCACTTGAAAAAGAAAATGAGGGTTTAAAAAAACTGACAATGGTGGCTCTATTTTTGACAGAAATGAACCACCAAGTGTGTATTAGCATCCTGGGAGATGAAAAATGGAATGATACAATAATGCTTCATACTCTAAGGTCAGGGCTGGAACTTGAGCACATCTCTAACAAACTAAGCATGTGCAGGTCGCATGTGTCAAGGAATTCTGTGCTCAGAGCTCTCGTTGCTATGACAGACTCTTTAAGATTTATTCAGAAGCTGTGCAGACTGATGCCAACCAAATGTTGCCTCAAATATGTTGTCCATGTTTATAGGTCTAGAAGTGGGAGGGAGAGGAGAGAGTTCCAGGGATGAGTTCAAAATAAAATGACCAGAAAAAGTGTACTTGTGCCAAATAAGATTTGTGGAGGGCTGGGGGGAAATATGGTTTCTTCCTCTCATCTTTTTCATATTGTACTGCTGAAGATCATTTAAATAACTCAAGAATACAGTTCTTTCCTTTTGGGTTCTTTTTCCAGAAATTGTGGATCACTAAAGGGATTGGTCTGACAATTGTACATGTACACTTTTTATGTCCAGTTTACTCTTTTTTAACCACACCTGTGATTTCCAAGATGTAGGAAGCTCATGGAAAAGAATTTATTATGCCAATGAATGTCAGGACCTTTTTAGCAACTTATAGTCTTAGAGAGTGGGGTGGATCATAGAAGGCTTAAGTGGATTGGTCCAAGATAATACAGCCAACATTTGTCAGAGACAGGGACTGAATCTAGTTTTTTCTGATCTGGAAACTACCTCTGAATCCTGCTGCATCTCTAGTGTGTACATGTCAAGTGTGTGTTGTCATTATTTTGTAAACTCTTTCCTTTTGTCTTAGAACTAATACTGTGTATTGGTTCTAAGGCACAAGAGCAGTAAGGGCTAGACAATGGGAGTTTGTGACTTGTCCAGGGTCACACAACTAGGAAGTGTTTGAGATCAGATTTGGATCTAAGATCTTCTGTGTTCTCAATTCACTGAGTCCTACCATATCATTATTAAAATCAAAATCCAGCAATGATATTGAACCTCTGATCAAATTAATTACTTAACAATTTCTTGTTTTATGTTGATTTTTCAAAATATGTTCTCTCTAAAGCAATAGACTTATCTTCTGAATCACCCTATAAAAGATAATATTACCATCTCCCTCTTAGCTACTCAGGCTTGAAATAGTAAACTCATCTTTGACTCTTCCTCACTCATCAGCCACATGTAATTACTTTTACCTTCTAATTCCACAGCATTTCCCATCTTCAGCTCTTCTCTACTCACATGGTCACCACCCTAGTTAATCACTCCTTGCCAAGAATAAACTCCTAACTGGATGTTCTGCCTCTAGTTTCTCCTTTCTCCAACCCATCCCCCCCCCCAAAGGGAAACTCAAAAGTTTTCTGTGCCTCCCTCTTGTTCACTGTATAAAATACAAAATTTTAACCTGAAATTTAAGATTCTTTACAATCTCTTTCCAATCTATCTTTGTAGCCTTCATGTTTCAGGCTCTATATATTATAGCCAACCTGGACTACTAACAAATTTGGGATTTTGACATAGAGTTTCCTACCTGTAGGCATTTCCATAAGAAATCTCCCACTTGGGAAAGGGATGCCTTCCTCATCTCTGTTTTTAATAATACCTTTCCTTCATGTCACCCCCTTCGTTAAGTCTCACCAGATATCCAAAAATGATTTCTTCAAATTTTCTTTGGAAATGTTATCTGGATCTCTCCTTTGCCCTCTTTAGAGGCTATTTTACATTATATCAATCTGTACAAATACTGTCCTTTGCCCTCAATAGAATGTGAAGTCCTTGAAGATAGTAATAGGGTCATTTTTTTCATCTTTGTATCCCCAGTACATAGGATAGTGCCTTAAATATAGGGAGATAGTTTAAAGATTATTCATCAAATTGAATTCATTCAAGGGTTCAATTATAATTCAGTTAATACCAGTTGTAATACTTAGCCTTGAATAAGTGGGTTTGTATTTATCTATTTTAATAACAATATTCAGATATGTATCCTCACAGTTCTGAGAGTGAGAAGTCAGATGTCATAAAGGAGAGAGCAAATATTGAAAGAAAAATAATTGAAGCAAAAAGCAATCCTAATTTGCTATAGTCTATATGGATATTGAAAGTCGTCTAGCAAAAATACTGATAAGCCACAGAACATCTTCAGGCCTACTGCTTATTTGTTGTACAATTAATAGGTAATGAAATTATTTATACTGGTAAATTAAATTAAAAGGGGAATAATAACTACTCAGAAGAAAAGTTTAGCAACAAACTCAAAAATTCAAAAAGTAGATTTCAGTTGAATCCTTTAAAAATGTACAACAATCCATATGAATCTAAAACAACTGCCCTAATAAAGACTTAAATTATGAATTCAATCAATGCAGACTTGGACCAATTCTCTTCACAATGAGGAAAAAATTCATAGATGAGTCTCACCAGTGTTAGAGTAAATGCATTCCACTGGGTGTAAGGGGAGACTGTAAAAAAAGTGTTGATAAATTGGTCAAAATCTATCATCCTTGCTGTATAAACAGATCTTAAAAGTATATTTCCTATATCCTATTCATATTACAGCATTTATTCAGTCACAAATACATATTTATTTCACCTATTATTTAAAAGATGCTATGCCAGATATGTCACATTTATATATGAAGTTTAATACATTTTCTCCCCCAAAGGATTGGGGGAGTGGATGAACCATAATTTGTATCATTGTAAGTGGATACCCAAATTGATGAGATAATAGATTAATTTGTTTTTGGAATAATGAAGTAAAAGAAGGAAGAACAAGAGAAAAAGAAAGAGGAATAGAAGAAAAGGAGGAGGAAGGAAAGGGGGGAAGAAAGGGAGGTTGAAGAAAAAAAGCGGGAAAAGGGGATGAGAACAAGGAAGAAAATATCAATGTGATGAAGTAATCACAGGATTGAACTTAAAATAATTCAAATATTGAAGAGAATTCATGAAAATTTTATTCATGAAATTTTCAACTCTATATTATGTTATTAGAAGTATACAATTATTAGCAATACAGATGCCAGTAGAACTTAATAATTTGGTTAGGGGCTTTAAGTCTTTTAGGTAGCTCAGGTGATTATCTAGGAGTTTGTACAGGACTTAAAAGTAAAGAGAATCCAGGTAACTAAATAAATATTATGTTGAGTAAAAAGCATAGGTGAAATCAAACATCAAATAGACAAGATTAGAATAAGTCAATAAATCAAACAAACAAACAAAAAATTTCAAGGAGACTGAATGGTGAGGGGTTAACCAAAACAGTCAAGATAATCAGATTTCCCAATTAAGTGAGCCACTCAGAGACTCATAGTGAGGCAGATGATGTCAAGCATAGTATGTTTCTGGTCTTTTTACTAAGTTTTCTATTTGCTAAATAAAGACAACTACGTAGGCTTCCTTTTGGGGCCACTCAACCTTGTTACTTTCAGTCTGAAAGATATTTAAATGATCCCACTTTCCATCACTCATCACAATTGCCTAAAGGATACAGTCTATGAAATTCTCTCTCTCTCACCTCCCCGGATGACCTGGGTTCCATGTGTTCTTGAGCTCTTCCTGCTTTGCATATCATTTCTTCAGTCTATGCCCAATTCCTCCATCACACAGTCTATAAGATATCTTCTTTTGATGTAATGACCTTCCATAGATTCTCAATATTTTGTCAAATCTTTTAAAAGATAAATTCAAAACCTAGCAGATTTCACCAAGAGGGGAAAAACAATTCAACCGTGATTTACTGGTCATGATCAAAGATCCTATGCCTAAATATGCAATTGCTCCATTTCACTCCAATGAAATGCATCCCCTGGTTGTAGTAAGAAACAATCACTGCTTTCCAACCTGCCCCATATCCCTTCAAAACAGCTAAGATTTCTTCCTTCTGTACTCAAAAATCAGGTTCATGGGTTTTTTGTTTGATATGAAATTCCCTTTTTTTTCCTGACCCAAGGAAGAAAATTCCATTGTCTACTTAACTTTCTTTGTTATTATTATTGCTGCTATTATTGTCTTGGACCCAGCATTACTGTCTTATAGGTATTTTTGTGAGGCGAATTTAGTGAGATATTCCAGTTGACGGGGTCCTTTTCTATTCTTAAATATAAAAAGATATAATTCCCTTTTAAGACTTCCTTATAACAAGTGGACTTGAATATATTGAGTATATCTGAGTGCTCTGAAGAAGATTCCCTTCATTTGCATTTTCAATATTTCAGTATCATATTCTCTTTTTTGCGGGGTATCTTCATTTCTACCACTCTAATATCAGATAGCAACTTGTCAGCACATACAGCCAAACCCAAGTTAATTGAAATACTGAGGAATGAGTAACATATACTGATTTATTGGATTCCCTGGCAAGGGTCAAGATTTTTAGCAACATCAGCCTTTAGGTTTCATTTCTTACTTTCAAAAAATATTTTCCTCAAGTCTAGAGGTGGAAGATACCATATTCAGATCAGGTCTCAGATACTCCCTAGCTCTGTGATCCTAGGTAAGTCCCCCATTGGTCTTCATTAACTAATTAATTAATTGACTCCCATTGCCTAGTCCTTACCACTCTCTTGACTTGGAATCCATACACAGTGTTGATTCTAAGATGGAAGGTAACAGTTTTTTTTTAAGAATATTTTCCTACATATGACACAATGAACACAATCTGATCCTTCTTTGGTGATTCAGGATCTTTCAAAGTGACTGGGGATGATCATTATGAACACCTATCATCATTATATTGTATACACAGAAGGCACTTGAGAAGTAGAAAGAGTAGTGGGAAAAGAGCCTCTTGTTTCTAGTTCCAGCTCTGCTGTGAAGTGACCTTGGGTAAATCCCATAACCTCTTTGGACATCAGTATCCTCAACTAACTAATGAAAGGGCTGGGCTGGATGAACTCTAAAATCTCTTCTAGCTACCTGTCTAAGAATTCAGTATCCCTTGACTATGGTATCCAGATATTAAAGGGAGACTAGCACCTCATAAGTGTAGACTTGCCAAATCCTTTTCACGGCTCCTCATTCACCTTTTTTATCCATCTGACACTCAACTCTCACTTGCAACTGCAAGAATCTTAGCAAGAATGGTAGCCATACCCTAGTAAACCATGTTATCAGATAGGCCAAGTGAAGGGTAACCAATGACTGACAAAGCCATCAGTGAGTTTGGGGTGGAGGGAACCCCAGTGAAATGGAGAAATGTAAAGTGGTCAGATGAGAACATTTTGTCCCAATGATCATAAAGGCAGCTGAAGCAGGAGCTATGGAACACTTAGAGCTTTGTCAGACATCAAAGATGCCATCCTGAGCCATCACCAGTCATCTTGACTTTTGTCTTGCCACTGGACTTTGATGACTCTGAGAGTCTGAAGCTGATAGCTTTTTGTGACTCTGCTTCACTTAAATCCAATTTATGATTGCACCATGTGATGTAATTGGTCCTCTTGAAAATGAAGGACAAAGGATGATTTCAGAAAGAGCTGGAAAAACCAACATGGAACAATGCAGAGTGAAATGATCAGGAGCATGAGAACTTTGTACACATTAACAGCAATATTGTATAATGCTCAACTGTGCTAGATTTACCTACTCTTAGCAATAAAATGATTCAGGAAAATTCTGAAGGACTCATGACAAAGAATATTATCCACCTCCAGAGAAACTGTTGAAATCAGAATCCAGATAAAAAATGAGCACTCTTTCATTTTATTTAGTTTATTTGGGTTTTGTTTCAGAGTTTTTGTTTTATATGATTATTCTCTTAGAAAAAATTATCAATATGGAAATATTTTTGCATATAATACATGTATAACCCAAATCAAATTGCTTGCTGCTCTATGATGGGGGATGGAAGAAAGAGAAAGAGAATATTTGAATCAGATAACTTCGGAAAACATGTAAAATTTGTTGTTACATATAATTAGTAAAATAAAATATCTTTATAATTAAAAAAAAGGAAAATTAAAGGACAAATAATGACAACAACATCCTGACTCCATTGCCTACTCCTTAAATTGATTTGTGAATCAATCCCTCATTGTCCCTCATTTCTCATATCCCATCAATTGCCTGTAGAAATCATATTCTTCTCCTCCACTCCACTAACAGAGTACATGGCATGTGCTGTTGTTCAGTTGTGTCTGATTCTTTGTGATACTATCCATAGGGTTTTCTTGGTCATGGTGTCACAGTGACCTGCCATTTCCTTTTCCATTAGATTAAGGCAAACAGAGATGAAGTGATTTACTCAGAGTCACACAGCCAGGATTTGTCTGAGGCAGGATTTGAACCAAAGACCTCCTATCTCTAAGCCTGACACTCTATCCACCAAGTCAGCTAGCTGCCCTTTTCCATGTCATGGAAATTACAGACAAAGAATGTCTGGAATTCAATCCCTCTTCACCTTTGCTTCTAGAACTCTCTAGCTACATTTATTTAAGATAATTCAAACTCCATCTCCTACAGGAAATCTTTTCTGATTCTTTTAGTGGCTGGAGACTTTCCTACTAAAGTTCCTTATATGTATTTTGTATATTCACTTATATATATACATACATATCTATCTATCTATCTATCTATGTCTATCTATCTATATCTATCTATCTATCTATCTCTCTCTCTCTCTCTCTCTCTCTCTCTCTCTATATATATATATATATATATATATATATATATATATATATATATCCCTGTACAGTATTAACTCCCAAGTAGACAAAGGTCATTTGTTTTTATCTTTTGTCTTCACTATCATGCCTGGTTCATGTTAGGTGCTCCATAAAAGCTTGGTCATTGATGACAACTTGCTTACTTGTTCCTTGCCTCATTTTCTTTAAACCAGCAGCATTCAGTGCTCTTGTCCTTGCTGCAGTAGTCACTTGAGATCCTTCTCAGAGAAGTTCTCTTGAGCCAGTCACTCAAATCTCTTAGTTCTGAAACATTGTGTTATTTAGGGAACACTCACAACAGAATGACTAAAATCTTTTGTCTGCTAACATGAAACTTCATCCATTGGATTTTGACAATTTTGTAAATTGATTGAAAACTTTTCACTTCTAACCTATTATCATTCATTAATTGATTTATATAGGGCTTACCTTCTTAGACTCATTAAGTGAGATTAATCACTGAGTTTGGGAGGAAGGGTGACAAAGATTAATAATGTTAGTGTAAAGTGAATTTAAATCAATGGATCAAACAATTTGGAAGCTAGAAGAATAAATATTTATGATAATAACATCCCTGGATTCTTATTAAGGGTGGAATAACTAGGGGGCAGCTAGGTGCCTCAGTGGATACACAGCCAGGCCTAGAGAAAAGAGGTCCTGTGTTCAAATCTGGCATCAGACACTTCTTAGATGTGTGACCCTGGGCAAGTCATTTAACCCCAATTGCCTAGCCCTTACTGCTCTTCTGCCTTGGAACCAATGTGCCATATTGATTCTAAGAGGAAAGTATGTAATGTTTTAAAAAGTGAAAGAACTACAAACTCATATTTTATCTACTTAAAAAAATTCTCAAGAGTAAAATTTGCTTACTATAAGAATCTCAGGAACCCACTCCAGATGCAAACATCATAAATTAATGCTATTTTATAATCTTAAAGAAAAATAGATAAGGCAACTTCTTTGGGTT
This sequence comes from Monodelphis domestica, assembly GCF_027887165.1. Lineage (NCBI taxonomy): Eukaryota > Metazoa > Chordata > Mammalia > Didelphimorphia > Didelphidae > Monodelphis > Monodelphis domestica. The sequence continues at coordinate 471,158,587 of NC_077229.1, read as the reverse complement.
TCAAAAGAAGACTTTTCCCTAACCTCTTGTTGTAATATTGTCTCAAAGGAAAGAAACATAGAAATGAAAAAAAAATAGAAAATACCCACACAAAGTAATCTTTGTAGTTTGAAAAAAAATTAATTCCAATTCTAAATGAAATCTGAGAATCCAGATTGTAATAGAACAAGAGAAATCTTGGAGGCAGGAATGGTTTTAATTAAATATAATCAATACCTCTGGTTAGGAAAATATTATTTGCAACAGCCTTGTGAAATTTGTTGGAGCTTATTTATTGATCATGATCTCTCTTATTGCTGTTTATGAATTAAACTTTAAATTTGTGGGTCCCTTGAGGGTTCCAATTACCTGAATAGAATTAACCAAGGCTTCATGGGTATCTTTTTGAGCTGATGGACATATAACCACAAGTAACCATAGCCAAAAATAAGCATTAGAAAAGAAAAAAAGTACCAATTTGCAAGGACATATTTCATTGAACAGTGAACAATTTAAATAAACAGTATGTTTTATCATAATTTGTCATTTTATATTTGTCAATAACTCTAGAACCAGCAAATTTTTAGGATTATTGCCCCATTCTGGACCTAAATGCAGTCTTTGGGCTTTGTCCTGATCATATTATATATTAATTGAACTTTTAGCATAATTGTTTCAACATATGTTTCATTTTGTCTCTAAATATATACATGTACATACATATATTTACATATGTATATGTGTATATATACACATATATTGCCAGCAAAATATGTCTCTTCACAGTAAAAGATATCTTTTCGTTCCTACTAACAGATGAAAAAGCAACTACCTCAAGTATTCTGACATCCATCTAGTTTTAGGTTTGTACTCTACAATATAATCAGTGTTTTCTAAAGGGGCAGGGAAAGAAGGTAACAGTAAGGAAGGAAAGGTGATGAGCAGAGCCCAACAACAATCAAGAAAATTCGGGCAAAGGGATTCAGTTTTCTCATACTAGGAAATGAATAATTGCTGAAGAAACGATAAAAAATCTCAGAAATGGGAGAGCATTGACTTAGAAATGCAAAGAATCAAAATTAAAGGTATATCCATGAATAGAAAAGTAAAAAAAGTAGAAAACCAAACAAATTCAGCTTAATTTTAAAATGCTCATTAAATGCCTACTATGTATAAGCTTTACCCTTATAGGATACAAAGATGAAGGGTGGCTGAAATGTAGTAAGGGACAAACACAACTATTCAGACAATATAAAAGATATTTAATATGAAATGAAATGATATAGTAAAAAAAAAAGTAACTATTATTAGAAAACTGTGGTATAGGCATGGAGAGAGAGAGAGAGAACTTGTAAGCCAAGATGCAAGAACCAAGGCTGGGGACCTGGCTGTCAATCAAGAAGAATGATCCAAATGGAATGTTCCCAGGAGGAGAGGTAGTTGAGCTGGCCAGGAGAGGAATTGGGACCTTGGGACTCACTCTCTCACTGGGGGATTATTGAACTGAGGAGACTTGGTTTGGGGGCTTTCTGACCAAGGGAGAAACCTCTGCTCTCTCTGAGATTTGACTGACCAAGAGTTGGAGGAAAGCCAGGATGAAGGAGACACTTTTCTTGGTGGCTTTGTGGAGAAAGAAAGAAGATTTTAACTGTTGTCCTCCATCTCTGACTGTCTCTCTGTCACAGTTTGTGAAAAGACTGACTATTTCCATAACCCTCCGAAATTCTCCTTATAGTTTAGGGAAACCCTCATCCCTCTTACCTTAGTTTACCATCCTGTTATCACAATAAACCCCTTACCTGAGAAAGAAAACTAGAGTATTTTATAGTCCACTCAGGGAGGAGGGAGGAAGACAAAAGGCTTCCAGAAGAAGGTGGTTAAGGGAGGGGGGAAAGGGGAGGAAGAGGGTAGGAAAGCATTGATATATTAGCCATTAGGGATCAATAAGCAGTCCAGAGCATTCTCCTTTAGCAGTATCCCTTGTGGCAGTATCTCTATCTCTGTAGTACCTTTACCTCCATTGTAACCAAGCATCCCCAGGTGTCCATACTTAATAGCAGCACTATCTAGTCATAAGCCAGAGCATTCAGTCATCGCAACCAGTAATAGTGTCACACAGATCACCCATTTCTATTTCAGAACCTGGCCTTGATTTCCTAATCTTCTATATATGATCTTTGTCACCTTGGGTAAGTTACTTGCATTCTCTTGAATCTCACTTCCTCATCCAGAAAATGAGTGAATTCGACTTCATGCTTTATAAAATCCCTTCCAAATCAAGTCTTTGTATTGTTTCATGATAGAAGGGCATATTAGGAGAAATAAGGAGCAAGGTTAAACACTGAATTTGAGAGGTGAGGTAGCAAGTGTAATGATTAAAATTTTCATGGAGACTACATATTAAATTATAATTATTTATTAGTAAAAATTGGGGGATACAGAGACAGACAGACAGACAGAGAAAGACAGAGGCAGAGAGACAGAGAGAGAAAGATCACTTGGTCAGTCTAACTAAAAAAGTTTCCACATTATTGCCCTTTCAGGCTTGAGCTCAAGCTCTATAGCCCTCAGTGCAAGCAGCTAGATTGTCCCACCAGATAAGATAAGCCTGAGTGCTTGCCTAGTGATATAAGCTCCAGAGAAGTCCAATAGCAAGGCATGAGACTGAAAGCCCATATCTGCCCAAAATGCACGCTCACAATGCATGTGAGCCACCCCCTTATCCCAGATATGGGAGGGAGGAAGCGCTCCCATTGAGCTGGGCAGAGGTGCGGGTGATGGAAGAAATGTCCTCAGGCACACGTGGAGATGGGGAAGGGAGTTGCCCCCTCCAGCACGTGTGCCATAGGTTTGCCAATACAGGGCTAAAGCATTCATGCCCACTGCTTCTCAACTGTGGACTCAGGCATCTGTTTGAAATTAGCTCAGTCCTGAAAAAAGCTTTGAAAGAAGATTAGGTTTACAAGGACTGAGGCAAATAGGGAATTCATTCTGGGAGAATAGGAAAGGATCACTGTACAAAGCTATGGGTATGAAAGGTAGAATGTTGAATGGGCAGGTTTGGATGGAAGATAGAATCCAAAAAGGGAATATGAATATCTGAAGAGAAGCTAGAGTCAAATTGTGAAGGTTTTTAAATGTCAAGATTGGGAAGTCTATTTTATCCTAGAAACAATAGACCCTGAAGACTCTTGAGCAGGGGTAGATTTTTTAAGAAGATTATTTTGGCAATAGATGAGTCTAGATGCAAGAAAACCAATCTCTTTCTGAAATTTTTATTAGAAAATGCTTTTAATTTCTTTTGAAGTGAGTACATAAAGGCTGTCTGAAGCTTTTAATTTTTGCTAATAAAAGACCTTATGAGAAACTCATCACACAAATTACATATTAGAAGCCAGAAGCATATCAGGTTTCTATCACTTCATACAGAAGTGACTACAGAATCATGACTGACTGATAGATAAGTCTTTTTAAACGTAATACATAGATCATGTAATTGGTAAGAGAGTGGAAAAATTATTTTCCACATAGATTCCACATAGTTTATCCTAAAAACCTTGAAAGAAAATGTGCCTTAATTAGAGTAAGTAAAGAGGAATTCTCAAGACAAAGAGACAGAAACAAAACATACTGTCAAATTATTAAATAATGTGTGACTGTTTCAATAATTAGAGCTCCCATTCAGTGTCCCTGCTTCTGGGATCTGACTTGTTCTTAAGACTCTGAATGTGGGGACTCATGCAGAATACCTTCATATCCCACAAGAGATGGAAGACACTGATTCTTCCCACCCAGAGGAAGAAAAAGAAGAGACAGGGTTCTCAGAAGAATATAGATCATAAAACCAGCTAGAATGAAGCCCTAGAGGTTTTTATGCTGGGGGGAAGCAACTAAAAACCCATTGGAGTTAATCTTCTCCCCAGTAGTTTATTCTTACCAGGGAGAGAGTCAGTCCTCATTCATCTCCCAACCATAAGGTTATGAAAATGCCAAGCCACCGGGGTCTGTGCAGGAAAAAAGATGGACCAGAGAAGTAGAAAGAATGAAAACCAAAGAGAGATAAAGGAATCATTGAGAAAAAATTAGAATACAAGCAAAAGTTTGAAAACAAAATGTTCAAAAAAGGAAGTTTGCACTTAAACCTAAATCCCAAGATGATAAAACAAAAATTAAATTTATAAATATAGAAGAAAAAGTTAGTAATCTAAGTAAATAAAAGCTAAAACATACTGAATAAGTATTAAACTATGAAGGAAAATTAATCCTAAACTACCTTTGAAAAAAGTAAATCCTGTGGAATTCCCAGAGAACAATAAACAAGAAAATTGAGAATGATGCAAAATGAAAAGTAAAACTTTAAAGATAAGATATTAAAATGGAAATGACATTGAAATTAAATGTCTGAAAGTAGAGGTTCTGAAGTTTGGAAAAACTAGTACTAATTTGGTATCTCTCCAAAATAATAGAGGCTCTGAAAAAGAGAATGAAAGCTTTAGAAGGAAATAAATATAGATCTGAAAGAAAATTTGTTAGAAGAGAAGTAAAATAAAACAACTTTGAAAGAAGAGAAGAAATAATATATGAATAAAAGTATACATTGAGATAAATTCAGTCTGCAAGAAAGATACAATGACATTTTTTTAATCTGAATATGATACCATCTGAAGTAATAAAAGAAATTTCTTAGCACTTTTGAATTCACATGATTAAATACTGTGGAAAAGAAAACTAAAGCAAGTTCTGAACTTTCTGCCAATCAGGTGGAATAAACAGTAATTGGAATGTTAGAGAGAAGATATTGACAAGAATTACAGTTGGTGGGGGGAGGGGAAACTGGGAGTGGCGGTTGGTCTTGTGACTACTCTTGCTTCCATAATGCTACATATCCCCAAAAAAGAGAGGGGAATAAAATTCTCTCGATTCTTCTCTAAAATTGTGGCTGTCAATTATGATCATACAGCTTTTAATTTATTTTTTTCCTAATATGTGAATTCAACCAAATGTTTAAAAAACAATTAATACTTATGCTACATATGTTCTAAAAAAAAGAAAGGGAGCACAGAGTCAAATCTTCTTTATGAGACAAATATGTTCATAATACTTAAATGGGGCTGAAGTAAAATGGAAAGAGAACTATAGATTAATATCAATAAAGTTGAATTCATGACTAAAAGGAAAGCCACATCCATATATACAAAAATTATTCACTATAATTAAATTATATTTATACCAGGAATATAAAAATGGTTCAACAATAGGAAAAACAATTAACATAACCAGAGAGGTTAAGTGACTTATAGGTAGTCAACTAGCTAGTTAACAGAAAAATCTGACCTAGATATCAGGTTTCCTAACTCCTGGTCCAGGGCACTTTCTGATTCTCTCCTTCTCTGATTCCTTTAAACATAATAGTCCAGTAATGGTGTGTTTCAATTCAACCTTCTTAAAACATAATCACTAAATCTCAGAAGTAGAAAGCGATGTCAGTAGCCATCTTGTAAAAACCATAACTATAAAGAATACCCAATATAATGCATCTGGCAATTAGTCAATCTAGCCTCTGTTTAAATAGCTCCAAATGAGGGGAATCCCATACTTCCTATATCAACTCTTTGCATTTACATGTAGTTCTAACTATGTATTTTTTCAGGAATTTTTTTTCACCGAAGTGATTTTCCTTAAGCACATATCTGACAATGTTACTCCTTTAGTCAATAAACACTGGAGCTTCCTTTTGACACTAAGTTAAAATATAATATTTAACTTTTAAAGCCCTTCACAATTGATTCCCAACTGAACTTTTAAACTTCATATAAGTCATTCTCCTTACCCATATTCTTTGACCAAGAAAACTTGCTTTCTCTCTGCATATTACATATCTTTTTTCCTTTTCTATGCATTGATGGGGACAAAATAGTACACCTACAGACTAGGATATACTCTCTTTTTCCCTGTGCCATGCAGAATCCCTCTCTTCCTTAAAGATATAACTTCATCACTTCTTTTTACGGGAAGCCTTTCCTTATCTTTCCATGTCCTTCCCTAATAACTTTATATTTAATTGTCTTGTTTGTATTTATATTCTTTTTATATTTATTCTTAATACATGTACTAAAATTATACATGTATTCAATTTCACTACATATGTACTCAAATTTCCTCCCATCACAAATTCCTTATTATTTATATTCCCAGGATCTATCATCCTGCCTGTCACATGCTTGTCTGATTGATTGATTGATTGAATACTATGGCGACCAGATGGCTCTGGCTATTGACCCTCAGAAAAATAACTATACTTCTTAAACCTTCCCTTCTCCATTTTTATTTTTCATATATATTTTGCTTTCAATTCAATAAACTTTTGTTTAGCACCTACTGTGTACAAGACAATTTTCTAGGTGCTTAAAATGCACAAATTGAACGTGTTGCCACCCTTGAAAAGTTCAAATTCTACTTTGCAGAAGCAATATATATGCATAAATAAAAACACCAAAATATAAAGGAGAGAATATTTTAATATCCAGGCCATCAAGGAAGGTATCATCAAGCAACTGTTACCTGAGCTGAACCTTGAAGGAAGATATAGATTCTGAAATTAAAGATTTAAGAAATAGGAGTACATTTCAGACATAGAGAACATTCTTGTGATTACAGAGGCAGTAGATACAATGATGAGTTTACTTCTGAATATGCAATAAAATTTAACCAGGACATGAAGTGTATAAAGAAAGTAATATGAAATAACTTTGAAAAGTTAAATAAGTCTGGAAATGTACTTTCATTACCTAATATTAGTGGTAGAAAATGTGTAGGTACATGATCTGCAAAGATGAGAACTCAAAGGTTCTGGAGATTAGAGACAAAACTCTTCTGCAAGTATTAAACACCTATATCTACTGCGTTTTTATTGGGATTGTAGCTTGATCCTTCTCTACCTAGTAACAACAAGGTCTACGATGACCATATGAGCACCCTCATCTCTTACAGTCCAGATATATTGAACCATACCCCAACTTGTTAGAGAATCTGTTTAGATGAGCTAAACAATTAATTGTTTGTCATTAAGAGACTAAGCTAAGGGGTAGATAAGTGGCGCAGTAAAGAGAGAGTCAGGATTGGAGGCTGGAGGTTCTGGATAAATCTGGCTTCACTGTGTGATTCTGGTCAAGACACTTAACCCCAATTGCCTATCCTTTACCATTATTTTACCTTGGAATGGATAGTATTGATTCTAAGGCTGACAAAGTGTTGTTGGGTTGCTGTTGTTGTTGTTGTTTTATACAGAGAGAGACTAAGCTAAATGAAGCCACATGGCAATTCAATTCAATGCAGTTCAGGTCAAATTAAGTCAGGACACTTAAGCTCTTACTCTGTAGCAGTCACTATACTCTCGACTACCAACAAGGAGTTTATGGCAGGGATCCCTTACAGATGGAAGACCAGGAAGATATTATCATAGTGGAGATAGCTGAGCAGAACCTTGATTGAAAAGAAGGATGCTCATAATTTGGGGTTGAGGGGGTGTGAGTGTTTCATCTTCTGTTGATTCTGGACCAGAAATATGAATATGAAAAGAAACAGAATGTATAAAAGTTAATGGAACTATTGGAGGGACTTTACTTTGTCTTGTCAGCAATAATTAGTTACTCTAAAATGTCTTTCTTAATATGGGCCAGCCCATTTCTTCAGAATATCCTTGTCAAACTTCTCACATAACCACAAATAAGCAGAATTTAGAGAGGCACTATGTTGTTGTTCCCCAAAAATGCAAAATGGTAGATTAGGCTATAACAACAGCAACCAGAGGCTTTTAGTATCATCCAATTTTTCTTTTTTGAGACAGTGGAATAGTGCAGTCTATGTCAGACTAGGTTATCCAAAGATTTTAATTTTAATCTCAGCTCTAAGATTTGCCAGACATGTGACCTTGAACCAGAAATTTCACCTTATTGAGCTTCAGTTTTTTCATCTTTAAAATATGTATGATGCTACTTGTATAATCTACACCACAGGACTGTTATAAGGAAAAGTACTTTGTAAGTCACAAAGTGTCCTATTATTATATTAAGTGGGGTGTTGCTGTAATGTTTGTCTCACATGCACAAACCAATGGAATGAAATGTAATTATGACAGCCCAAGTGGCAGTGCACAATCTCTTACTACATGACATTGGACATGTTTGTTATTTAACCATGTCAGGCCTCAGTTTCCCCATATTTAAAATAAAGGGATGGACTACATAGTTTCTGAGGTCCCTTTTAACTCCAAGTCAGAGATGATGATAATACTCTGATGTTTTCAAGATCCAGTTGTTGGTAATAGTATCTTCTTCTACTGATGCTTGATCATAAAAGTAATTGCTGTCTGTACTATCCATTAGAGAAGAAATTTGGCTTGAGGTTAGTTTAAAAATTCTCCAGGGCATACCACCAACTTAGCCTCCAGATGCCTTCCTAGCCTTGCATAGCTGACATATCAGTTATCTTACATTGCCCTCCATGGCATGTGTGATAACAAGTCTTTATCCTTTCCTCCTTTTCTGTCATATTTTTGGAAGTGTTAACCTTCTTCCTTCTCCCTGGTTGATAAGAAGCTCTATAGATCTGTCACAGCTCATGCAAGTCTTTGCTTTGTTGAAAGAACTTGGGATTCCATCCATTGAACTAAGGCAGGAGCAGTGTCAGCTCCAGAAAAGAGGCTGGAGAAGAGCCCATTCTCTGGGAGTCTATCCATGGAGAGCCAGCAAAAAGCAAAGGGCTGCCTTAAATGAGGAATTGGCCAGCCAAGTAAAACCCTGGATTGATCTGAGGTGGATTTTTTGATGCTTTCAGTACAAAGTATTTTTTTAGAAACATATGAGAGAAAGCTTAATAAAAATGTGATTTGTGATTTGTCCATTTTTAAGTCATTTAAGAGAGTGAAAACCGGCTTGATAATTGGAAGGGGGTATTAATTGTATATTTTAAGAGAGCTAATGATAGGAACTTTCAACTTTACTTCCACTATTTACTGAAGAAAGGCAAATATCAAACTATAAACATATTGAGGAAAATGAAAAACTCCTGTATATCTTAAAAAAAAAAAAACCTTGTCTTAGAATCAATACTGTATATTGGATCCAAGGCAAAAGAGCAGTAAGGGCTAGGCAATGGGGGTTAAGTGTTATGCTCAGGGTCATACTTCTAGGAAAGGTCTAAGTTCAGATTTGAACCCAGAACCTCCCATCTCTAGGACTGAATACCTGACTTTTTAACCTGTTCAAACCAATGTTCTAATTTTTAAATGTTTTTTTTTTATTTTTAGTATTTCTCGTAGAAACAGCAGATATGCTAAGAAATGTCTCCTTATGATGTTCCAGTCCTAATTTACCAGCTTAAAAATGATTTAGAGAGAACAAAGAGAAACATGAAAGTTTTTTAGTCTCTCCATTATTCTGTAGTGTAGGTCTGATGGATGATTATTTCATTTTTCACATGATAAAAGATAATCAGGAATAAGTGATTTTTTTTTGATAACCAACTGAAATAACTAGCCAAAATAGCCAATACAATAGCCAAAACTGGACCACAGTACAAACATTTCCCTCCACCTAAAGAGCGTGGTCCAAGTAAACTTTTATTTGCACAACAGATCAAATTTATTGTGAACATTGTCACCTCACAATGTGATCAGAAGCAGGGAGGGGAGAAATAAGTTTAAATAACTTGGTAAGTAAGCCAATTAAGCAGTCATCCTAAGAGACTTTAGACATGAAAACAGAAGAGTAAAGAACAGACAAAAATAGAAAAGATACAGATATGTTTATATATATATATATATATATATATATATACAGAAAGCTTCTATAGAAAACTTTGTTTCCCTCAAACCACATTTGAATTCTAGCATCATGATCCCAGATATGAAGCATGAGAAAGAAGAAATGGCATAAAAGAAAACAAAGTTAGAAAGAGAAGCTGGATTTGACCAATTATACACAGGTAAGACCCATGATGGATATTGTGCTGACACTTAAATATCATTTCAATATATTAAAAATGGGATATGTAAAAGATAGATTCTAAAGGTTTAAGGTGGAAGGTGAACCTCAAAGTTAAAATAGGACCTGAGTAACAAAGATCACAACACAAAAAGACAATAAATAAAAAGAATAAGATTATCTTTAACAACTTGGAAAGAACCTTCATAATCAAGGGATGAAGATGAACAAAAAATAGGTAATAGATACTTTCAGTGGTACTAAATTGATTATTTTTGCACAAAGAAAATAAGTTCATTTTGGATAACAATGAAAGCTGTTGATGGAAAACAAATGTATCCATTGATTATCCCTGTAAAGACTTTTGTAATAAAAGGCATATAAGCAAATAAAACAAATATGTAAAACTGCAGAGTTTTCAAAAGAATTTCAAGCTATTAAAAACATATAAAAGATTTCTCCAAATTACTAGCAAGAGGATTTTAAATCAAAGTAACCCTGATGTTTCACTTCATACCCAGAAAATTGGCAAAAATGGGGGGGAAAAAGATAGAAAAATCCTGGAGATGTCACAGAAAGAAAGGAAAATCTTCTCTATCATGGTGGAGCCATGCTTTAATACAACCCCAAGAAAGCAATTTGGAATTATGCTTTTTTAACTGACTAAAATGTCCATCATATTTGACACAGAAATTCCAATTCACAAAAGTACCTAATGGAGATCAAAAAACAAAGATTTGAAAAAACACTTTTGTGGTGGCAAAGAGTGAGAACAAAGTAGTTACTCATCAAATGAGGAATGGCTAAACAAGATGAAATTAGTAAATGATGTCTTGGAATGGGATAAATTATTATTTTTCTACTAGAAATGACAAATATGAAGAATTCAAACAAGCATCAAAATTATATAAGCTGAGGATGAGTGAAAAAAGTAGACCTTAGAAAAATGTACAGTGATCATGATAATGTTAGTGGAAAGAACAAAAGAAAGTAAAAACAAACCCTGTACAATTATAATGACCAACGTGTTTTTACTCTGGAAAAGTACATTTTTAAAAAAGTATTTCTTCCCTTCTTTACAAATGTGGGATTCTTCTGGCATAGAATGTTACACATAGTCAGAATTGAAATTATTAATATTTTGTTTGACTTTGCTAAACTCCTTTTCTTCATTATTTTTCTTTTTTGTTTCAAAGGATGACTTACTGGGTAGAACAAGAGGAAGATTATATTCAGATATGATGGTTACATTTAAAAAGATATCAATTTTTTAAAAGGTAACTGGAAAAACTATTAGTAACTCCCAACTTGTATTCCTACTTTCCCATCTCTATAAAAATGTGCCATAAAAATAATGTGTATATATATACACATTATATATATGTATATATATATATATATATATATATATATATATAGTTTGAGTATCCTTGATGAAGATATAAGAAAGGAAAAGACAGACATTTACAAGTCATATTCTATAGCAGACTATATCTTTTGAGTCATACAACCAAAAGTGATAAAGACGACAAGACTCAAACATGCTTATTGTTCATTGACTATAAAGAGTGTTTTACTTGGTAAAATGCCACCTTAAAGAATCCTCTCCAGGAATATGTCTCCTATGCATATGCCAGAATCATGGCAGTTAAAGATGTACAACAGAAAGAAGTAAATTTATTCTAAAGAATTAAAGTTGTAAGTCTGATGGAGTATCACAAGGTGGGGCTTGGAGGCAGGGGGAGGGGTGGCAGAAGGGATGAATAGACTTGAAATGCATTACCCATGGAGACATGCAGGACAGATAAAAAATTTTAATTGAGAGACATGACTGGAGAATAAAGTGGGCCAATCATTCAGTGAGACAGAAATGGATGAAAGATGGGAAGACCTTGTATTCCACTGGCATGCACACAATGTCAAGGGATCTAAAGGAAGGACCTTCATAAGTTGAGTCACCCCCTGGTGGTAAATTTATAAGAGGACATGGGTAAGAGTTAGCAGATGAAAAGAAGGCAAGGATGGATTGTGATTTGCATCATTAGAGGGAGTACTCACATCTATAACATTAAGAATGGAAAATGAAACAGGCCATTATTTTTACATTAAAGTATATTTATAGCAAGGATTTCCCCTTTAAGGTACCTTGAAAGAAAGGGTTGTCCTGTTTTTTAAAAAAAATGATATCTTTTAACCTTACAACATACTCATTTTTTAGTCTACTCTTTCCTCATGCTTACCTAATGAACCTTCCCTGCACCAGATATTGTTTAAATTAGCAGAACAAACCCAAATGTCAACATATCTTGACATATGAACAAGATTCTACACCCACCCACCCCCAATGAGAGAAGGGAAGTACATTTAATCATCTCTTCTCTAGGGTTAAACTTGCCCATTATAAGACTTAGATCTAAATCTAGAAGGAAACTGAAAAACCATCTAGTCCACACCCACATTTTTAGGTGATAAAATTGAATTTCAGTGATAAGTGACTTGCCAAGATCATACGAATAGTAAATGCCAGAGTCAGAATTTGAACAAGGGTTCTCTGACTCCAGAGGCAATGCTCTTCCCACTATACTATAGCCTCTTTCCAAAGATGCTATCGTTCTCATCATTGCATAATTGTTTTCCTGGTTCTCATTTATTCATGCCGCATTAGTTTATAGACCTTATCCTGTTTGTCTGAACTTTTCACATCCATTATTTCTTAGAGTGCAGTAATATTCTATTACATGAATGTATTATAATTGGCTTAGCCATTCCCTAGTAAGTTGCCATCAATTTTGCTTCCAGTTGTTGCTATGAATATTTTAGCATACGTGGTCTTTTTTGTCTTTGGCTTCATGATCTCCTAATAAATTTAAATGTTTAAGGTCATTAGCTCCTTGTTGGAAAGGTATCTGAGGAAAGAAAAGAGGGAGAAAGAAATTGCAAAATAAAATACTGAATCACTGCCAAATAAAAAGAAATACTGAAATGACTATAAGACCACTTGAGTTTATGATATTAGTTAAAGAGGGGAAAGGATGGCCATATGGTTCCTTATGATTCACTTTCTGAGTGTTGTACACATCATGTACACATCTTATCAAGAAGACAGCATGCACGATGAGGAATAGTGAGCATAAGAGAGAAATGAGGTGACCTGAATTCTAATCCTGATTCTCCTACACAATAGGCTGATGAACTTGAGCAAGAGCTTCACCTTTCTTGGCCTTTCTTTCTTCATTAGTAAAATAAAGGATTTATGATTTCAAAAGCTCCTTCCATTTCTAAAATTTTGTCATTTTATATGGGTTATTTTTTTTAAATAGCTGGGGAAGCTAGGTAGTACAGTAGATAGAGAGTCAGGTCTGGATACAGGAAGTACTGAGTTCAAATGTGACCTCAGACATTTCCTAGCTGTGTGTGACCAAGGACAAGTCACTTAACTCCAACTGTCTAGCCCTTATTGCTCTTCTGCCTTGGAAGTAATACTTAGTACCAATTCTAAGACAGATGGCAAGGTTTATTCTTTTAATAGCTATACCAGTAATCTTGTTATCCAAATAAGTTTTTTTAATACTTCTACATATCTCAGAGAAAAGTTTACTCAATCAACAAAAATTCATTCATTTTCTCTAATATGGACCCCTGCTGTCCTAAGTACTTAATGCCAGTATATTGATTTCTCCCACTTGTACTTTGAATTCCCACCTATGAAACTAGTAGTGAGTTCTAATGAGTACCACATGAGTACTATTGCTATATGACTCTTTTTTGTCCATCACTTGTAGACATTATTAGACCCTTTACATAATAGTAGGTAGAAGCAAGCCTCAGAGTCAGGAAGACCTATGTTCAAGACCCAACTTTGACACACATTGGCTTGGTAATCCTAGACAGGTCACTTGATCTCTCACTACTATTAAACGATTTTCTAAGACCTAGAAGGGTTTGTTGATTTGCCTTTATAAAGGGAGTTTCTTATACCAATGAAACCAGAGGTCTAGACCAACTTCATTTTCTTATAGTTTCTTTTGTTTGTTTTTGTTTTTTAATTTAATTTAACTAATTAATTTAGAATATTTTTCTATGGTTACAAGATTCATGTTCTTTCCCTCTTCAACCCCAACCCTGCTCCCATGGCTGATGTGCAATTCCACTGGGTTTTGCATGTGTCATTGATCAAGACTTATTTCCATATTATTAATAATTGCTCTAGAGTGATCATTTAGAGTCTATATTCCCAATCATATCCCCATCAACCCATGTGATCAAGAAATTGTTTTTCTTCAGTGTTTCTACACCCACAGATTTTCCTCTGGATGTGGGTGGCATTCCTTCTCATAAGTCCCTCAGAATTGTCCTGGATCATTGCATTGCTGCTGGCAGAGAAGTCCATTACATTCGATTGTACCACAGTGTATCAGTCTCTGTGTTTATTGTTCTCCTAGTTCTACTCCTTTCACTCTGCATCAATTCCTAGAGGTCATTCCAGTAACGCTTCTTTTAAATTATAATGTATTGGAAGCAGCTGGGTGGCTCAATGAATTGAGAGTCAGGCCCAGAGATAGGAGGTCCTGGGTTAAAATCTGGACTCAGACACTTCTTAGCTGTGAGACCCTGGGCAAATCACTCAACCTATTGCCTAGCCCTTTCTGCTCTTCTGCCTTGGAACCAATACCCAGTATTGACTCTAAGACAGAAGGTGAGGGTTTAAATAATGTATTCCTTAGAAGCCCATAGTTCAGACACCTTGAAACATATTGAATATTTTTGAAATCCAATGGATGTGATTTATCTTTAGTAACTCTATAAATCCCTACAGTAGAATATTAAAAACTCAATCTCTGCTTTCGAACTCTTCCATCATGCTTTTAATTAGTATCCAAATTAGAATGGTAATTAAAAGGAATCAATAATTTTAAGAAAGTGTCTAGTTCTTTTGTTAAGGATCTAAAAATGTTGAGTGAAAATCAGTAATAAATAGAGATAGATCAGTCAGCATTCATTAAGCATTCAGGCACTGGGTTAAATGGTGAGCATACAAAAGGTAGGAAAAGACACACTCCTGTCTTCAAGAAACTCACAATCTAATGATGGAGATATCATGCAAACAAACATACAAACAAGCTATATACAGGTTAAATAGTAACAGAAAGAAGGCACTAGAAGTCAGAGGAGATGGGAAATGCTTCATGTCAAAGATGAGATTTCAGTTGAACTTAAAGGGAGACAAGGAAGTCCTACATGGAGTTGAGGGAGAGGGGTCATTCCAAGCATGGAGGACAGCCAGAAAAAATGTCCACAGCTAAGTGGAAAAAATCTT
The DNA here is from genome assembly GCF_027887165.1 of Monodelphis domestica. NCBI lineage: Eukaryota > Metazoa > Chordata > Mammalia > Didelphimorphia > Didelphidae > Monodelphis > Monodelphis domestica. Next base: position 471,143,308 of record NC_077229.1, on the reverse strand, counting down.
TCCTTTCCCTCTCCCCCCCGATCAAATTTTTAATTTTTTAGATCAGAGTTTTCTATTTTGAAAATAAATGTAAAAGAAACATTTGTTACTTAATGTTTCCTCTGCATTAGCACCTGGAGAATATCCCACTCTAGCATACCTTTGGGTCACCCATGCTCTCTAAGCCATCCCAGGTCACCACTTAAAGTCATGTGTGTGGTAACAATCTTACTGCATGTTCTGTTTAAATCTGCTACTGATGCTGCATCTGTCAAACAGCCAAAAGACCTGACCCAGTTGTACTGAGTAAGCCCTACAGATTATTTGTCAGACAGATTCAGTAACCCAATATTTGTTTTTTTTATTTAATTGGTATGCAAATAGGGCAACAAGACAGCATTTGTGCTCGATACAGTTGTCACTTCAAATTCTGGTAACATTCATTATCATGCTTACAGATGTTTTTTCCACACCTAACATCTGCCAATACTACCTAAACCCCAGGAAGTCGACAAACCTGTGCAAACTTCCTCTCTGTGTGTATCTCTCTCTCTGTTATCTGTTCCATGCACACTAATTTTGTGCATCTGAGGCCCCTGTTTGCCAGAATTATGCCTGCTTCCTAACACCTCTGCCTCCAGAGCTTTAGATTTGAAATTGAACAGACACAAAGTCAATTTATCATAGGATGACATGTGTCATGTTCCTGGTATTACCAGAGGAACCTACTGTATGCACTGTATTTATCCTTTTGTTGTCAACATGGACCAAGCCGGCATAGACCAGAGTAGTTAGTTATTAGATTCGTAAATGTGATATATATTTAAGGGATGTGGTTTTAAATACCACTGCTTACTAAATATGGACTTAGATCATTCTGCTTAAGACCAGATTTTCTTTGTCAAATAATCATTCATCATTCAGGAATACAACATACTCAAATGTGTGCATCAAACACAAATATATTGTGATGCATTCCTTCAAAGACTTTTTTTTTAAAGAAACCCTCATTCAAATTGACAATTTATCTTTTTCCATCCCTTCCATTTTCAAATAAATCATCATTGTGCTTAATGATGGTTTCATCATGTATACAAAACACATCCACTTTATCCAGATTTCATAAACAATAAATATAGATATCAAACCATACCACCAATTCATCTTCCACAATGTACTTTTTTTTAACATACTAATAATGCATCTTTCACTTTGTTTTGTAGATCAAACATGAGACAGAAACTTACGGGGATTGCAATATTTCAATAAGCCTAATAGCTAAAAGGGGAGAGCTTTTCATTTGAACTGTGTTTAATCTGAAGTGGATAATTTGAGGGCAAAACTTTAAATTGTGACTGAACATGGGCACCAGACTTTACAAATATCTATATTTTACCAGTAACGGCATGTTCATGTGAAAATTTGGCACCTAGCTGCTCATTTCCATAAGCATTTCATTGGGAAGAGGTGAGGGATAATAAGTTCTATTCCAGTGCTTCAATGGATGGTCTTCAAAATTAATCAATCAACAAGCATTCATAATAATATACATAATAATTGTTTGCATTCATATGGTCATTTAAGGCTTACAAAGTGCTTCACAAATGTTATCTCATACAATCCTCACCACAACCCTGTGTTGGTAGGTGCTATAATCATCCCCATTTTAATTTTTTTTTCATCCCCATTTTTAAAGATAAAATAAAACCAAATCTGAGAGAAATTCAGTGACTTTTCCAGGACCACACAGCAAGTGTCTAAAGTAGGACTAGTGATGATTCCCTTGGCCTGCAAGTCCACCAGACTGCTATGTGCTAAGTACTGTACTAGAACACTGGGGATAAACTTGTAATAAATGAAATATTTCCTGAAGTTAAAAGTAAATATACCAAGACTACTAGCATTTTTGTGGCAGATATATGAATTAAATGGGTAAAACAACATTGGTAAGATATAACATTGAGCCAATCCAGTCGCTGAATCAAAAGGCAAGCTAAATCTGTCCAAAAAACAAAAAAGCTGTCCTAAGTGAAGGATAAGCATATTTGAATTAAAACTGAATTAGTGGAGAGAAAACTATCCCTAGAGCAAAAGTATAAAACTGGTTTTCTTTATATAGCCATCAAGTCAGCATTTCTGATCAAAAAGGAATGTCCTGCCACTAGCACTGGGTGCCAGGAATCAGATGACCAAGTGGGTAAGGTCCCCACTTCCAAACTCAAAGAGAAGTCATTCTCCTGGAGATAGGCATAGCATGCATGCCATTCGAGGCATTCGAGCCTGACCGAGCAGGAATAAGGCATTGGAATTAACACATAACAGACTGGTGGTGTCAAGAAGCCCCTTCCTTTTTTGTCTCCCAAGGCCAACATCTCTTTCCTCCTCTGCCGATATTTCCTGAACCTAAACCTAAACCAAAGTTTCTTAACTTTCTGTGCATGTCATGGACAGCACTGGCAGTCTGGTGAAGTCTCTGGTCCTTTCATCAAAAATTAAAAAAAAAAGGTTTCAAATGCATAAAATAAAATATAAAGGATTATAAAGAAAACCAATTATATTCAAATATAGTTATCAAGATTTTTAACAGGTTCATAGACCCCAATTTAAGAACTTGGGGCTGAAGGAGAAGCTAGATTGCTCAATGGATAGAATGCCAGGCCTGGAGTTGGTAGGACCTAAATTCAAATCTAGCCTCAGGCACTTCCTAGCTGTGTGACCCTGAGCAAGTCTCTCAACTCCATTTTCCTAGCCCTTGTCCTTCTTTCTAAGAGTTATTATTAGGCCAGAAAGTAAGGGTTTAAAAAAAAAAACTAATGACCTAACAGATATCAAGTAACTTCAGGGGGAAAAAACAGTGAAATAAGGACAGCAAATCAGAGATTTATTGTCTCCTTTTCATTGTCAAAAAAAGCCCAGAGCATTTATGGATACAATTCAGAGAGCAATACAGTATGATATGGATGATTCTATACCTTTTATATTTTTAAGGTTTTGTTCCCTTAGAATTCCTGCAGTTGTAAGCTTCGTTATGGATTTCTTCATCAAGGTGAACACTGAAGTTTATATAGGAATAAAATACAATCCTATTGATGTTTGCCTGTTAACTGCTATACCGCCCTTTCTGTTGAAAAGAATGAATTTTCATTAGCTATTTGGCATTCCAAATATTAACTATTTAACTATTCAGCACTCCAAAAAGGTTTCCTCGCCCTGGTCTTGACAATTCAGCTTGGTGAAACTTTTTGGAGTGCTGAATAGTTACTAATTCTGAGTGTCCCCTAATCTGTCACTTCAAACAAACAACTTATCTTGTTGGAATCACCAAATGTCAGATGGCACTGATATGCCAATTATTTGTTCTAATATATGTGCAATATATTATATATAATATATCAAAATCAAAGCCTTGTTTAAAAAGTGGTGCCTCTTTCCATTATAGACTTGCAAAATGGAGAGAGGAACCAATTTTTGTTAGAATTTCATCTATTCTATAGTTACATAGGTGGCTAGGGATCTGTAAGTATAAAGAACAGAATCTTGAACTTGGAATCAGGAAGAACTGAATTCAAACTATGCCTCAACATTTAGTGACTATTTAACTCTGGGTACTAAGTCACTTAGCTTCTTAACCTCAATGTTCTCCTCTGTAAAATGAGAATAGTACCTACCTCATTGAGTTTTTATAAAGAGCAAATAGGATACTATTTCTAAAGTGCTTTATATACTTTGTAGTGGCATATAAATACTAGCTGGTATTATTGATACCTCAGTATCTTTAAATTTTATGTTAACGCAAGTTCTTATGAGAATATTTTTAAGGACATGCTTTATGAGACCCAAAGCTCTAATTGTGTTATTGGAGTCAATATTTTGCTCATTGCTGATGGTTACACACCTGAAAATTAGGAGTTTGCCCCACATGGTGGAAAGAGAGTGAACCTGGAGTCAAAAACAATGTAGATTTTAATTCTGCTGTTGATGTGTACTAGCTGTGAGGCCAGGCAAGTCATCTACCTCTTCTAAATTCCAGTTTTCTCGCCTACAGTATAATGATAACATCTGTAGTTCCCACCTGGCAACAGACTTGGAAGAATCAAATGAGATAGTCTACATAAGGCATTTTGCAAACTATAGATTCACTAGAAGGTAAGCTCCCTACAAGCAGGAAATGTTTAATTTTTTTCCTCAACTACAAGATCTGAAAGCCATAAAGTTTTTTTTTGTTTGTTTGTTTCATTGATGGGCTATAAATGTCAGCTGTTATTATGACTGGTTATTACCAAGCCAGGGGTTCTTATGTTTTCGAAGGTCATGAATCTCTTTGCCATTCTAGGTAAGGTCTCCAGACCTCTTCTCAGAATAGAGGCTCTCAGTTAATTAGTAAAAACAAAAAATATTTTTTCCAGTTAACTTAATTTTCCATAAAATCTATTCATGGATTCCCAGGTGAAAAATTCCTATCAAAAGTTTGGCTTCCACTTTATTATTCACTTGTTTCTGACTCTTCTTGATTTTTGGGGGGGATTCTCTTGGTAAAGATACTGTAGTGGTTTGCCATTTCCTTCTCCAGCTCATTTTACAGATGAAGAAACTCAAGCAAGCAGGGTTAAATTATTTGCCCAGCGACACATAATTAGTAAATGTTTAGTCATCTAATCACACAGACTCTCTATTACATTATTTGGCTAACACTGGACATTTGATGTTAGATAATTGTGTCATTGACTGGAAGTCTTAGACAGGTTGTGGAGAAAATATACAGTCAGAAAACTAGGGATCAAGTCATTTACAAGCTTCCTAAAAAGGCTACTTTTCTGAGGAGATCACACAGTTATTCTAGAAGACATTAATTACTTTGCCTTGGCAGCTCAAAAGAGGAGAGGCTGTTGTAGACCAAGATGCTATGACCTAAAGCCCAACTGTGAAGGCTTGGGGCAGATTCTCTTATTTGACTGAGGTTTCTCAGATTCAATGGAACTTCCTTGTGGTCTGCTTTTACCTGGGGGGGGGGGGTCATAAAGCAATCTAGGAAAACTAGGGAGTGCAACAGTAGAATGCCTAAACTGAAGTTAGGAAGACCTAAGGTCCAATCTGGCCTCTCAGACACTTACCAGCTATGCAACCATGGGCAAGTCATTTAATCCTGTTTGACTAAGAAAAAATGGGCTTCATGTTATTTCTATAAAATAACTGTTGACCTGAATCCTCAGGCTCACAGTTAGTCCATTGAGGTAAATAAAAGATCATTACAGGACATGGGATGAAGGAGTAATGGAGGCAAAAGATCTCTTTCTATCAGGCTCTCACATAGCCTCACGTGTATTAGTGGAATAGTACAATAAAAACATTCCCAACTGCAAATGTCCTACTCTAATTTGGAGGTTTCAAAAGAAGGTGGCAAGAAGATTAGTCAGTTTGTACCATTTTAGAGATATTTCTATTCATGTACGTCTGGTATTCAATAAAGATTCTTTCATTGTCCAATTTATCAACTATTTATTTTACATATATGCATAAATAGTGCACATAATTGTATGTGTGTATGCACATTGTGTGTGTGTGTGTGTGTGTGTGTGTGTGTGTGTGTGTGTGTGTGTGTGACTAGAATATCCTTGAGAACAGGGACTATTTTCTACCTATCTTTCTATCCTTGGTTTTTAGTACAGTGTCTGGAATGTAATAGGCACTTTAAAAATGTATTGACTTTCTGACAATCTTGCCTATGGAAAGCAGGGAGAATACTAAAGATGTGAAAATATACACCTGTGTTTATGTCTCAGCCAGGTTCCAGTGATGACTTCCTTCTTCTTGTTCAATGTAGATCAGCATCTTTGATGTTGACCAGGTGTTTTTATGTTGTGTTTGACTCATCACAGCCCCATTTGGGGTTTTCTTGGCAGAAATACCAGAGAGGTTTGCCATGACCTTCTCCACTTCATTTTAGAGATGAGGAGACTGAGGAAAACAGACTTAAGTGACTTGCCTAGGGTCACATAAGTAGTAAGGATCTGAGATTGGATTTGAACTCAGGTCTTTCTGACTCCAGTCCACTGCATCACCTACCTGCCCTAAATCAGCATCAAATCTGCAACTTAGGAGTCTTTAAAGAACTGCTCAAAGCATTGAGAGTTTAACAGATTTGACAAGAGATCACAAAGCCAGTATGTATCAGAGGTGGACCTTGAACCCAGAGCTTCCTGACTCTGAAGTCAACTTTCCATCCTCTCTAAAACTTATGTAATCTTCCTACACCCGCACAATATTTTTTAAAACTTTCATTGTTTCTCACCTGAGTTCACTAGATTTCAAAACAAATTAGCTTCAACTGAATTTTTAATTGTTTAATTATTTCTACTTTCATCAACTCAGTGTTGATCAAAATGGAGCTGCATTTATCCCACTGGTAGTTCTAAGGAACAATTCACTTAGTATGAAAGAAGGAAAACCCTGTTCTTACTACAAGAAGGCATTGAGTCAGAAACAACAGAAAATGATATCTTTATTTTATGCACATAAACTTATTGGCTTTGAAGGGATTAGTTATTGGATTAATAAGGCAGAAACTCATTACACCAAATAATCCTCAACCAGGACTAAACAACATGCATTAGTCTTGTTGAAAATGGGACTTACTTCTCTTCGGCTGAATGAAGGCTCAAAACCAATGGGAAAGTGATCGTGATCGTGTATTGTACCAGGGAATTCTGCACAAACGATTTGATACCATCTAATACTTTGAAACTGCAGGTCTACAAGCCTTTTCATTCTTATGGAATATGTTAAGATCAGTTGATGCTGATGAGCAATATTTAAATGAATCTCTAAATGGCTATAATAAAAAATGTTAGTTGACTCAACCCCTGCTGCTCTGGGCTATAAAGTTATGAGTTCTATTTACATGAATGCATGTATGGCTGTTGGACTTGGCAGGAGTTTCTGAAGCTCAGTATTCAGTAGCATATCTATTCCAAATGAACTGAACATCAGGCTGTACCAAGCATGTTACTTCAGGCTGGGATAAAGCAGCATGCTAGCCTCATGTACATGATACAAAGAGCATAAGAGAGATAAATATGAATGGCTGCTCTTAACCCTCTTTATGAGCAGAAAGTTGCGCAAAGCGTGGCTGGAATTGGAAGAACGTGGCAATTCTCCCTTAGACTGGCTCTAGGAAAAGCCACTAAATGAACGAAAGTACGAGGAACAAGAGAAACAAGCAAGATGAATTAGAAGTGTATATAAACCGAGAAGGTTATTGGTCTAGAGGGGATAACTGAAACCTGATGGGAGCACTTTCTTAATTGGAAAGTCAACACAGATGGGTACAATCTGTACAGGAGTGATAGGAATAGAAGAAAATTTGGAATGGTAATATATATGAAACACATTTATAACAGGATTGAGATAGGATATGATAGCAAGTACTATGCTTTGCTTAGGTTAAACTGCAGGGAATGGAAAATACAGAATACAAAGGACCAGGTTTAGATGCAGGCTGGAAGTATTGTTGGGAGAAGGACACAGGCTAAAAGGTTGTGAGGAAAGGACAAAAAGATGATGTCAACAATTCCACAACTTCTATTCAGTTTTTCAAATAATGATACACAAAAAGAATTCAAAATATACAGATACTTCTCAGGTTACAAATGCAGCCTACCAGGAAGTAATAAATATTGAGTCAATGCACAATCTAGAACATAGAGGAACTAGTCTGAATAGAATGTGAATTTGATCTCACTTTCAAAATATGAGAAAATCATAAAAGAACAAAGAAATTTTGTTGTCACAAGAGTAGGAGAGAAAGGGAGGGCGATAGAGAGACAGAGATAGGCAGAGAGACAGACAAAAAAAGAAACAGTGACAGAGATCTTGGTTGTCCACTTTTACTTGCATGTTATCTCTCCCCCATTAGTTTGAGAGCTCTTTGAAAGTAGGTATGAGGTTTTTTTGTGATGGTTTGGTTTTTCTGCTTTCTTGACATCCCTTGCTTTTGGCACAGTGCTTGGCACATAGTAGGCTCAATAATATTTTAACTAACGACTAGAGACTACTGTACTATAATATGAAAGGGAAAATGATATAAAATTGTTCATTGTTTTTATTTTTAGAGGAATAGATTTTGAAATTATGATACCATTCTAGAGTATTAGAAAAAAATTGTAGCTAACATTTATTTTAAGGTTTGCAAAAAACTTTCTATACATTGAGGGAAGCTCAGTACCACAGTGGATAAAACTCTGGGCCTGGATTAAGAAAGTACTAAATTCAAATATAGCCTCAGACCCTTACAAGCTATGTGGCCCTGTTAATCCTGCTTACCTAAATTTCTTCATATGTAAAATGAGCTGAAAAAGGAAAAGACAAACCATTCTAGGATCATGGCTAAGAAAACTTCACAAAATGGTACTGAGTCAACTGAACAATAATTATGAACATAATATCATTTGATCCTTGCAACAACCCTATGAGAGAGGTACTGTTTTTAATTGTCATTTTACAGATGAGGAAATTGATGCTAGGTTAAGATAAGAGAAATGACAACCTCAGGATCACATAGCTACTAATAAGTGTCTGAGATAGTTTTCTGTCCAGGATTTCCTGATGACAAATCTAATTCTCTATCTACTATACCAACCTTCCTTGATAAAATAGAAGGCTACAGCTATACCAAATCAATTTATAATTCTTTCTTAAAAAAAAAATGTCAAGTCAGGAGCATTGTTTCATGTCTGAAAGCCAAGAAAAATCTACTCTGCTTTTTAAGGAAGGAATAAGTGAAATCTTTAAGAAATTAGTCTTATCATTTAACAGGAATCAATTATTATAAGAAAGAAAAGAATGTGAAAACACTATGAAATGGGGCTAAGAGGCTTCAAAGAAGGATCTAACTGGGAGAAATGCCAGTAACCAGAGAGAAAGCATGTATCAAATAATTTAAAATTTAATTAGTTTCTCTAGTCTTTTGTAGGAAAAATGTACATTTGTAAGATGAAGATACAACACAAATTTTGAAAAAAGTATTTATCCATAAAATAACGAGAATTCAAATCAGTTTCAGGTTTGAAAAAATCAAAGAACTAAAAACCAGAGCAAGTTATATAAAATAATCAATGATCTAAGAATGAGTTTTTTTTCTTTAGAAACAATGATATGTTTCACAGTGTTTTAGGCATAACTTAAATTATCTGTGCTCAGACTTTGTAATATCAGGGAGACAAGAGGAACATACATGAATCAAAAAGGAAACTATAATCCCCTTGCCAATCTGAACAAGACTGAGGATTAGACATTTTCTCTAATGTACATCATCTCTCAAACCTGTCTAAAATAGAAATTATACAGCAAAGATAAAGCAACATCAGTTGTCTCCATGGTCTAGGACAGTTCTGGCAAAACTTTTAGGGACCACGTGCTGTGCCCTGACCCCTTTAGAGACCTAATGCCATGCCCCACCTTTACCCCAGACAAGAGAAGGAGGATGTGCTCCCATTGGGCTGCCTGGCAGAAGGGCAGGTGGAGTGAATAATTTCCTCAGGCTCATGGAAAGAGGGAGGGAAGCAGCTTGGCCCCAAGTCCCTCTGGCTTTTTAGTAACAAACTAGGGCAACAACACACATGCCCTCTCTGGCACATGTGCCACAGATTTGTCACCATGTGTCTAGGGCATCTAGAATCAAAACAAAAACAAAAACTCATGAGATGAGGAACACCAGCCCTGAGTTCACTCAGCATATCTATCCATTCTCCCACTCTACCAGCAACCAGTGAAGCTAGATATTGTACACCCAAGAAGACCACAAAGGTTTAGGACAAAACTTTCACATTTCTGTTACCCCTTTCTCCTAACAGTGCCATGGAAACATTGACTCTGGGTTATAGAAAGCTGCCTTGGTTACAATACACAGGCAACCATAGTCCCTCAGGAGCAAAAGCCAGCCAGGGTCACAACCTGGATAAACAGAGATAAAAAGTTCTAAACCACCAATACCAGGTTAGAGAACTAGAAGGAATAGAGGAAACAGGGTAGGACACCACATTAGGATATCATTTCTGGGAGTGAGGGAACTGTGGGCACTCCATCAAGCCTGAGGGAAAGAACAAAACATCCATGTGAGGCTGATTCTGACAATTCCAAGAAACTTGGGCTGGTAAACTGTGAATTACTCAGCAAAGCAGGAGGCTGAGACACATTGAAATCAAGCTAGCCTCCAAGGAAACCATGATTGGTGAGGAATATGTAAGTGAGTGGTAGCAAAAATGAGGCTAGGAAAAAAAAGAATGAAATTACCCAAGATTTCAGGAAGAAAATTCAAAGACCTTGAACATTAATAGAAAATCAACAGGAAAAACAATAATAATAGACATAAATATGGCCTCTAAATCCAGTAAAGAAGTTCAAGCATATGTGAACAAATACTTTAAAACAAAAGTAAATGATCCAATATTTGCTGAGACAGAGGACCTTGTGGAATTTGAGGAAATTGTGTAACCACAATACATTGTTTTTGAGTATTTCAAAAGAAAAATAAGAAGTATGAGGAGAAAATGTATGGACTACACAGCAAAAATAATGGGTAAAACAGAAAAATATGAATCTATAATTGCAAGCTTCAGCAAAGAAACAAGGGAAAAAATAGATTGGGAATGAGAATACATAGAAGTGAAAGTAAACCTAGAAGAAGCAAAATTAAATGACAAATTACAGAAAATATACTTAATATGCTAGAAAAGCATGGATTTCAAAAAGAAAAGCTATGTTGGAACTACCATGTTAAATTTGAAATATATATGTTTTAAAAGATGTATGTAATGAAGATTCACAATTTTGAATATGGTCATCTTTTTGTGTTCTTTGAATATGGAAATGTTCATGTTTGTTAATGCTTATCAAGTTCATAGTAATGAAAGATACAAATAAATTTTAAAGACAATGCATAGAGAAAATCTAAGAAGCATATATTCTAGAAGAACACAACGGGGGGGGGGGGGGAACTTAACACCATATTGAAGGTAATAACAAGAGAACTCTTCGGAACTCTTGAACCTAAAAATTGAAATTTCAAATGAAAGAGTCTACAGACAGCCTCTGGAAGAAAAAAATAATAACCAAAGCTGAAAACTTCAAGATACATAGTGGTTAAATTTAATAATTCAATTCAGAAACAAGTTCTCCAAACCATCAGGAAAAAAAGCCTTCAAATACAAAGGTAAATACATTTGAATAATGAAAGACTATTTTGCACCCATTAGAAAAAAGGAGGCAGGAATGGGATAATGTGTTCTAAAGAGCAACAGAGCTCAGGATGCAGCCTAGGGTGACCTACCCAAAGCTTAATCATACAGGAAAAAAAGATAGTTCAATAATAATGAAGAGTTTGAAACATTTTAGAAAGAAAATTAGAACTGAAGAGAGTGATTCTCAAACACTCCAAACAACAGAAATGAAGGAAGGAGTGAATAATGCAGTGGACAAGGACAGGAACAGCAACAGAATGACAATAGAGAGACCAGAGAGAGACTTCTTTCTAAATGTATATAAGAAAGCAAAGAAGAAGGCAGAAATCAGATAGAGGTACAAAGAAGGGTGAGACAGGAGACATTATGAACAAAATCTGGTGATACATTTTCCTATGGCTCAATTAACGTGTTTGTCTATTTTTGTACGACTACATCACAGCATGTGAGAGTTCAAGAAAGGAGAAGAGCAAGAAGACAAAGAAGAGTGTGTCATGTGCTAAGGGAAAATCAAGGGTTAGCCATCAGATGAAGGTGACCTCTTTGGTCTCAGAAAGAGAAGAGACTGCAAAGGAGAGGAGGAGGAGGGGGGGGGGAGAAGGAGGAAGAGGAGAAGCAGGAGAAGGAAGGAAGGAAGGAAGGAAGGAAGGAAGGAAGGAAGGAAGGAAGGAAGGAAGGAAGGAAGGAAGGAAGGAAGGAAGGAAGGAAGGAAGGAAGGAAGGAAGGAAGGAAGGAAGGAAGGAAGGAAGGAAGGAAGGAAGGAAGGAAGGAAGGAAGGAAGGAAGGATGGAAGGAAGGAAGGGAGGAATTTTTAAAGGGGGGGACAAGGAAAAGGATGTTGGAAGGGGTTCCACTGATAAAAGTTCCTATGAGTGAAGAGAGATGGTACACAAAGTGAGATGGTGACTTTATATTGGGGATGGCCTGGGGGATTTGGTATAAGATGCCTCTATATAGAGGAGGATGGAGTTGGGACCCCAAAGAGAATGAGAGACTATGGACACAAGGAAAAGGTTGAGACAAATGTGGGAGGAAAAAAGGTAACCAGGGGAGAGTATAAATCAGTAGTGGGTTACATAATTGGGAACACTGAGGAGGGAGCAATCCAACCATTTTATCACCTATAATTAATGGAGTTCTAGGATGGAAAATGGAAAACCATGAGATAAGCCCTACAAGATATTGGCATAAAGAACCTAAAAGGAAGAGGTTAGAATAGGAACCTTGGAAGTATTGATGGCAGGAAGAATAAAGGGAAAAGAGAGCTGAGATATTTATAGGGATTATGAATCAGATAATGAAAGTCTAGTATAGAGAGAGAGGATGGATAATGAAGGGAGTGAGAGAAATCCTGTTTAGAAAGACAGAATGAAACTTTAAAAACTAATGTATAGGGACAAACAGGATGATCACCAAAGAGCTGGAAAGACATTATGAAGTGATACAAAGTGAAGGGAGTAGGATCAGGAGAGTGTTAAACACAGTAATAGTAATAATTGTGAATGACTTAATTATTATCAGCAAAGTTACAATCCAAGACAACTCCAAGAGACTCATAGCAAAAAAGAATATCTACTCTCATAGAAATAGCTGACAGCATGAATGCGGATTGAAGTATATCATTTTTCATTTCATTTTCTTCATAAGTTTTTTCTTATAAAAGTGAATTCTGTCTTCTTTCACATAATGAACACGATAATATGTATTCCACAATAGGAAATATATAATCATATCATATTACCTGCCATCTTGGGGAGGGGGAAAGGGGGGAGAAGAAAACATGAATTGCAAAATGTCAGGAAAAGCTTATTAAAAAGTGTATCTACATGCAATTGAGAAAAATATAATAAATTTTAAACTAATGAGACTTGTCCAGGTGATACAACTAATAAAAGTCTAAGGGTGGATTTGAACTCATGACTCTATGTTGGTTTTCTAGCCACTGTGCCCTTTGTAGAGGTGGCCCTCAAGGAGGTAAAGATTCTTTCTGGTTTGAGATGGTACTATACTTAGCACATTATAGTCATTGCTTCTTGAGAAGGCCTCTCCCTCATAGATATGGGGACTGCATCTTGGGCCTTCCACTTAGAGAAATATCTTTATTAGCTCTAGTCAGTATTGGTTATCCAACTGTGATAACAGTAATTCCTGCTCTACTATATTGGCCTTTAATAAATGTGTGCTGTTGAATGAGTGAATAAAGGAAAATTTTGAGAAAAAATATGAAAATCTAAGAGTAATCTTTATTATTGTACATCTTAAAAATAATTATATATAATATATTTATATATAAAAATTATCATCAAAATTAATTTTGGTTATCTTTTGTTTTTATATCACCTACATCTCCCACTATATCACTCCTCCCACTCCTTCCCAGGAAATTATCTATTATAATAAAGGTTTGTTGGATGGTTTGTTTTGTGAAGAGACAGTAAGAAAAATAAAAGTTCTGCCAAGTTAAACAACATATTAAAAAAGTCTAATATAGTATGCAGTATTATGCCCCAGTATTTCAAACACCTACTTCTGAGTAGTGGAAAATTTCTTCTCATATCTCTTCATAGAGATGAAGCTTGGTCATTATAATTTCATAGGGTTCAGTTTTGATCATTTTGTTGTTATTTCCATTTATTTTAATGTAGGCATTGTGTACAGTGTTTTCTTGATTCTCCTTATTTCACTCTGGATCAGTTCTCAGAAATCTTTCTGTTTTATGGCTCTTATAATGCCCTTCAATTCCTTGAACAAAGTAATATTCCATAGCATTCACATACTACAATTTTTAGGCATTCTCTAGGTGAGGACTATCTACTTTGTTTCCAGTTTTTCTGCAATATAAAAAAAGTGCTACAATGAATTTATTGGTTTATAAAAGGCTTTTCTTTTGTCATTAGCCTTCTTGCATTGTATTTCTCATTGTGGAATATTTAGGTAAAAGAATACAGACTAAATGTCACATTCCTTAAATTCCAAATTGCTTTCTAGAACACTCGAACCAATTGACAATTCCATCAACAATACCTTAGCATGTCCGTTTATCCATAACTATTCCAAAGTAATCATGACAATTTTTTCTTCCTTACAGATATACTGGGCGTGGAAAAATATTAGGGTTACTTTGAAATACTTTTTTTCTTACTATTATTATTATTTTAAATAATCGTAACTATCATTTGTATGACACTTTAAGATTTGCTTAACTTTTTCCATACATTATCTCATTTCATCTTTCCAATAGTTGTATGAGGTAAATATAATTATTAATCTCATTCTGCCAATAAAGAAACTGAAAGAGGTTAAATGACTTGCCCAGAGTTATTCAACTAGTAAATTAATGAACCTGGATTCGAATTCATTTCCAAGGCTCCAAATCCAATATTCTATCAATTTGAGCTATTCCTTCATAAAACTGCTAATGATAGAATATGGGTTATTGTTTTTTTTTTAAACATAAACCTAAAATATTTATTCAAAGTTATTGGGGGTGTACTTCTTAAATTACTTTGTATATACTATAACCCTTTGGCCCATGTACACATGGCGTCATTTAGCTATGAATTGATCAAAGCATCTATACATTAAGCATTACCAAGAAAAATGGTTCATTACACAGGGTTTTTTTAAAAAATGTTCATTAAATCATTTTCTTGAATTAAAAGATAACAGGTTCGAAATAAATCTTTTTATGTTATTTTCATTACTATTTAATCAATAATTTTAAGTTTAAAATGAAATTATTTTCTAAACAGATAAATCATTTTAAAAAACCCTAACTACTCATTTTTAAGAACTAAAACAAAATTCTCAGTTAACTTGGCAAGTCCTGAAACTTTAAGATAAACTAACCCACTTGCAAATGGGTTTTGACACTTAGGCACATAAATTGACACATTCTATTTCTTACAAATCACTAACCTTGCAATGTACAAAAAAGTTTTGATCAGTGGTTCTTCTTTACCAATGTGGTAGAAAGGAATATAATTCAATTCAGAGTAACAAAAGCATTTGCTGAAGAGGAAAGAAATATAATAGCCATATTGACCTGGCTAAGGGAGATAACAATAATTAGATTTGGCAAGTATTTCATAAATATTGATAGCAAATTTTTAAGAAGATAAACATAGTCAGGGCTATCTATCTAGTACCACAGCATACTAACCTCAATAATTGTGTTAGAAGTGTGAAATTTGGAATTGTGATTTTTTTAAGTACCACCAAGTCATACTCATGCAGAAGTTTCCCTTGGTTTACTGCTTTTTGTGTCTAACACAAAAAGGAGAGAGAATATGATATCAGGAAAAGTATATTAAACAAGAAGGCAGAAAAGCTAGATTTGTTCTCATCCTAACTGTCATTTACTACTTATATGACCTTTTGACATTATTTTTTTTTCATTTGGAAAATTATAGAATTAGACAAGAAGTTCTTTTTTGTTTGTTTGTTTGTTTTTGTTTTTAAAACATTATTTTATTTGGTCATTTTCATACATTATTGATTGAAAACAGATCATTTTCTTTTCCTCCTCCCCAAGCTCCTCCCAGCCCCCCAACCCCCCCCAACCCCCCCCCCCCCGCCACCCCTTCCCTAGCCAAGGTGTGATTCATCTGGGTATCACGTGTCCTTGCTCTGAACCCATTTCCTTGTTGTTGGTATTTGCATTAGGGTGCTCATTTAGCATCTCTCCTCTATCATGTTCCCTCAACCTCTATAGTCAAGCAGTTGCTTTTTCTCGGTGTTTTTACTCTCACAGTTTGTCCTCTACTTGAGGGTAGTTCGCTGCAGATTGTTCAGGGACATTGTAAAGCCATTACTGGAGAAGTCCATTACATTCTCTTGTACCACAATGTGTCAGTCTCTGTGTACAATGTTTTCCTGGTTCTGCTCCTCTTGCTCTGCATCAATTCCTGGAGGTTGTTCCAGTCTCCATGGAATTCCTCCACTTTATTATTTCTTTTAGCACAATAGTATTCCATCACCAACATATACCACAATTTGTTCAGCCATTCCATTCCCCAATTGAAGGGCATCCCCTCATTTTCCAATTTTTGACCACCACAAAGAGTGCAGCTATGAATATTCTTGTACAAGTCTTTTTACTTATTATCTCTTTGAGGTACAAACTCAGCAGTGCTATGGCTGGATCAAAGGGCAGACAGTCATTTATCGCCCTTTGGGCATAGTTCCAAATTGCCCTCCAGAATGGTTGGATCAATTCACAACTCCACCAGCAATGAATTAGTGTCCCTACTTTGCCTAATTGCCTGTCCCTACTTTGAGTAATTAGACCTTTGTCAGAGGTTTTTGTTATGAAGATTGTTTCCCAATTTGTTGCTTTCCTTCTAATTTTAGTTACTTTGGTTTTGTTTGTACAAAAACTTTTTAATTTGATGTAGTCAAAATTATTTATTTTGCATTTTGTGACTCTTTCTAAGTCTTGCTTGGTTTTAAAATCTTTCCCTTCCCAAAGGTCTGACATGTATACTATTCTGTGTTCACCTAATTTACTTATAGTTTCCTTCTTTATATTCAAGTCATTCACCCATTTTGAGTTTATCTTGGTGTAGGGTGTAAGGTGTTGATCCAAACCTAATCTTTCCCACACTGTCTTCCAATTTTCCAGCAGTTTTTATCAAATACTGGATTTTTGTCCCAAAAGCTGGGGTCATTGGGTTTTTCATAGACTGTCTTGCTGAGGTCATTTACCCCAAGTCTATTCCACTGATCCTCCTTTCTGTCTCTTAGCCAATACCAAATTGTTTTGATGACCGCTGCTTTGTAATAAAGTTTGAGATCTGGGACTGCAAGGCCACCTTCCTTTGTATTTTTTTTCATGATTTCCCTGGATATCCTTGATCCTTTATTCTTCCAAATGAACTTTGTTATGGTTTTCTCTAATTCAGTAAAATAGTTTTTTTGGTAGTTCAATGGGTATGGCACTAAATAGATAGATAAGTTTGGGTAGGATGGTCATTTTTATTGTTAGCTCATCCCACCCATGAGCAATCAATGTTTTTCCAATTGTTTAGATCTAGTTTTAATTGTGTGGAGAGTGTTTTGTAGTTGTGCTCATATAGTTCCTGTGTTTGTCTCGGCAGATAGATTCCTAAGTATTTTATATTGTCTCGGGTGACTTTAAATGGAATTTCTCTTTCTAATTCTTGCTGCTGAACTGGGTTGGAGAAATATAGAAATGCTGATGACTTATGTGGGTTTATTTTGCATCCTGCAACTTTGCTAAAGTTGTTGATTATTTCGATTAGCTTTTTGGTTGATTCTCTAGGATTCTTTAAGTAAATCATCATATCATCTGCAAAGAGTGACAGCTTGGTCTCCTCATTGCCAATTTTGATACCTTCAATTTCTTTTTCTTCTCTAATTGCTACTGCTAGTGTTTCTAGTACAATATTAAATAATAAAAGTGATAATGAGCATCCTTGTTTCACTCCTGATCTTATTGAGAAGGCTTCTAGTTTATCCCCATTGCAGATGATGTTTGCTGATGGTTTTAGGTATATACTGTTTATTATTTTTAGGAAAGGCCCTTCTATTCCTATACTTTCTAGTGTTTTCAATAGGAATGGGTGTTGTATTTTGTCAAAGGCTTTTTCTGCATCTATTGAGATGTGATTTTTGTCGGTTTGCTTTAGACCAGAAGTTCTTAACCTGAAATCCAAAGGTTTTCTATGCATGAATTTGGGTGAGAAAAATTACATGTTTATTGCAATATAACTGATGTCCTTTGTAATTCTATATATTTTATTTTATACATTTAAAAACATTATTTTGAGGAGTTCATAGACTTCATCAAAAGGAATTCCTTCAGGATAAACAAACAGTTAAGGACTACTAAAGGAAATAATCTCTAAGGAACTTCCCAGTACTAAAAATATCTATGAGTTCTTGAATAGAATATTTAAATTTGAATAGGATAAAAAAAGATGACTACTGTCTTTAAGCAACTACATCAGTATTGCAGTCCTGTCCCTTGCTTTTACTTACAGGCCTTCTTGTACAATAAGTTATTGTTTTAAAAGACCCTTTTTAGCATAGTAGAGAGGGTGCTGATCTTGGAGTAAAAAATACCCCATTTCAAATTCCAACACTTACATTTATAAGCTGAAGGACTACAGGTAAGTCATTTAACCTCCCATCATCCCAGTCTCTTTATCTGTAAAATTAAGGTAATCATGCTCAAACTTCTGGTTTTAAATAATACTCAACTCCTGGTCGATGTGAGGCACAAGTGAAATAATGTATGTGGCACTTTGCAAACTCCAAATCACTGTATAATATCAGTTATTTTATTATATTATAAATGTATTGTCATACATTAAGCCCTCCAGTTAGCATGCAAGAATCATTTGACTATGATATGAAGAACTTTTAAGTGGAAAATATATAAATATATAGGTTGATAAGTTACTGGTACTAAATGTAACTCTAAACTGTAGTTATGAATAGCTAAAATATGTCTTTCATTTTTCTCCTTCCCTCCATGTTAACTGATATCCACACCATCTTGACTCACTCACTATGCCCTCAGTCCCTTGGAGATATCAAGGTCCCAGGTTCAAATGCAAACCATTTTTTCATATAGCCCTATGAGAGCCAAAACAGTGTTACTGATCCTCAGTATTCACTGCAAAAACAGAATCTTTTTCATGAAAGCAGAATAAATATTATATTCTCCATCCTTCTGTCAGTCTCTCAGTAACAATTCATACTTGCTGTTCCAAAAAGAAATTGTTTCTTAAGATATTTCACACCATTATTTAGTCTCATCAGTTTTTAGATCATCATAATGTCACAATTCTCCATCTCCACTAACTCCATTTTAACTTTTGTTCTCTCTGTCTCTTTGTGTCTATCTTTCTGTCTCTTATCTCTGTCTGTCTGTCTGTCTGTCTCTTCTCTCTCACCCTGTCTCTCTTTCCCTTCCTCTCTCTTTTCCTCCCTCATCATCTATTAAGAGTTTCTCTCTCTAGCTCAGGCCCTCAAGTCCCAAGTGAGGCTTAGATATTAACTCTGCCAGTGCTACTGCTCTCAGCTCCTGCAGACACAGCCCCTTCATCCAACCCTGTTTTCTCCAGAAGACTCAAGTCTTCCTCCCTTCTCAAAGATCCTGATAATCCAAATGGCTCTAAAAGCTGAAAGGGAATGTTTGTTCCCTCTAACCTATAAAAAAACCCAGAATGACAGTCAATTTTAAACACATACATATTACACTGGGAAAAGAGGAGACAGGTATCACTATGATAAGATGGCTTGCTCACTTTCTACTTAAAGCTACTTTGCTCTCTATTTCAAGAGCTAGACATGTGGTAAAGAGACCGTGACTCAGGTATATATAAAGTGAGTATGAGTTGTACTAGAAATCCCTTGCATCTGTGAGTTAGTGAGACAGGGCATATAAAGATTGGCAGCCTTCAAGTTCATAATAATATTTAAGTCTCCAAGCTTTCACTGGAACTTAAATTCGTATACACCCCTTAAAATCAAACTAAAATTCAGCTCAGATGTTATTGGAGAGATATGCAAAATTTAAATGTCTCCTCTACATATGAATAGTCAAATGAGTTGATTAGTCCCATGTGTCAGAGACAAGTCTAAGAGCTCTGTCAGTGGTACTATTCAATCCAATTTACATTTTAGTTTGTGTACTAAAACAGGCACCATTAAGTGGGGTTGCAGCCTCCCAAATCACTTTCCAATTGAAACTTCAATGAAAATATAATTCGGAAGAGAAATGGAGGAAAGAAGAAAAAGAGAATAAGCACTTATTAAATATTTATTATGTGTCAGGTACCGTACTAAACACAACCCAAATATTGTGTTGAAACAGAATTTTTCAGGTTTCGGTGTCAGCATGGTATTATGGAAAAAAAGCTGTAACTCAAGACTTCAAGGAACTGGTTTTAACTCCCTTGGATAACCACTACCTGTGGGAACACAGAGACGTTACCCAAGCTACTTGACCTCAGTTTCCTCATACCAAAATGAAAGAGTTGGAATAATGCACTCCAAAGTTCCTTCTTACTTAACACCAATAAAACTGTAAAGAGCTTAGCCATCGGCTCTAGAGGCAATTCTTTTCTCTTTTTCTGGAAATATTTGTTTTTTTTTAAACTCGTAATTGAATCCCCAATAATAAACAAAACAGGAAAAAAAGATTTGTCACAATTACTAGTATAGGTAACATTATGATTTAATAGTTTACCATTTGTTTTAAAAAAAGGAAAGGTCTGTGCTCTAATTTTAATATGTAAGTGTTACTGATTACCTATATGGGTAGCTAAGTGACACAATGGATAGAGCGATGGACTTAAAAACAGGAAAACTCATCTTTCTGAGTTCAAATTTGGCCTCAGACACTTACTAACTCTATGATCATAATTAAGTCTTTTAATCCTCTTTGCCTCAGTTTTCTCAACTGTAAAATGATATGGAAAAGGAACTAGCAAACCACTCCAGTATCTTTTGCCAAGAAAACCCCAAATGGAGTCATGAAGAGTCAGACAAGACTGAAATGACTGAACAAGTTACCAAGTTTTCCTTTAATTTGCTTTGTTTTGTTGCCATTTAAATGTCTTCACATATATAACTTATTGTCGAGTATACTGTTCTTTTCGTCTCGCTTCATATAAGCCTTTATATTTTCCTAGATTCTTCCTAGTCATCATTTCTTACTCCACAATAATATTATGCTACCTAGTTAATATTAATAGTTAACCTTTATATAAACTTTAAGTTTCACAAATACTAGATAGATAGATAGATAGATAGATAGATGGATGGATGGATGGATGAAACATGTAGATCTACATCTACATAGAGATATGCACAACTTTGACAATAATCTTGGGAAAAAAAGTTACATTATTATCCACATTCTACAAATGAGCAAACTAAGGTTGAAAAAAGTGAATTGGCATCACCAAGGTCACACAGCTAGTAAACATGTCTGAGGCCACCTTGAAACTTTGAGCTTCCTGAAGTTGTCAAAAATTCCATCCATTACACACCACATAACTGTCACAAATATATATTACCTCCATATATCACAATTTGAACAGCTATTCCTAAATTGTTGAGCACATAGAATTTTTTCCTAACTTTTTTATTCTTACCATCAATAATTTTGGACATAGATATATCTTTTATTTCTATCAAAAACTTCGAGTATAAATTCAATAATGGGGGAGCAGTTATGTGGCCCAGTGGATAAAGAACCAGAACTAAATAAAGGAAGTCCTAGGTTCAAATCTAGCCTCAGATACTTCTTAGCTATATAAACCTGGGCTAGTCACTTAACCCAAATTGCTTAACTTATCACTCTTCTGCCTTAAAACCAATATTCAGTATTTATTCTAAAATGGAAGATAAGGATTTTTTAAATAAAAATTAATTAATTCAATAATGGAATTACTGGTCAAGGGGGAACTGGATAATTATATGAATTTTTTACATAATCCCACATAATTTTATGAATAGGGAGAAATACCAAGGTTTGGAACAAAAATGACATTGATGCAATAAGTATATAGCCTCCATAGGTGACTACCATAAAGGACAACATATGTATGCATCAATCTATGTTTCATTATTTTTAGTAGCATCTTTTATGATGTAGAAAAATAAGAGAGGGAGTTCATCTAAAATAAAATACTTGTTCAAAACCTATGGGATGCAGCCAAAGCAATACTCAGGGGGAAATTTATATCCTTGAGTTCATATATTAACAAATTAAGAATGGCAGAGGTCAATGCATGCAAAGGGCATGCAAATTAAAAAACTAGAAAGTAAACAAATTAAAAATCCTCAGATGAAGACTAAATTAGAGATCCTAAAAATCAAAGGAGAAATTAATAAAATTGAAAATCAAAGAACTATTGATTTAATAAACAAGACTAGAAGCTGGTACTTAAAAAATGAATAAAA
This sequence comes from Monodelphis domestica, assembly GCF_027887165.1. Lineage (NCBI taxonomy): Eukaryota > Metazoa > Chordata > Mammalia > Didelphimorphia > Didelphidae > Monodelphis > Monodelphis domestica. The sequence goes on along the minus strand of NC_077229.1, from coordinate 471,121,154 downwards.
AAGACAAAGTACTGGTCAGTCTAATTAAAAAAAGGAAAGACAAAAACCAAATTGATAATATCCAAGATGAAAAGGGAGCCCTCAACTCTCTAATGAAGAGGAAATTAAGGCAATTATTAAAAACTACTATGCCCAATTATATGGCAACAAATATGGCAATATAGATGATATGGAAGAATATTTACAAAAATATAAATTGCCTAGACTAACATAGGAAGAAATAAATTATCTAAACAACCCCATATCAGAAAAAAGAAATTGAACAAGCCATCAAAGAACTCCCTAAGAAAAAATCCCCAGGTCCAGAAGAATTCACAAATTAATTCAATCAAACATTCAAAGAACAACTAATCCCAATATTACACAAAGTATTTGATAGAATAAGCAAAGAAGGAGTTCTACCAAATTCATTTTACGACACAAATATGGTACTGATCTCAAAGCTAGGCAGGTCAAAAACAAAGAAGGAAAATTATAGACCAATCTTCTAAATGAATATAGATGCCAAAATCTTAAATATGATACTAGCAAAAAGACTCCAGCAAGTCATCATGAGGGTTATTCACTATGACCAGGTAGGATTCATACCAGGAAAGAAAGGATGGCTCAATATTAGGAAAACCATCCACATAATTGACCATATTAACAAGCAAACCAACAAAAATCACATGATTATTTAAATAGATTCAGAAAATGTCATTGATAAAATACAACACCCATTCCTATTGAAAACACTAGAAAGTTTGATAGGAATAAAAGGGCTGTTCTTAAAAATAATAAACAGTATATATCTAAAGCCATCTGCAAACATCAGCTACAATGGGGGAAACTAGAAGTTTCCCAATAAGATCAGGAGTGAAACAAGGATGCGCATTATCACCTCTATTATTTAACATTGTTCTAGAAACACTAGCAGTAGCAAATAGAGAAGAAAAAGAAATTGAAGGTATTAAAATTAGCAATGAGAAGGCCAAGCCATCACTCTTTGAGGATGATATGATGATTTACATAAAGAATTCTAGAGAAGCAACCAAAAAGCTAGTTGAAATAATCAACAATTTTAGCAAAATTACAGTATACAAAATAAACACACATAAGTCATCAGCATTTCCATATATCTCCAACCCATCTCAGCAACAAGAATTAGAAAGAGAAATCCCATTCAAAATCACCTTAGACAAAATAAAATACTTAGGAATCTATCTGCTGAGACAAACACAGGAACTATATGAACAAAACTGCAAAACACTCTCCACACAATTAAAACTACATCTAAACAATTGGAAAAACATTGATTGCTCATGGGTGGGATAAGCTAACATAATATCACAGTAATGACAATAATATTGTCATAAAAATGACAATCCTACCCAAATTAATTTACTTATTTAGTGCTATACCCATTGAACTACTAAAAAACTTCTTTACAGAATTAGAAAAAAAAAAACATAACGAAGTTCATTTGGAAGAACAAAAGATGAAGGATATCCAGGGAAATCATGAAAAAAAAATGCAAAGGAAGGAGGACTTGCAGTCCCAGATCTCAAACTATACTATAAAGCAGTGGTTATCAAAACATTTTGGTACTGACTAAGAGACAGAAAGGAGGATCAGTGGAATAGACTTGGGGCAAATGACCTCAGCAAGACAGTCTATGATAAACCCAAATATCCCAGCTTTGGGGACAAAAATCCAGTATTTGATAAAAACTGCTTGGATAATTGGAAGACAGTATGGGAAAGATTAAGTTTGGATCAACATCTCACACCCTACACCAAGAAAAACTCAGAATGGGTGAATGACCTGAATATAAAGAAGGAAACTATAAGCAAATTAGGCAAACACAGAGTAGTATACTTGTCAGATCTTTGGGAAAAGAAAGACTTTAAAACCAAGCAAGAGCTGGAAAAAAATCACAAAATGTAAAATCAATAATTTCGATTACATCAAATTAAAAAGTTTTTGTACAAACCAAACTAATGCATCCAAAACTATAAGGGAAGCAACAAATTGGGAAACAATCTTCATTAAGAAAACCTCTGACAAAGGTCTAATTACTCAAATTTATAAAGAGCTAAACCAGTTGTACAAAAAACCAAGCCATTCTCCAATTGATGAATGTGCAAGGGACATGAATAGGCAATTTTCAGTTAAAAAATCAAAACTATTAATAAGCACATGAAAAAGTATTCTAAAACTCTTATAATCAGAGATGCAAATCAAAACAACTCTGAGGTGTCACCTCACACCTAGCAGGTTGGCTAACATGACAGCAAAGGAAAGTAATGAATGTTGGAGGGGATGTGGCAAAGATGGGACATTATTACATTGCTGCTGGAGTTGTGAATTGATCCAACCATTCTGGAGGGGCAATTTGGAACTATGCCCAAAGGGCGATAAAAGACTTGTCTGCCATTTGACCCAGACATTAGCACTGCTGGGTTTGTACCCCAAAGAGATAATAAGGAAAAAGACATGTACAAGAATATTCAAGCTGTGCTCTTTGTGGTGGCAAAAAATTGGAAAATGAGAGGATGCCCTTCAAATGGGGAATGGTTGAACAAATTGTGGTATATGTTGGTGATGGAATACTATTGTGTTCAAAGAAATAATAAACTGGAGGAATTCCATCTGAACTGGAATGACCTCCAGGAATTGATGCAGAGTGAGAGGAGCAGAACCAGAATAATATTATATACAGAGACTGATATACTGGTACTATCGAATGTAATGTACTTCTTCATTAGTGGCAATGAAATGACCCTGAACAATTTGGAGGAACCTACGAGAAAAACCACTATCCATATCCAAGGGAAACACAGTGGGAGTAAAAACACCGAAGAAAAACAACTGCTTGAATACATGGGTCAAAGGGATATGGTTGGTGATATAGACTCTAAATGAACATCCTAGTGTAAACAACATCATGGAAATAGGTATTGTTCAAGGACACAAGTAATACCCAATGAAATTGTGCATTGGCTGCAGGAATAGTGGGTGGAGGGGAAGGAGGGAAATAATGCGATTTTTGTAACCAAGGAATAATGTTCTAAATTGACTAAATAAACTTATTCAAATAATAAATTAATTAATTTAATTTAATTAAATATTGTTCTGACATAAGTTGGCATTAGATAATAAATGACATGAATAGGTTGCTCTTTTCAAAAGAAAATTCTATATGCACAGTCCACCCCGTCTTTTCCAGAAGACTGTTCCTTCTATTATCTCCACTCTCTTTCTGCTCTTCCCTCTCTTCCTGTTTCCTTCCCTGATGCCTACAAATATACATGTCTTCTCCAACCATTAAAAAGCTCTCCTTTGATCTAGCTATTATCGTATAGTTCCTCTGCTCTTCTCAACTAAACTCCTTGAGAAAACCATGTATAATCTATTTTTCTGTTTCTATTCCTTTCACTTGTTTTTAAACCCTCTTCCATCCATTTTCAGACCTTATCATTCAACTGAAAAATATTCTTTTCAAAATTGCTAATGATCTCTCTTTTTTATTTTTTTTCACTTTAAACATTATTTTATTTGGTCATTTCCAAACATTATTCATTGGAAAAAAGGATCATTTTCTTTTCCTCCCCACCCCCATTTCCCACCACCTCTCCCATACCCGACGCACAATTCCACTGGGTATCACATGTGTTCTTTGTTCGAACCCATTTCCATATTGTTGGTATTTGCATTAGAGTGTTCATTTAAAGTCTCTCCTCAGTCATATCCCTTTCCCCCTGTAATTAAGCAGTTGCTTTTTCTTGGTGTTTTTACTCTCACAGTTTATCCTCTACTTGTGGATAATGTTTTTTAGATCCCTGCAGATTGTTCAGGGACATTGTATTGGCACTAATGGAGAAGTCCATTACCTTCGATTGTACCACAGTGTATCAGTCTCTATGTATAATGATTTCCTGGTCCTGCTCCTTTTGCTCTGCATCAGTTCTTGGAGGTCGTTCCAGTCTCCATGGAATTCCTCTACTTTATTATTCCTTTTAGCACAATAGTATTCCATCACCAACATATACCACAATTTGTTCAGCCATTCAATTGCCCAACTGAAGGGCATCCCCTCATTTTCCAATTTTTGGTCACCAGAAAGAGTGCAGCTATGAATATTCTTGTACAAGTCTTTTTACTTATTGTCTCTTTGGGGTATAAACCCAGCAGTGCTAGGTGGATCAAAGAGCAGACAGTCTTTTAACACCCTTTGGGCATAGTTCCAAATTGCCCTCCAGAATAGTTGGATCAATTCACAACTCCACCAGCAATGAATAAATGTCCCTACTTTGCCACATCCCCTCCAGCATTCATTACTTTCCTTTGCTGTCATGTTGGCCAATCTGCTAGGTGTGAGGTGATAACTCAGGGTTGTTTTGATTTGCATCTCTGATTATAAGAGTTTTAGAATACTTTTTCATGTGCTTATTAATAGTTTTGATTTTTTAACTGAAAATTGCCTATTCATGTCCCTTGCCCATTTATCAATTGGAGAATGGCTTGATTTTTTGTACAATTGCTATAGTTCTTTTTAAATTTGAGTAATTAAACCTTTATCAGAGGTTTTTATGAAGATTGTTTCCCAATTTGTTGCTTCCCTTCTGATTTTAGTTACATTGGTTTTGTTTGTACAAATCTTTTTAATTTGATGTATTCCAGATTATTTATTTTGCATTTTGTGACTCTTTCTAATTCTTCCTTGGTTTTAAAGCCTCTCTCTTCCCAAAGGTCTGACATGTATACTGTTCTGTGTTTGCCTAATTTTCTTATAGTTTCCTTCTTTATATTCAAGTCATTCACCCATTTTGAATTTATCTTGGTGTAGGGTGTGATTGTTGATCTAACCCTAATCTTTCCCACACTGTCCTCCAATTTTCCCAGCATTTTTTATGAAATAATGGATTTTTGTCCCAAAAGCTGGGATCTATGGGTTTGTCATATACTGTCTTGCTGAGATCACTTACCTCTAGTTTATTCCACTGATCCTCCTTTCTGTCTCTTAACCAGTACCAAATTGTTTTGATGACCACTGCTTTGTAATATAGTCTGAGATCTGGGACTGCAAGGCCACCTTCCTTTGTTTTTTTTTTCATTATTTCCCTGGATATCCTTGATCCTTTGTTCTTAAAAATGAACTTTGTTATGCTTTTTTCTTGATCAGTAAAAAAAAAATTTGGAGGTTCCATGGTTATGGAGAGAGAGAGAGAGAGAGAGAGAGAGAGAGAGAGAGAGAGAGAGAGAGAGAGAGAGAGAGAGAGAGAGAGAGATGAGTTTGGGTAGGATGGTCATTTTTATTATATTGGCTCATCCTATCCATGAGCAGTTAATGTTTTTCCAATTGTTCAAGTCTAGTTTTAGTTGTGTGGAGAGTATTTTGTAGTTGTGTTCATAAAGTTCCTGTGTTTGTCTTGGGAGATAGATTCCTAAGTATTTTATTTTGTCTAAGGTAATTTTGAATGGGATTTCTCTTTCTAGTTCTTGCTGCTGAGCTGTGTTGGGAATATATAGAAATGCTGATGATGTATGTGGGTTTATTTTGTATCCTGCAACTTTGCTAAAGTTGTTGATTATTTTGATTAGCTTTTTGGTTGAATCTCTAGGTTTCTTTAAGTAGACCATCATGTCATCCGCAAAGAGTGATAACTTGGTCTCCTCATTGTCAATTTTAATGCCTTCAATTTCTTTTTCTTCTCTAATTGCTACTGCTAGTGTTTCTAGTACAATGTCAAATAATAGAGGTGATAATGGGCATCCTTGTTTCACTCCTGATCTTAATGGTAATGACTCTAGTTTATCCCAATTGCAGATGATATTAGTTGATGGTTTTAGGTATATACTGTTTATTATTTTTAGGAACGACCCTTCTATTCTTATGCTTTCTAGTGTTTTTAATAGGAATGAGTGTTGTATTTTATCAAAGGCTTTTTCTGTGTCTATTGAAATAATCATGTGATTTTTGTTGGTTTGCTTGTTGATTTGGTCAATTATGTGGATGGTTTTCCTAATATTGAACCAGCCCTGCATCCCTGGTATAAATCCAACTTGATCATGGTGGATGACCCTTCTGATCACTTGCTGGAGTCTTTTTGCTAGTATCCTATTTAAGATTTTTGCATCTATATTCATTAGGGAGATTGGTCTATAATTTTCTTTCTCTGTTTTTGGCCTGCCTGGCTTTGGAATTAGTACCATGTTTGTGTCATAAAAGGAATTTGGTAGAACTCCCTCTTTGCTTATTATGTCAAATAGTTTGTATAGTATTGGGGTTAGTTGTTCTTTGAATGTTTGATAGAATTCACTGGTGAATCCATCAGGCCCTGGGGATTTTTTCTTAGGAAGTTCTTTGATGGACTGTTGGATTTCTGTTTCTGATATGGGATTATTTAAGATATCTATTTCTTCTTCTGTTAGTCTAGGCAATTTATATTTTTGTAGATATTCATCCATATCACCTAGGTTGGTATATTTATTGCTGTATAGTTGGGCAAAGTAATTTTTAATGATTGCCTTAATTTCCTCTTTGTTGGAGGTGAGGTCCCCCTTTTCTTCCTTGATGCTGTTAATTTGCCTTTCTTCTTTCCTTTTTTAAATTAGATTGACCAGTACTTTGTCTATTTTGTCTGTTTTTTCAAAGTACCAGCTTCTAGTCTTGTTTATTAGCTCAATAGTTCTTTCACTTTCAAATTTATTAATTTCTCCCTTAATTTTTAGGATCTCTAGTTTGGTTTTCTTCTGGGGGTTTTTAATTTGTTCGTTTTCAAGTTTTTTGATTTGCATTTCCAATTCCTTGATCTCTGCCCTCCCTAATTTGTTAATATATGCACTCAGGGATATGAATTTTCCTCTAAGTACCACCTTGGGTACATCCCATAAGATCTGAAAGGATGTCTCACCATTGTCATTTTCCTCAATGAAATTATTGTTTCTATGATTTCTTCTCTAACTAACCAATTTTGGAGTATCATATTATTTAATTTCCAATTAATTTTTGATTTGGCTCTCTATGTACCCTTACCAATCAATATTTTTATTGCTTAATGATATGAAAAGGCTGCATTTATTATTTCTGCTTTTCTGCATTTGAGTGCCATATTTCTGTGACCTAGTGTATGATCTATTTTTGTGAATGTACCATGTGGTGTATATTCCTTTTTGTCCCTATTTATTTTTCTCCATATGTGTATTAACTCTAATTTTTCAAAGGCTTCATTCACCGCTTTTACCTCTTTCTTATTTATTTTTTGGTTTGATTTATCTAAATTTGATAGTGGTTGGTTCAAGTCTCTCACTAATATGGTTTTACTGCTATTTCCTCCTTCAATTCTCCTGGTTTCTCCATTAAAAATTTGGATGCTATACCATTTGGTGCATACATGTTGATTAGTGATATTTCCTCATTGTCTATACTCCCTTTTAACAGAATATATTTAACTTCCCTATCCCTTTTAATCAGGTCTATTTTTGCTTTGGCTTTGTTAGATATCATGATTGCAAGTCCTGCCTTCTTTCTATCAGTTGAGGCCCAAAAGGTCTTACTCCATCCTTTAATTCTAACCTTGTATCAACCCGCCTCATTTGTGTTTCTTGAAGACAACAAATGGTAGGGTTTGGGGTTCTAATCCTATCTGCTATTTGTCTATGTTTTATGGGTGAGTTCATCCCATTCACGTTCAAAGTTATGATTGTCACTTGTGGATTCCCTGGCATTTTGATATCTTCCCCTAGTTCTGACCTTTCTTCTTTAGCTATAACCTTTTGAACCAGGGATTTACTTTAGGTCCATCCCTCTAATCCCCTCCCTTGATATGTTTCCCTTTCTAGCCCCTCCCTTTTTATGCTCCCTTCCCCTCCCCCCTCTCCTTCCCTCCTTTTTATACTCCCTTCCCCCTCCCCCTCCTTGATTTTCCTTTCTTTCTTACCCAGTTGGATAAGATAGAATTCAGGATCCCACTGGATCTAGATGTTCTTCCTTCTCAGATTTGATTTCACTGAGAGTAAGGTTTAAGTAATTCTACTTCACACTCTCTTCCTCTCCTCATATGAGAATTTTCCCCTCCCCTTCCTATGTGTATCTTTGTATGGGAAAGATTATTCTATTTAGTCCCCCCCTATTTCTTGAAGTAAATGTTAGTATTATTGACAATTCCCCCCTCCTTTTTTCTTTCTTTGCCCCCTCTTTCACCAAATCTTCTTGATGCCCCAATCTTTCCCTATGCATGATTCTTCTAACTACTCTTATGATGCATACAATTTTTAAGAGTTACACAATACATTTTCCCCACATATTAATATATATAATTTGATATAAATGTAGTCCTTATAGAAGTGAATTTGACTTAAAGAAAAAGATAAGATTCATCTCCTTTTCCCTTTCTTTCATATTTACCTTTTCATGTTTTTCTTGCTTTCTGTGACTGGATGTCAAATTTTCCACTAAGTTCTGGTCTTTTCTTAGCAAATGCTTGGAAACCTTCTATTTTGTTGAATGCCCATACTCTCCCCTGGAAGTATATAGTCAGTTTTGCTGGGTAGTTGATTCTTGGTTGGAGACCCAGCTCTCTTGCCTTTCTAAATATCGTGTTCCATGCTTTGCGGTCTCTTAGTGTGTTAGCCGCTAAGTCCTGTGTGATCCTTATGGGAGCCCCCCTATATCTGAAGCTCCTCTTCTTGGCTTCTTGTAGGATTTTCTCCTTTTCTTGGAAGCTCTTGAATTTGACAATTACATTCCTGGGGATTGGCTTTTGGGGATTTAGTATAGAGGGTGTTCTATGAACCCTTTCTGTTTCTATTTTGCCCCCTTGCTCCAGAACATGTGGGCAATTTTCTTCTATAATCTCCTGTAGAATCGCATTGATGATTTTGTTTATTTCTGGTTTTTCAGGGAGACCAATAATTCTGAGGTTGTCTCTTCTTCCTCTGTTTTCCAAGTCTGTAACCTTTTCAGTGAGATATTTCATGTTTTCTTCTAATTCATTAATTTTTTGGCTTTGCTTTATTGATTCTTGCTGTTTTGTAATTTTGCTGTTTTCCATTTGCTTAATTCTGGTCATTAGGGACTGGTTTTTCTTTTAAGCTTTGTCTGCCCTTCTATTAGATGCTTCCAGTTCTTTCTCCAATTGTGAAGTCTTGTCTATCAGACTGATGATCTCTTTCTCCCATTTTTTTTTCCAAAAGGTTTCCATCTTTTGGGTAAGCTCCAGTTTGAGATCTTCCAGAGCTTGTGGATAGTTTCCATTTTGGGAGGCATGTTCTGATTTTGTTTGGATTTCATCCTCATTCTCTTCTTTTCCTTGGGTACTTCCTCCATGAAAGTTTTCAATAGTCACTTTTTTACCCCCTTTCTTCTTGGAGGCTTGATTTTGGGACATGTGAGCCATCCCTTTGGTGGTTTTATTCCACTTTCTTTTTTTGGTCTGGGGTCTGGGTGATATGGGCGGGTTTTCTGTGAATTTAGGTTGCCTCAGACTAGTTCTTCCCAGCCTCCAAGGTTTCTTAGAGCGTGGGCCCCTGTGTTCAGCCCAACCACTCAGGCAATCAGCCCAGCCCGCCCAGGTGCTCAGCTCTGCCCAGGTACTCAGTGCAACCATCCCAGAGTTCAGTTCCGCAGCCCCCTGTGCTCAGCGCAGGATTCTCCTGTGAGGCTGCCCTGAGAGGTCATTTCCTAGCTGTCTTTAGATCCCAAGGACCCTGGTGTGACCTCCCAGACAGAGATGCTCCTCACTCACTCGCTGTCCCAGTGAGCACTCTGATAGCTTACTCTGGTTTGGGGGCAGGGGGAGGGGCGGCTCAGTTCACATTTTTGTGCGAGCTTTTCCTCCTCCTTATAGTGTGGAAATGTTCAAACCCCATGTAACTTTGTTTCTGTGGGGTACTGGTGAGTCCCTCCATTCTTCCAAAGGTGATTTTTATGCTCTTTTGAGGTATTCTATTTCGTTCGGTGCTGGGGAGGGGAAGCGAGTCGTGTCTAGATTGAAGCCATGTTTACCTGGAAGTCTCCTCTCTTTTTTATTAAACCCTTACCTTCTGTTTTAGAATCAATAGTGTATATTAGGTCCAAGATGGAAGAGTGGTAAAAGCTAGTATTGGTATTCGTATTGGTATTGGTAATGGTATTAAGTGACTTACCCATGGTCACAAAGCTAGGAAGTGTCTTGAGGCCAGATTTGAACGCAGGACCTCCTATCTCTAAGTCTGGATCTCAGTCCACTGAGTCACTTAGTTTCTCCCCTAATGTTCTCTTTAATTGCCAAATCTAATGGCCTTTTCTTCAACCTTCTTGACTTGTCTGCAGCCTTTGATACTGTCAATTATCTTCTTCTCTTAGGTATTATTTTCTCTCCAGGTGATCATGACATTAAGTTCTAGTTCTCATACCTTTCCAAATACTCCTGCCCATTCTCCTTGCTGAAAGGGTATTCACCAAGCTCAAGCTCATTAACACTAGGTATCCTCCAACAGATCATACTGGAATTTTTTTGTCTTGTATTTCATTTCACTTTGGGATTTCTCAGCAGCTTCCATTGATTTGATTATCATACATAAACAGAAAATCTCTGGAAAATTCCCATATTCAGCACCACCACTCATCCAGAACTATAGTCTCACATCATCTTTTGTATGTCTTGAACTGGATATCCAAAAAAGTACTTGAAACTCAACATACGCAATGCAGAATTTATCTTTTTGCTTTAAATCCTTTGTTCTTCCCAATTTCCCTCTTACTAAATAAGAATGCCATCATTTTCCCATACAGTTAGGCTTATGATCTCACTATCATCCTTAACTCTTTTTCACCCTCATTATAAATATTCAAAAATTGTTCAGTTTAGTTTTTTACATTCACATCTCTCGTTTATATCCCCATCTCTCCATTCACCCTTTCACCACTCTGGTACAAGCTATCATCACTTGAAATCTGGGCATTTTCATTCTCTTTTTCGATAGTTCTCTTCCTACTCTAAGCCACTCAATTGTCAGTGATTTTACTAACATAAAGGTGTCTGACCATCAGTTAAGTCAGCCTTAGAGCAAGGAATATGTGGGTTCATAATGATACCCCTGACACAAAGTGACTGTGAGACCCTAGATAAAGCTGTTAATCTCTCTATGGCTCTACAAAATTGCCTAAAACTATAAGCTACATAGAAGGGGCCATGAGTAAAGGGAGTTTGTTGCTCACCCAAGAATTGTCTATGTAAATGAAATCACAGGTCCAGTCTCTATCCTAATTATTTAAAATAATAAGACCAGACTTATTTCATGAGAAACATAATTCATCACTCCTTCGAATATCTTCTCCAAACTTTATTTTCTTCTCAGTTACATGTAAAAATATAATCTTTAACATTTGGTTTTTAATTTTTTTGATTCTCTCTCCAATCTTTTTAAATAAGAAAAATAACTGACACTTTATAGTTTGAGTTAACTATTATCTGCTTTGTCAGTTATATAGAGAAAATTATAAATCAGAGTCCCTTCCTTCCCCATCACCCAGCATTCTGTCAGTCGGTTCATGGTTAGGTAATATAAAACTAATTTTACTGTTAGTTTAAGTCAAAAATATTTAGAGGTCTGTTACATAATAAATCATGCATTACAATGTCAAAAATTATTTTAGTAATATCTATCATTCAGGATTATCCTAAAACTGATGCCTTTATTAGCATAGTTAATTACAAGAGGATCATAAGCTCTTAAAGGACCGGGACTACAATATTTAAGTAACAGTAATAATAATAATAATAGCTGACATTTTGAGGTTTGCAGAGCACTCTACATACATTACTGCATTTGAACCCTGTAGTATAATGCCTAATAAATTTTTAAAAATTGTAATAGGGCTCATGTATAATCATGGTCCTTGTAATAAAAAGAATTCTATATATCTTTTTTAGTGTTCAGTCATTTCAGTCATGTATGACATTTCATGATACCATTTGGGGTGTGGGCAAATATACCAGAGTGGCTTGTCATTTCCCGCTCCAGGACTCATTTTACAGATGAGGAAACTATGACAAACAGGATTAAGTGGCTTACCCAGGATTACTCAGCTAGTAAGTGTCTGAGATCAGATTTGAACTCAGGAAGATGAATTTTCCTGGGGCCTGACACTCTATCTACAGTGCCACCTAGCTGCCTTTGTATATGTGTATGTGTATGTGTGTGTGTGTGTGTGTGTGTGTGTGTGTATGTGTGTGTCTTGATATTATCCTGACTTTCATGCCAAACTTCTTTCTAGCACCAGGGTAAAGGTAAAAGAAATGCTAGCCCAGCAATACCACAACCAAGACTCCTATACAATCAGTCTCTTCAGCAGCAATGCCTTAAGCCAGCTGTTCTCAAAGAATGATCCCAGAGATCCTTCCAGAAGGTGGACAATGTCAAAACTATTTTCAGAATGATAAACGATCATTTGCCTATTAAAAAATTCCTTCATTTTCCAATCACAAATCTGTATGAGACTAAAATTTCTTCAGGTACTTTAACCAAAACAATATATCAAAACTTATGGAATAGAGAAGTAGATATGAAAATCCAGCTGTCTCATATTAAATCAGAAATCAAAGAGATTTGAAAAATATGGAAGACAATACCACTCTTCTCACTAATTTTTTTTGTTTTGAAAAAATTTAGTTTTCATTAAAATGTTATATATTTAACATAAAATGATGTTAGTATTTTAATGAACTAATAAATATTCAAAATGTTTATCAGTTTCAATTTTCAGTACAATAAGTATCAATATATATATATATATATATATATATATATATATATATATATATATATATAACAAGGAGAGTCCTGGAGGTAGTTCAAAATGAATCAGGAAAGCTGATTGGTAAGTTTTCTAGATAAGAATGTATAACGCAGTTAGGGTCAAACATTATAAATCAAGGTTTAGTTTATTATTTTGTTGATGGTCTAGACTTAATAAAGTAATAGAGAAAATTTTAATATTATAGATTAAACTTAAGTGTCATGAGTAGACTTTTGTGTATATGAGTCAGTTGTTAAAAATTTCCCAGTGAAATAAGAATCCTTCCTAGATGGATGGGACATGATAAAACTCACCTAGCAACCTCCCCAGGGCCAGTAAAGAAAAACCCTTAATTAGTAAAAACAAGGTTATTAAAGGTAGGGAAATGATAAATACAGTCCTAAATCTATCTAGCTCCTTTCCTCCAATCTATGCCCCACCTCACTGGGTTTGCTTTTCTGATCTTCTCAAGCCCTTCTTATATCTTCCTGCTTCCTGCTTAGATAACTAAGACCCCAAAAGCTATCTGACTATAAAATAACCTACTTAATATAGATTAACAAAAAGAGGAAGAGGAAAGAACTCATAGGTGTATTTGAACTCTTACCTAAAGCCTGGGGTTGGCTTCACTAGATAACATAAAGTCCCAGGTGACAGGCCCTTTGGGATTACCTTGGCCACATAGATTTCTGGCAGATGGATCACAGGCAGATGGTCTCTGTACCTCAGGGAAAACAGTTCACTCCAAAACAGATTCTCAAACTAAGAAATCACTAATCTCTCCACGAGATTAGGACTGCCAAGGAAAAATCTCCAGAGCAAAATCTCATTCCAGCCCAGTCAAAAGCAAAAGAGAGAGACAATGACAGTGAATGCCAGTACAAACTCCTACAACTTTCTCTCCTTCTCAGAATCTTCTCCCAGAGCTTGTATCCAAATCCTCCTCTTTTCTCTTAAAGCTAATCCATGAAATTTACTCTATCCCTTACCTACATTCCTACACCAGTATACTCCTGGATATAAGACACATAAACAAGAGACAAAAATGAGACCAAAAGTCTAAGAAGCACTGCCTCATGTTAGAATGGCAGAAAGCCCTAGCAGCTTCAATGTCTAATTTTCCAGGCCTAAGATCACTCTGGCTTTTACTTCTAAAATTTGAATTTCCTTTTTAAAGTCTCTCTCTAAGAGTGTCTCTGAATGAAAAGTGATCCAACTACTTTTTCTCTCTCAACATGGGGATTTAGAAGACCTTCCTCACCCTGAGGCTCTTGATGAATAAGAATGTTTTCATCTTTCCAAGAGCAAAAGTCTTCCATTGCCACAACGGGACCATGTGCCTGTGCTAGAAATAAAATACATTAATATTAGTGGATTTTGGCAGCTATAAATTCTCATTTCAGGCAACTGAATTTAAAAAAAAAATACTTGTTAGGTGCTTACTGTGTGAAGAGTACTTTGCTAAACTTTGGGCATAATAATTAGAAGAGCTATACAGTCTCTGCTTTCAAAGAGAAAACACATATTAGCTGTAGAGTAGATAGAAGGGTCCATTGATTTTTAGGATTCTGTTTAGAGGGTAGACAGAAACCCAAGACTCCTTAGTGTATACTATCAGGTCAGATGACAGTGCCTAGGGATCTGGAGAGCATAGCGATGATGGTGAAGATGGTAAGGCAACATGAACCTTATAGCACCACCCTGTAGCAGAACAAATGGGAAAGCCTGTTTAGTTTGTCTTTTGTCTTACTCTAAGATTATTAATTAGTGACTCTTTAGTCATTAAGCATTGTGAATGGCTATGTCTACCCAGAAAAAAAGGTGAGGGGCAAAGGGTTCTGTCCTACTGCTATTGGGAACAAGGAAGGAGAAAACAGAGTTGGAATGGAACAATGACTGGAGTCTCTCTAGAAGGAGTCAGGGTGGGTATAGGTAGAGATGGAGTCAATGTCTCTCCAATAGAAAAAAAGCACTGGCAAGAATGTGGGAAGGACAGAGGGAGGGAAATCAGGGCTTCTCAAGGTACCTACTCTTACTAAGTTCACCAAATAAGATCTGGATATAATTGGGCAGAGGAGGAAGCAAAGATTCTAGATTGTCCTGGCAGTTTAATCTGACTCTACCTGCCTTAAGGAGGCTTTGGCTTATCCTATTAACTATTATTTTCTGTCATCCAAAACAGTAACATGCATAGTATCCCAGGCAGGGGTGGGAAGGACAAGGCACTTAGAATGGTCAAGTACATCACTCTAACTCCAGTCCATTGACAAGTATTACTCCCTCACCCCTACAAGACTTGGTCAATATGAACCCTTGTAATGATTAAAATTTAGGGGAGACTGAGGCAGGTAGAAATTAGTTTCTCTCTGTAAGGAGTATTATATTTTTAGAGGTTTATTAAAGTTAAGGATTAAAGAGTATACAGGATAAGAAAAATGTGCCTAGGCCAGAGAGGCCTAGACAAGACCTCACCTACATTATGGAAAGAGCCACGTCTGCCCCAAAACGGAAGTCCAAGAGCCTCTCAAAAGCCTTCGCAATCAGCTAAAATACCTTCTCGATCTCGCCCACCTCAGAATTCCTTGAGATTACAAAGCATTTTGGGGAAGTGGAGCAAGGGCTTGTGGGGATTGAAATCCAGAGTTCAAATCTCAATTTTACACCCTCCACATATTTTTCCCTTCCCAAAATTCTCTTCCAATTCTAAGTTTCAACACCAGCTAAAATGGTTGCTTCCAGGAGTTTCATTTTCCCATGGCAAAATTGACTACATTTACAAAACAAGAGGGATTTCAAATAGCTAATTAAAATTTTTCTGTAATGATTAGGGAAGAATCATTCATTATAAATACAAATTAAATTAGTTCTAGATAAAGAAAATACTACAAAAGTCCTCCCCTTATGATTGATAAAAAGTCATAGAATAGCAAAGGTTCTTAGAAAATATACATTACAAACATTTAATATTATAGGTAAAGAAACCAGTCACAAAAACCAAAGAATATAGAGTTGGAAGGGCCATCATGAATCTTCTCACTAGTGAAAAGGGACCCCACTATGACATCACCTCACTAGGTTGAAGACCTTTAATGGAGGGTGACCCTCTATTTCTTGAGGTCAGTAAGGTTATTTTGGGGTAACTCCACTTACTAAAAAGTTTCCCCATTCTTCCACTCTGCCTCACTCTCACCAACCATATCAACCCTAAGTTGACTTCTTTGCAGTTTCCCCATTGCTCCTGAACCAACAGTAGATATCTGACTATTCTTCCACAAAACAGCCCTTCAAATACTTGAAGACAGTTATCATATTCTATCCTAAGTCAAAATAAAAATCCCAGGTTCTTTTATTAATCCTTCTAGGACATGCACTTAATATCCCTCACCGCCCAGCTTAAAAACAACCTTTCTAAACTGTAGTGCCCCAAAATGAACACAATATTCAAAATTCAGTGTAGAGTCAAACTGGAACCTCCTATTAATGCAGTCTATGCCTTTCAATGTAGATCATCATAGATTTTCTGGCTGCCATATTATGCTACTAATTTAAGATGAATTTTCAATCCTCTAAAAACTTTTTATCCATATAAAAACTAGATAGAAATCCCCCAACTTCTACTTGTGACATTTTTTTTGCATATAAATACTAGCTTTTACTTTTCACCTCTGATAAATTGCTTAATATCCAATATTCTAACCTGATGATATCTTTCTAGCTCTTGACACTGTCAAACAAACTTTTAACTATTCCTCACAATTTTGTTATTTGCAGATTTAATGAACATGACATCTATACCTTTCCAAGGCATTGATAAAATAGTTAAAGAGCAAGTGTCAAGAAGCGATTCCTGGGGCATTCCATTGGAGACCTATTGCCAAGTCAACAACCACCCATTGAATATGACCACTTAATCAGTTCTGAATCCAACCAATAGTGTTGTCATTTGGACTTTCAATGAAATAAGCATGAAAGAGTATCCAATACTCTGAACTCTGAATAAAATAGGTCTTCAGCATTCCTTTCATCTAGCCCTATTTTTTTAGAAGAAGGAAAATAAGCTCTATGACCTGATCAATTCTTAGTAAAGTCTTGCTACTATTTGGCATAATGTATTGGTCTTGGAGGCAGGAAGGCCCGAGTCTCTAGATACTAGCTGCATGACCCTGGATGAATCATTTGATCTCTGACTGCCTCAGTCTGCTCAAAAGTGAAAAAGGAATAATAAAATCATATGTATTATTTTGAGGATCAAATGAGATGATATTTGTAAAGCCCTATATAAATGCTTGTTCCCTTTCTGATACCTTTGGTTGCCTTTTGCTGTTCACTAACCACCATATATTTAATCATCTAGGCTAGAATTTGACTAAACATCAAAGTAAACCTTCTTAGTCATCAGTTTGCACTATTTTCTTCCCTAAAAAAATTAAACACTTGCTAACTCCAGGCCTGGTATATTTCTCCAGTGTTTCATGAACTTTTAATCATCACTGATAATTATTCAATGACTACATCCTCCAGTTCTTTTAAAACATGAGGATGTGGTTCATTTGCACTTGGTGACTTGTATTTATTAAGGGTAGAATAGTGTTCACTTACTATCACCATCTTTTTCTCTTCTACCCCCTTCCTATTTGCCATTTTGGGGGGATTTTCCACTGTTATAGAAAAGTGACTTGTTCAAGGTAACATTATTAGTGACAAAATTATTGCCAAAAATGAGATCTCTACTCAATTAGACTTTCCCTGTGGCATTGGTGCCATTAATCATACCATGAAGGAACTTTGGAAGAAATAACTGCCTTTCATTTAAAATAGAGAGATAAAGGACTTCCGGGTAAACATGGCAGAAGTCTAGACTCAGGACTCTTCCTCTCCTCAGCACCCACTGATATAGACTACCTCAAAAGACCAAAAAACCCAAATTCACATGAACGAAGGGATTCCATAGTAGGGCACAGCATTGAAGGTATGTGGAAGTTGGACATTTCCACACTATAAGGGGGTGAAAAAGCTCCCAGCAAAACGCAAGCTGACCTACCCTCCCCCATCCCACCTATGGAGCCAGAGTCAGAGACAGAATGATCAGGATTCAGCTAGTCAGCAAGGGGCACCACTAGAGTGAGTGAGACACACCTCTACCTTGGTAGACACACCTCTACCTTGGTAGATGACTAAGACCACCAAAGACCTACCACTGAGAGCAGTTAGACCTGAAACCCCAGTAGCCTGAAGAGCACAGACCGTGGGCACTCATGGGAAGAAAGCACAGAGAAGGGCAGCAAACAGCAGAAACTGCTGAGATTAGAGAGATTACCTACCTCAGGCAAAATCCTTGCTCCTTAACACAAATAGAGCCTGCCCATATCACTCAGATTTCTGACTAAAAAGGGAAGGAAAACCCTCCACAGTGATGGAAAATAGTGACCAGGAAAAACAACCTCCCTCCACAAAGATAAACAAGAAGAAGGGGTTGACACTGGAAAATTTTTACGTAGGAAAAACCCAGACTATAGAAGATATAGAAGAGGAAATCCAAATAAATGCATCAAAACTTTACCAAAAAATGGAAATTGTCATTAAGCTCTTAAAGAATTTGAATTGGAGTTTATCAAAAAGATATTTGACATAGTTCAAAAAGAAAAGAAGAGTTTAAAGGACAAGAATTCCCAACTGGAGAAACAGCTGGAAGCTACAAAAAGTAGGATAGACCAAACCGAAGAGGAAAACTAAGATTTAAATTAAAAGAGCACTACTCACCCTAATCAAGGGAGGGGACTAGAAAAGGTGTCCCAAACATTGCCTGCCCTACAAACACCTGGTCAGCACACCGCAGCTGGTGGGTCATCCCTTTAAGTGGTCGAAATTAGGAAACAAAATACAAAGAAACTCCTAGTGGGAGCATGGAATATCAGAACATTACTCGATAGAGAGAATACCCCAAGACCTGAGAGAAGAACAGCTCTAATCGGTAAAGAACTGGCACGATATAACATCGACATTGCAGCATTAAGCGAAATACGCTTACCAGAACAGGGATCAGTCAGAGAACCCACCACTGGATACACCTTCTTCTAGAAAGGTAGGGCCTCAAATGAAGACAGAATCCATGGTGTTGGACTGGCTATCAAGAACAGTTTGCTCAAACAGCTGCCAGACTTGCCTGTGGGCATCAGCAAGAGGCTCATGAAGATCCGTTTGCCTCTCAGCAAAGACCGGTATGCCACAATCATCAGCTCATATGCCCCTACACTGACCAGCACAGAGGAGACCATCGAGCAGTTCTACTCTGACCCAAGTGCCATCCTGCACTAAGTGCCCACCAATGACAAGCTAATACTACTGGGAGACTTCAACGCCCGCGTTGGCCAGGACCATGAAAGATGGAAAGGAGTGATCGGCAAACATGGCGTGGGCAAAATGAATAACAACGGCCTACTGCTACTCAGCAAATGCTCAGAGTTCGAACTCACCATCATGAACACTGTGTTCAGAATGGCAAACAAATATGAAACAACGTGGATGCACCCGTGATCAAACCAGTGGCATCTCATTGACTACATCATTGTATGCCGGCGAGACATCCAGGATGTACAGATCACCAGAACCATGAGAGGAGCTGAATGCTGGACCAACCAACAATTGGTTAGAGCGACTCTTCAAATGCGCATTATACCTCACCATCCAAAACGCACCCAGACAGTTCGCTCATTTTACAACGTGAGTCGTCTTAGAGATCCATCCATCTTATTTGCAAACATTCCTGTCCTACCTGGACGACAAGCTGTCTGTCAAGGGACCACTCACTGGAAGCTCAACCGAGAAATGGAACCAGTTCAGAGACGCAGTGAAGGAAACATCAAAGGCAGTCCTAGGCCCAAAACAACGCAAGCACAAGGAATGGTTCGATGAGAACAACACTGCTATTGAAGACCTATTGAGCAAAAAGAACAAAGCCTTTATGGAGTGGCAAAATAACCCAAACTCTGCTCCTAAAAAGGACAGATTCAAGGCTCTCCAAGCCACGACGCAGTGTGAGATCAGGAAGATGCAAGACCGATGGTGGGGAAAAAAAGGCAGAAGAAATCCAGCACTTTACTGATACAAAAAACTACAATTTTTCAGTGCCCTCAAGACTGTCTATGCGCCATTAAAACCCACCACCACTCCCTTGCTATCCTCTGACAGTGACACTCTCATAAAAGAAAAAAAAGGCATCAGCAACAGGTGGAAAGAACACTTCAGTCAGCTTCTCAACTGACCTTCTTCAGTCAACCAAAGCACCCTTGAACAGATCCCCCAAAACCGCACCTTTGAACAACTTGATGTCCCTCCTTCAATAGACAAAGTCCAAAAAGCCATTAAACGAATGAGTACAGGCAAGGCACCCGGTAAAGACGGGATCCCAACCGAGGTGTACAAGGCCTTAAAGAGAAAGGCATTTCAGATGTTACACATAGTGCTGACCAGCATATGGGAAGAGGAAGACATGCCCCCAGAACTCAGAGATGCCTCCATCATAGCCCTATACAAGAACAAAGGCACATGAGCAGTCTGTGACAACTACAGAGGCATCTCACTACTCTCCACTGCATGAAAGATCCTTGCCCGGGTTATACTCAACAAACTCCTGTCATCTGTTTCAGAGCAGAA
Source organism: Monodelphis domestica (assembly GCF_027887165.1). Lineage (NCBI taxonomy): Eukaryota > Metazoa > Chordata > Mammalia > Didelphimorphia > Didelphidae > Monodelphis > Monodelphis domestica. The sequence goes on along the minus strand of NC_077229.1, from coordinate 471,100,738 downwards.
GCTGCCTGAATCATAATGTGGCTTCTGACCGGATCGCAGCACCATCAACATGGTCTTCACAGTGAGGCAAATGCAGGAAAAATGCCTTGAGCAGAACCTGAGTCTCTACGTTGTCTTCAAAGACCTGGCAAAGGCGTTCTACACAGTGAACATGGATGCATTGTGGGTGATACTTAGCAAGCTTGGTTTCCCAACAAAATTCATCAAACTGATCCAGCTCTTTCATGTTGACATGACAGGAGAAGTCCTATCTGGTGGAGAGACTTCTGATCGCTTCAACATCTCCAATGACGTGAAGCAAGGCTGTGTCCTCGCTCCAGTATTATTCAACCTATACTTCACCCAAGTATTATGACATGCTGTGACAGATCTAAATCTGGGCATCTACATCAAATACCAACTGGATGGCTCACTATTTGACCTTCGCCACCTGACTGCAAAAACAAAGACAACAGAGAGACTCATCCTGGAAGCTCTCTTCGCAGATGACTGTGCTCTCATGGCCCACCAAAAAAATCATTTTCAAACCATTGTGGACAGGTTCTCTACCGAAAGTCGGTGCACAGAGACAGTCCCACTCTCTCGGCGTTGGAATCCTGGGTCCAGTGTCACAAAAATCGTTACACCTGGAGACTTCCTCAGCTGCATTGGATGGCCGTGTTGTCTTTTGTGCTCCAACACGCCCTAAGCACTCCACAGTGTCTTACTGTATTGCCATCTCAGCCATTGAACTTTCTTGTTGGTTTCTTCTGCCTGTTCTGCCGAAACAGTCTTCACATGCTGGGTGAGCAAAGCCCTAGTTCACCAAAGGTCGACGACGACCTGATGGCAACCCTCACAAGGATTGGCGGCCTGTCAAAGCCGTTGCCCAGGGTATGGCTGCTGCCGCATGCTAGCAGCTACTAGGAGCCACAAGTGAGAGCTGCGTGTAAGGTGGGGGTCAGAGGCTAGAGAGCTGCCCTAAGAGAGCATGACAAGCCGTCCATACCAAGGGGCTACCCCTCCTGAATACCCCATACACCCCAGGATGAATATTTACAAAAATATAAATTGCCTAAATTAACAAAAGAAGAAATAGAATTCTTAAATAATCCCATATTAGAAAAAGAAATTGAACAGTCCATCAAAGATCTCCCTAAGAAAAAATCCCCAGGGCCTGATGTATTCACAAGTGAATTTGATCAAACATTCAAAAAAAAGTTAATCCCAATACTATACAAGCTATTTTACGTAATTATCCAAGAAGGAATTCTTCCAAATTCATTTTATAACTCAAATATGGTACTGATCCCAAAGCCAGGCAGGTCAAAAACAGAGAAAGAAAACTACAGGCCAATCTCCTTAATGAACAAAGATACAAAAATCTTAAATAGGATACTATCAAAGGGACTCCAGCAAGTCATCACAAGGGTTATTAGTATAAGGAAATATCAACAATCAAACCAACAAAAATCACATGATTAGCTCAATAGATGCAGAAAAAGTCTTTGACAAAATACAAAACTCATTCCTACTGAAAACACTAATAAGCATAGGAATAGAAGGGCTTTTCTTAAAAATAATAAACAGTATATATCTAAAGACATATGCAAACATCATCTGCAATGGGGATAAACTAGAAGCCTTCCCAATAAGATCAGGAGTGAAACAAGGATACCCATTATCACCTCTATTATTTAACATTGTACTAGAAACACTAGCAGTATCACTTAGTAAAGAAAAAGAATTTTAAGGTAATAAAATTGGCAATAAGGAGATCAAGCTATCACTCTTTGTGGATGATATGATGGTCTTCTTAAAGAATCCTAGAAAAATAACTAAAAAACTAGTGGAAATAATCCACACCTTTAGCAAAGTTGCAGGATACAAAATAAACCCACAGAAGTCATCAGCATTTCTATATATCTCTAACACATCTCAGCAGAAAGAATTAGAAAGAGAAATTCCATTTAAAGTCACCCAAGACAATATAAAATACTTAGGAATCTATCTCCCGAGACAAACACAGGAAATATATGAACACAGCTACAAAACACTTTCCACACAATGAAAACTAGATCTAAAAAATTGGAAAAACATTAACTGGTCATGAGTAGGATGAGCTAACATAATAAAAATGACCATCCTACCCAAACTTACTTACTTATTTAGTGCCATAACCATGTGAATTTCAAAATTATTCCACCCTAATCAGACCATTCTTTAGAAGATCTGATTTAGCTATTTCCTGATCAATAACAATAGAGATACTTGGAATAACAGAATCAGGTCTTGGAAACCCACATTCTCCACCCTACTCAGTGTAATAAGATTAGGAAGGGCTGCATCAAACTCCAAGATTTAATTATTTGAGAAAATGGCCTTCAACAGACATGTGCAAAAAAAGGAGAGACCTCTGGGTGGTCCTATGTCAATCTTGAGCCACCACTGGCACATGTGAGATGCAGGATTTGAGGTAGAGAATAGCCTCTAGAGTTCTCAGGACTTCCTGTGAGGAGAGCTAGAGTTCAGTTAAATCCTGGAGCTTGAGGTTAGAGGAGCCCCACAGACTGCTTTCCTTCAGATTGGTCCCGTGAGTGATTAGGACTGACCCCTTTCCCTGCCTTGGCTCTCCAAGGCCATAAGGCCTGCATTGGCTCAGGCTGAGCCAGAGTGTTTCTGAGCTAAACTCTTTTCCTTCTCTCACTCTTTCCTTTTCTCCCTCTTCCTTCTCTCCCCCCCTCTCTCTCCCTCTATTATTTTCTTCCTCCAGTTGTAATTAAATCACCATAAAATTTGGTAGCTGACTTGGGTATTTTATTATTTGGGATTTCCCTAGGAGACCATTTAAATTTAGGTTTTTTTCAGTCTCAACTATAATTTTAACTGTTATACCCATCGAACTTCCAAAAAACTTTTTTACTGAATTAGGGAAAAAAAACAATACAAAGTTCATTTGAAAGAACAAAAAATCAAGGATATCCAGAGAAATTATGAAAAAAATGCAAAGGAAGGTGGCCTTGCACACCCAGATCTCAAACTATACTATAAAGCAGTGGCCATCAAAACAATATAGTATTGGCTAAGAGACAGAATGGAGGATCATTGGAATACTTGGGGTAATCATTGGAACATTTACTTGGGGTAAGTAACCTCAGCATGACAGTCTATGATAAGCCAAAAGATCCCAGTTTTGGTGACCAAAACCCACTATTTGATAAAAACTGCTGGGAAAATTGGAAGACTATATGGGAGAGATTAAGTTTGGATCAACATCTCACACCCTACACCAAGATAAACTCAGAATGGGTGAATGACTTGAATATAAGGAAGAAGACTATAACTAAATTAGGTGAACGCAGAATAGTATACTTGTCAGATCTTTGGGAAAGGAAAGATGTTAAAACCAAGCAAGAGTCAGAAAAAATCACAAAATGTAAAATAAATAATTTTGATCACATCAAATTAAAAAGGGTTTGTACAAACAAAGCAATTCAACCAAAATTAGAAGGGAAGCAACAAATTGCAAAACAATCTTCATTACAAAAACCTCTGACAATGGTCTAATTACTCAATTTTACAAGGAGCTAAAACAATTGGACAAAAAATCAAGCCATTCTCAAAATGATAAATGGATAAGGGACATGAATAGGCAATTTTCAGTTAAAAAATAAAAACTATTAATAAGCACATGAAAAAGTGTTCTCAATCTCTTATAATCAGAGAGATGCAAATCAAAACAACTCTGAGGTATCACCTCATACTTAGCAGATTGGCTAACATGACAGCAAAGGAAAGTAATGAATGCTGGACGGGATGTGACAAAGTTGGGACATTATTGCATTGCTGCTGGAGTTGCGAATTGATCCAACCATTCTGGAAGGCAATTTGGAACTATGCCCTAAGGGTGCTAAAAAACTGTCTGCTCTTTGATCCAGCCATAGCACTGTTGGGTTTGTACCACAAAGAAATAATAGGAAAAAGTCTTGTACAAGAATATTCATTGCTGCACTCTTTGTGGTGACAAAAAAATTGGAAAATGAGGGGATGCCCTCCAATTGGGGAATGGCTGAACAAATTGTGGTATCTGATATTGATGGAATACTATTGTGCTCAAATCAATAATAAAGTGGAGCAATTCCATGGGAACTGGAACTACCTCCAGGAAGTGATGCAGAGCGAAAGGAGCAGAAGCAGGAGAACATTGTACACAGAGACTGATGCACTGTGGTACAATTGAATGTAATGGACTCCTCCATTAATAGCAATGCAGTGATCCTGAACAACTTGGAGGGATCTATGAGAAAGAATACTATCCACATTCAAATGTAAAACTGTGGGAGTAGAAACACCAAAAAAAGGCAACTGCTTGATTATATGGGTGGAGGGGGGATATGATTGGGAATGTGGACCGTAAATTAACATCCTGGTGCAAACACCGACATGGAAATAGGTATTGATCAAGGTCACATGTGATATCCAGTTGAATTGTGTGTCAGCTACATGACGGTGAGGGGAAGGGAGGGAGGAATGGATATGGTTTTTGTAACCAAGAAATAGTGTTTGAAATTGACCAAATAAAAATAAAATAGAGTGATAAATTAACTAGGACTAGAATATTAACACTACTTCTATAAAACAAAATAGCAGTCAGGATAGCAAGGTAATCCCATAAGCACTGAATTGGCTCTGTGAACTTTGCACATAAGAAAGAGACATTTCATAAGGCCCCTAAAATTTAGCTATTAAGCCTGTATAAAACGAATAAGCACTTATTAACACCTTAAATAAGATCTCCTCTATATGATATAACTGTGTTTCTAAAGAAGGTGTTAAGCATGTGTTAAATGGCCTCAGTTTCCTCTTCAGACGAATTTCAGTTATACAGAAAGGTTTAGGAAAATATCTGAGAAAAGGTGGAAATTCAATACATTAGTCCATCTAGGAAGTACCGGGGTCCCAGGGACCACAATGAAATAAATACATTCAGGACAATATAAATAAGATGATTGAATCTGATGATGGGTTAGGTTCATTAAACACTAAAGTCCAAGACCAGGGCAGGTACCCTCAAGAATAAAGCAAGTATATATACTCTGACATAGACTCATACACAACTACTGGCCCAGAAAAGGGAAAGAAATGTGACCTCTTATGAGTCATATGTTGTTCTCTGCCATGGGGTAATCTGCCTTTCATAATTTATCACTCATGATAAAACCTTCTGGACAAAACCAAACCCCAAAAGGATTCATAGCACCTAGACCCATTCTTGAGAACCAAACATTAAGGAGTCCTAATTCCAATGAAGTTCCCAGAGGTACTTTATAGTCAACCAATCAATAATCAATTAATGAACATTTATTAAGTATTTATTATATGCCAAGCACTGTGCTCAGCTCCTAACTGAAGGAGCCACTGTCCAACCATATTGATACAAAAAGTCACAATTGGGAAAATATGTACATGAGGTGCAATTTGATACAGAAATACAAATTTAAAAGGAATACCTCCTTCTACTCATGGACATCTTTTTCCTTTGTCAATGTCTTTAATAGTCAACAAGTATTTATTAAGCACTGTCTGCCAGGCACGGTGCTAAGCAAAAGAAGGCTTGTAGGCCTAGGGCTATAGAAAGAACCTCATGGTCCATCCAGTCCAGTGCCCTCCTTTTATACTTTAAGAAACCAAGGCCCAAGGAGTCTCACTAGCTTTCCAAGGCCACACAGGCAGTAAGCATCAAGAGTAAGATTTGAATGAAAACAGATTTTCTGACTTCAAAGATTATATCTTTCTACTGTGCCTGACTGCAAGTCTTACGAGTAGCTGAAAGAAGAGAGCATCACCAGAGTTATAAATGAGTGAAAATTCGACCACAATTTGTTTCAGTTACACAATAAACATCAACTGAGTCCCCAAAGGGTCAATAATTCATAATAATAACTATTATTATAACTAATTATTATTTAGCATCCAGTATATGCTAAATGTTTTACAATTATTATTTCATTTTATTTTTAACACTATAAATATTTGTATGACACTAGAGACAGAAACATCATTTAAAGTATGGACTTGAACTTTTTCCTACTTCCTTCATTGACACCTATACTCATTTTTTGAATGAAGGGACCTGATCCTCTTCTTCAAGAAAGGCAGTGGTTCAAGGAATAAATAAAGAAGTATAAAGTTTGTATAGGTAAATAAAAAAGGAATAAGCCTTTATTTATAGCCTACTGTATACCAGGCATTATACTAAGCACTTTCCAAATATTATCTAATTTGACAATCACAGTCATCCTGTGTAATATTTATTGGGAAAGGATGGTGAGGATATGAAAAAAAAAAACAGGGATAATGGGAGGTTTGTATGGGGGTATGGAGGAGTTGAGGGGAGAGAGGGAACATTGCTTGATGAGTCAAAGGAGAGAAATGTCTCCTGCCGAGAGGAAGCAGCAGGAGTCCAATAAGGTCTGTTTGTCTTTGAATGACTGAACTGATGTTCAGCTCCCTCTATGTCCAGAAAAGATAGTCCACTTATCTGACTGCAAATTCAAATAATATCAAGTTTATTAACCAGTTGGGATTGGAGTTTTTCTCAGCTTCAGAGCTGAGGCCAGGCCCAGAGGCTGGCTAAGGTTTTCTCCCACTCCCACCTACTCTATATCAGTCCTCACTTTGTCTAATTCATAATCTTAGCTGTAGACAGAAAGCAAACAAGAACAGTCTGACCTTCAGAAGTGATTGGGCCTGAATCTTTGGGCTGAACCAAGAAGAGGCACACCACACCAGACTGGGCTAAACCAACTCCTCCCTCCTCCAACACCAAGAAGGAAGCCCCACACCGGCAGGAAGGAAGTGCTAGTTACAAGACCCAACTGCCACTCCTGGCAGGAAGGAAGTGCTAGTCACAAGACTCAACTGCCACTCCCAGTTGCCCCTTCCCCCACCAATCTTGTTTCCTTTCCACACCTGGGAGGCAGTTGCTGTCATGATGGCTATTTTATAGTTGAGGAAAAATGACCAAATTCACATAGCTACTAAATATACAAAGCCAAATTTAAACATATCTTTACAACTTCAGTTTAGATGCTCTACCGACTGGACCATCTAATGCAAATTATTATAGGTGAGACCAAAGAGAAAGGAAAGGTCCTTAGAAGAAGTGTGTGAAGATGAATGAGAATAAGTGTAGCTCAAAGTATTGGGATTGCCCTTCTTACATCAGAAGATATAGATTTAAGATTTTACTTTGGGGTCACATAGGTGAAGATCATTTTACTTCTCTGAATCTGTTTTCTTCATATGTAAAATGGGAATAACTCCCAAAAATATTGTGAACAAAGTCCCTTGTAAAAATAAAGTAAAATATGAGTGAAGTCATATTATTATTGTTGTTGTTGTTATTATTATTATTATTATTACTATTTAGCCCCCAAGATATTTACTTGTGTCATATTATTGAGCATGGAAAAGACTAGTAATAATTGCTCTGGTACATAAACACTTTAATAAAATAATAAACTCTGTTGAATGGAAAAGGAAAAAATCAACCAACAGCTTAGCTCTAAAACACAAATACACTAATTAGATTATGAATTGCTACTACTCAGTAAATACCATCCATCCCACAAAGCATATAAGAAGCCAATTTCCATCAGCCAACATTCTCCATCTTATTTTCTCTATAATATTTAGTTCTTTGCTTTAATTATGCTCGATATTTACAAAGAGAAAGCTGGCGTTGTATTAATTGGATTGCTTCTTGATCGAAATTGGCAAAAAAAAAAAGTCTTCCCTTATATTTAAAGAAAAATACAAAAACAAAACTTCTTCCTCATACAGACCTAATGCCAATACTCTCCTCTGTATCCTACAGTTCCTTTAAATCCTGTTTGCCTGTCCTGGGTTTGTGATCTGTGGCATAAAGGAAATATGTTATCAAGAATCTGCTGTCCAGATCATACTGCTTTTCACTTCCTACTAAAATCCATGAGTGTCTGTCTATCAGTTCCTTACTTGTATATGGAACTTCAAGAGACTTTCTATTTTCTTTTTTTCTGATTTGATTCAGGGACAGCCTTTAGAAACTACAAGACCCTAGAGAAAATTGCAATACAGCAACTCACAAGAGGTTTTGCTGTTCTGATGTCTTTCTTGTGGCTACATGAGGCCCTCTATTGCAGTGACAGGAACATTGGCCTGGGGGCTGGGAAACGGTGTGATCTGGAGCAAATTACTTAACCTTTTTGAGTCTCATTTTCTCATTTGTCAAATGAGACCAAAATTCCTGGCTTAGTTCACAGAGGTCTCTGTGAAGAGCACATAAAATAATGCATGTGAAAGCATCCTAAATGGCAAGAGAGCCCTAAAAAGAGAGAAGTGATCACTAGCATCCTCCATCCATCCCAACAATTGTTAATGACTTCAGGATGTATATTTGTTCACTCCTAAGGGTAACAAGGGACCAGCTAGATGAGAACCCTCCAAAAGGACAATGCCACTGTGAGATAAGCATCATATTAATTATTTATTATAGAAATGGCATCCCTTGTTATCATGGCTCTAGATGATGGAAGTTCCAATATACCCTGGATCAAATCCTGTCCACTAAAAGCAAAGGAGAGCAAAAACCAATTTTTCTGCAGACGATTAGGACTGGATTCATGATTTCATTGACATGAAGAACTTCTACCTCAACCAATGTATACTATCTCCATCTCTGCTATTTATAGTCTTAGAGAACTGCCTCAGCACTGAGAGGATTGTTTTGTTTTGTTTTATTTTTAATTTTCATTATTCTATTGCTATTTCTTACCCAGCTTAACCTAGCCAGTATCAGGTACAGAACTTGAACCCAGGTATCCTGGTTCCATGGTCAACTCTATCAACTATTCCAAGGCTTCCTCTCTATTTCTCTAGAACATGGATCTGTAATATCCTCAGATACACACACACACACACACACACACACACACACACACACACACACACACATATAAAACATACCCTGAATATTCCACTACCTTGATTGTTTTAGTTTACTAATTATTATTAGCATAATGGCTGTTTTGAAATTTTAATATGTCCCCCACACTTGTTATATTAAGCTATATTAGGTCCTTTATATAGCAAATGAAAACCAAATCGAGAATGTAGGCGGCCAAGTAGGTTGTACATTTGGCACGATTTTACTAAATAAAATATTACCTTGAAAGCAACAGAATTTAAAAAACTTTACACATAAATAAGGGAAACAGATAGACATAAAAATGTTTTAAGGTTCTGCCATAAAGTTTACATATAACAGCATACATATTTAACTATTAGAATATTGATTGGGTGAATAAATGAAATAATATTTACTAATGGTACATTAAGTACATTTAACTCTAGCTTTAAGGAAGGGGAAAAACCCTGGAGGATGAATAAAAGGTCTGTCTCTTTTTTTACTTCTATAAGGTTGTTGGGTATTTTTTTAAATTCCTATAATGAAAGCTTTACTTGCTATAAATAGAATTTGATATTCTGGAAAACATATTCTTGAAATTTTTGTAATTAAACTAAATATTAACAATTGAATAATGAAACCTGTAAAAGACTTACAGAGTCTCAAGATGAGTGGGTGTCACGCCATTTCAAAGGAGAGTAAATGACCACAAGAGACTAAGTGACTGACTAGTCAGTTAAGATTTAAAGCCAAAGCTGATGCAAAAATAAAATAATCGTTTGCTGATGCCCTTTCCATTAGCCAATATTCACCACTTATAATGTGCCTGAGCACGTTTCTATAAGTACCAAATAAAATTTTGTAAGGAAAATGGAAAGCCCCACAAGCATATGGCTACTGCCTATCCTGTTTGTACACTCAAAATACCTGTTTGGAAAGGGCGATTACCTGTTTGCAGTCACAACTGAGGTGTAAATCTCTAAAATTTGAGCTGACAGGTTTTACTATGTAATGAAACATGTCAAGTGCCAACTGACAAGTGGATTTAGTTTGGGGAGGTTTTTCCTAACACCTTTTTCCATTATAAGAATAGCACTTCTGGTCCCCATGATTTCCTACAGAATTTCAGCCCTCAAATAAAAAAAAAAGGATGGGATACCTCTGATGAGTGCTTTCCTCGATAAGAAAGTACAGGAAAGGTCTTGCTTACAAATACACAAATGCATATGTACCTATCGACACACATGGCCATCCTGAAAATGAAGAGGTCCTCTTCCCCTGATTCTCTCCACTAGTTAAAAGCTCTTCCAATCAGAATCCCGGGGGCCATCTCCCACATCCTATATGATGCTTTCTTCAAAATTCAGCCCTGAAGAAAACTTCCGGAATTTAGAAAGCCAGACTATCTCACCGTTTAAACAAACTAACTCCGAAAAAGGTGACCCAGAAGTGAAGGGCGCAACTTCCCGGAGGCAAAACCAGCACTCGGTGTGAAACCCAAGTGGAACTGGAATCCTCCAGACAAGCAAATCCCAGGTCCAGCAAGGCAAGGTGTCCCTGGCCAACAGGCAGTTCCACGCAGCTTGAATTTGCAGGAAGAACTACATCAGGTTCATTTGTAAATAAATTGGGTTTCTTTCGGCATAGGTTTTGGTTTTCTCTTTTCCTCCTTAGTCAGGTACATGTAAATGAAACCATGCTTTAATTTGGGCAGCCGCCTTATAGATGCGGTAAGCAAGAGGAAACAATTCAATTCTTTTAATTTTTTTAAAAACGTAGCTCATATAAAAAGAATCGCTTTCATCACCGGAATCATCAGAGTGGGCACTAAACAATAAGCACCGGTACCTTATTCTGGCAGCAATTGAACTTCTAGCATTTTCATATTATATAGTCTTGGAGGTAAAGACATGAGCGAGCAGATCATATTTGCATAGAATCTTTTAATTATTTAACTTTTTAAACCTATTATTAGATATTTATAATCGTAATTGTTCACACAACTGGCTCAACATTAAATAGAAAATGATATTTATTTATTATTAAATGTAGTATAACAAAGGAAATGGTTCACTCCGGATTTGTAGTGGACCACTAGTGCCCCCTTCTGGTGTAAAATATGAAGGAAATTCACTAAAGCTTCAAAAGACCCCTTGGAGTCATCCCCTATTTACAGCTGTTTTCTGTTGAGATTCCTGTTCATTTTACTGACTGGTTAAATCACAAAATTCCCCTTTTTCCGAAAATAGTAAAGAGCCTGCTTGCTTTGTAATGGTTTTAATTGACCTAAATGGCAAGGACTGCAGAGAAAAGACCTAAGAGTGGTCACACTGATTTCTGAATCAAAGATGTAGTAAAAAATTAGAAAACCATCCTTTTTTATGGGAAATTATATCATCATCAGGTTCTCACTTTATTACCCAAAAGATAATAAACCTGCAGACATACTTGGGTTAATAATATTAAATGCCATGTTGCCGTGTTTTCTACCAAATTCAGCCTGATGCTAACAGACACACTCATTCATTACAGTTGCTCTTGACATAGCATAAAGGGCAAAAGGCAGCATGATAGATTAAAAAGATATTATGCTACAATATTAATTATAGCATCAGCACCTTTTTGTGCTCCGACTGCATATAAATGTCTATTTTCATTTTAAAATTCTGAATACACTTTTAGGGGAGACAGATTTGTTGCTCAGATGTAGGAAAGGGAAATGTTAGTAACAGAAAGGCTTGGATTTTCTTGTGTCAATTTAACCAAGTCTGTGTCTTCCAGAAAAGTTGGGGCGTCTCTGAAACAATTTCCCTACCTAGAGAACTATTCCATTTAATATCAGAGACATTCTTTGAAGCGCTGTTATTGACACAGCATTAGAAATAAAATGAGACTATTTTAAAGTATTTAATCATCTTAATAAATTTAATAGTCATTTTAAAATCTAGACTTTGAAACTACTGGTGTAGTAAAATAACTTTTTTCAGAGAACATTAGAAAGGTACAGCAGAATTTTGATGTGCAATTTTTTTTCAAAGAAATTACTAGGTGGTTTCAAGAGTACGAAAAACTGCAAAAATTATTAAACCTACCCTTAGTAAATTACCAGGGGATCAACGGTAAATTTTATCATTAAGATATGTGCAAAACACAGCTCTTCATAATTGCAAAATAGTTTTTAAATATTCATAATTATAGAATTATATTTAAAAGACATCCTAAAATTCACCGTGCTTTATAGTTTACAGAACATGCTCTGTCAAGAAACAATTATATATTCTTAACATTTTAAATATATTTCTTCCAACATATTGAATTCCCTGAGAATTCCTAGGCAATATCGTCCCCCATAAAACCTAAATTTTGCTATTAATTCAATGCTATAAATCAAGCAGGCTTGTTAGAGAAATCTTAGTTATCTGATTAGGTTCAATGAATGTTTTTCTTCTAAAGTGCCTTTGCTTGGTATCATTATTGCCCACAAATAGTTTTATAATACTTTAGCTAGCTGAAAAAATAACAATTGTGTATTTTTCTAGCGTTCCTGCTGCCCACTTCAGGGTTGCCTGAACATTTTATTCCCACTGATGCATTTTAGCTTTCACACGTTGAAAATGACAACCAGTTCAATTTGGGGATGCAAAAGAACTGAATATATCAGGAATAACCAGATTTAATGAGATGTTTGTGTTGTGCTGCATCTTGAATAGAAAAGTGTTGCTCTTTGAAAATGTGAAGGACTGTAGAAATAGCACTTAAGGATGTGATTTTTTTGAAAATAGTTATTGTCCTTTTACCATCCAAATTAGTTACTTAACTCTATCTCATTGTTTTGGACAGGAGTACCAGCAGATAAGGCCTATACACTTCACTGATTATTCTCCATTATCAGTAATTTGTCAAAATACCACCTACTAATTTGTCAAAGTACCCAAAATTCATGATGTAATCCAGATGTTCCTACTCTGCTTTTCCTCTCCAGATTGTCAAAATATACAAATGAGCTTTCAGCTATTATACTGAATAGGAAATTAAAATTTTAACAAGTTATTTAAATCTTTATTCCCTAGAAACTTTAGTTGTAATGCTTTAACATATGGAAAAACTAAAATTAAATAAAAGCTTTTATTTGATTTCTAGCTCTAAGTCCTTTAGAAGCTTTTAATTCCATCACTCACATTGACTGTCACCATCAAGAATTATTTATTGCACATCTACGATGTGTATGCCCTGTATTGGGCATGCTCAGGTTAATTTTGGTTTATTTACTGTTTCATAAATGACTACCGAGTACCTAATTTAGAACATGCACATGATAGGTTCTCAATAAATATTGATGATGACAATAATATTGAAAAGCCACTGCTCCTAACCCAAATAGGAAGTATCGCTCTTCATATGTGCAAAGGCTGAGAATTGTGATCTATTGTGCTGAAATGACTGAGGAGTTGCTATAACAAGAAGCTCCATGTTTTCTGTCACCAGATCTTAAATTCCAAATGCTTGCACATAAAACACACTTAAAATCAAAGGCAAGACACTAAGCCACCAAAATAGATCTACCTAAAGCTCAACATCTATAGAAGTACTGGGAAATTCAGGGGGAAGTATCAAACCTCTATCTAGATAAACCAAATTATATAGCAATTTCAATTCCTTAGATAATATGTCAGATTTTTTCCATTATAATCTGAGATATGTATCTTGTTAGGTACAGTCTTGGTCTTTACACTCTATACTTTATCTTTTCATTTTTCCTTCTTGCCTAACAGATTCCAAATTGTAAATCATGTTAGATAGATAGTCTTATAATATGTAATTAGAGGGAGAAGGGAAGAGAGAGAGAGAGAGAGAGAGAGAAAGAGAGAAAGAGAGAGAGAGAGAGAGAGAGAGAGAGAGAGAGAGAGAGAGAGAGAGAGAGAGAGAGAGAGAACACCACTGAGAAAACTGAGGTTTAAATTTTTTTGGCGAAGGTAACTGTAATATAATTCCACCTACACAATACAAATTTATTTTATTTTAATGAATAACAGTACCTATCATAACACCAATAGGTGTGGTTGAGGTTTGTTTCATTTTTAAATATTAAAAGAATAACCTTTAGCTTTTAAAAATTCTTCATTCATACAATAAAATATATAGTTACATATATTTTAATCTTTCCTTTGGTTGCTTATTATTCCTTTTACTAAAAAAATTAAGAAGAAAATAAATAATGATTTATCACAAAGAGTTTGAGAAAATTTTTACTAAAATACAAATTAGGATATTTCAATCACTCTAGGAATGATGAAATTCACAAAATATTCTGAAAATAGCCTAAACTCTTAGTTCTAACCCCATTTTCTTCCTTCATTATATTCAATTTTAATATATTTCTTGATTCATAAACTCAATTCACCATTTTATCAAAATGAAAAATATCTTCTGTTCAAAGCATGAAATCATTTTTTTGCATTTTTATGCAACCTGTTTAGAGAGGGACTGTATTTTTAATAATGAAATCTGAGTAGCTTAGCCTTAAAAAGAAAATGAGGAAATTTCTCAAGTGCTAGATTTTTTCCAGGCACATGTGCTCCCCACTCTCCACTGTTCTCAGTGCCCCTCACTTACCAGAATGCCCTGAAACTCTTGCCTTTTTCACCATTCAAAGAACTTCTCAATTCCTCATTTGTCCAAGAAATCTTCACCAGCTAAGAGAAAGCTAGGTGATGACTTATTTCTTCAATCTACTTCTTAACTCAGATAAACAAACCAAATCCTCTAGCATGACTAAAGCCACAAACCAAAACCTACATAGAAGAAAATGCCCTTGCTGAAACACCACGTTTTGACGTTTGTCCTTTTATAAAGTTTGTACATTTCAAGGCTATTTTATTTGTTTAATTTTATTTTTTGATTCAAAGCAGAGAGAAGTTTATCTCTACTGTTGCTTTGTGAATTTCAGCACTTAATTTTTGATGATTTTGAAGTTTCCTGTAGTCTGTAAGGGAAAGTCTATTCAAATTGCAATTCACACAAAATGATCTTTAGGGTTCCTTCCAATTGTTCTCAGTTAGAAAGCAAAGTATTAACATTTTTATTACTCCAGTTAACTTCTAGTGTATGCATACCTTGCAAGAGTGCATTTTTTTTTTACATTTCAACCAACATATTTGAATGTCACAACCTCCAGAACTCTGAGATACTGCAAATAAAAATAAATAATGGCAGTGATCCCTGTCCTCAAGGAACTTTCCTTCTCTTTCTAAAAGAAAGCTTTTTTTTGGAATCAAGATATAGCAATTCAGAATTACTTTATGTGCAGAGTCATTAGAGGAGATTAAACATTCATCATGTATGGATAATGGAAATTGGAACAAGAGTGAAAATGTTTCCTCTAATCTCCATTAATTAAATCTACTTCATCAAGGTAGTAGTAGATGATGAAAAACAAGAGTGGTAGAGATGAGGACAGTATAGCACATACTACAATGTGTCTGATAGTCAACTTAGTCCTACTGTAAGTCTCTTCAAGTTTATTTTATTAGCCTAAATGTCTACAACTAGATATATGCATATGTGTTTCTGGCATAGAGCAACATGAAGAAAAGTTTGAATTGTAACTTTAATTGATTTTCAATTAAATTTAAAATGTGTAACTTTGAATGCCATGATAAATATGTATATATTTAATTCAACATCTCTTGTCACATCCACTTAAAAATAAAAAAAAAATGTATTTGTAATGAGAAGGAAGGAGAAAAGACCAGTGGCCTATCAGAAGGAAAATCCTGAAAGAACTAGAAAAATCTAAGATAGCTGTAAATTCAATAAGTTCATTTTAAAACTTATTAATTCATGCATTTGACTGATGGCTATGTTATATATTTTTTGAAAAAGCAAAAAAGAAATAAAAGTTATATACTATAACAAATGTCCTCAGAAATTAATACTTTACTTGTCATTGCTATTTGTCATCATGCTTTCAACTAAAGAGAAAAATCTCAAGTTAACACTTTCCCAAACAACACCTTTCAAAATAGTTTTGACTCAGAAACTACCACAATAATAAAAGCAGTAAAACTCAAAAAGGTGGGGGAGGGGAAAACAATGATGTGATCTTTTTCTCATCTTAAAAGATTCCCCCCCCCACAAAAAAGCTCCCCCATTTGAAATTACTAGAATTGGACATGTACATTTAGAAATATACATTCAACCATTTCAAGCTTTTGCATGGATTTGTCAGTACTGGAGACTGGCCACTATGTGTGAAGTCTAAGGGGACTGCTCCATGTTAATGAGAAACCAAGGAATTCCTCTAGCAGCATCCACCTAAGTGTGAATCACATAATTTAAAACTGCCTCTGGGCAGCTTTAACTGACATTACTTGTTCAAAATTTAGGTCTCCTTTCAGAAAGAAAGAAAGAAAGAAAGAAAGAAAGAAAGAAAGAAAGAAAGAAAGAAAGAAAGAAAGAAAGAAAGAAAGAAAGAAAGAAAGAAAGAAAGAAAGAAAGAAAGAAAGAAAGAAAGAAAGAAAGAAAGAAAGAAAGAAAGAAAGAAAGAAAGAAAGAAAGAAAGAAAGAAAGAAAGAAAGAAAGAAAGAAAGAAAGAAAGAAAGAGGAAGGAAGGAAGGAAGGAAGGAAGGAAGGAAGGAAGGAAGGAAGGAAGGAAGGAAGGAAGGAAGGAAGGAAGGAAGGAAGGAAGGAAGGAAGGAAGGAAGGAAGGAAGGAAGGAAGGAAGGAAGGAAGGAAGAGGAGGGAGGGAGGGAGGGAGGGAGGGAAGGAAGGAAGGAAGGAAGGAAAGAAGGAAGGAAGGAAGGAAGGAAGGAAGGAAGGAAGGAAGGAAGAGAAGGAGGGAGGGAGGGAGGGAGGGAGGGGAGGGAGGGAGGGAGGGAGGGAGGAAGGAAGGAAGGAAGGAAGGAAGGAAGGAAGGAAGGAAGGAAGGAAGGAAGGAAGGAAGGAAGGAAGGAAGGAAGGAAGGAAGGAAGAAGGAAGGAAGGAAGGAAGGAAGGAAGGAAGGAAGGAAGGGAGGAAGAAGGGGAGGGAGGGAGGGAGGGAGGGAGGGAGGGAGGAAGGAAGGAAGGAAGGAAGGAAGGAAGGAAGGAAGGAAGGAAGGAAGGAAGGAAGGAAGGAAGGAAGGAAGGAAGGAAGGAAGGAAGGAAGGAAGGAAGGAAGGAAGGAAGGAAGGAAGGAAGGAAGGAGAAGGAGGGAAGGAAGGTCAAACTTGCATCAAATTTCACATATCAGTTATGGACTAAGGATACTACCACACTAGTACTCAAGGGATATACAAGGAATAAAGTGGACAGAATTAGAATCCTAAAATCCTGCTGCCATTCAGGGAAACAAAGTGAAAACTCTGGCTTGCCAGGTGCAGCGTAATTTGATAGTAAGGCAATTGTAGTCACAAGAGTGAAATCTTCAAGAAAACTATTATACATGTTCTATAACAATTAGCCAAATTCTTTCAGTTTGAATATCGAACAAAAATCCAAGTTATTTTTTACCATGTTCCAAGGCTTTTTTTACCCATATCCACAAACGATTCACTACATACTTTATTATTTTATAGAAATGCTACCCAGGCCTGAATTTTTCAATTTTCACAAAAAAAGCTTGAACTCCAAATAAAGCTTGAAAATTAAAATTAAAATGTGAATTGAGACAAATAAAGCAAACAAAAAATTCCTAACCAACAGCTTATTTTCTAATATATGTAATGATTTAACCTTTGCTTAAACATGTCAAAATTGATTATGTCACTTGATTTTTATTTTCTAATTTTAGTTCCAATCTAGGTAAAATTTAACAAGTTTGTATAATTCAAGACATAAGTTCTTATTAAGGAACTAATTCGGAATCTATTTTTTTAAAGGAATAATTTTAGCTGCCTTACCTTCATTTCCCTGTCACCAGGCACTTATATAGTACCTTAGATTAATCTAGAAAAGGACTTAATTGAAAAAAATCCACATATTAGTTTGATAGCAATCTGCTGTATTGAAATTAGAATAAAACTAAAAATGGTAATCAACTATTTTTAAGGGTGCTACACATATTTCCTTCTTTACATAAGTATTTAAAATTCTTCTTGAAAGGTCCAGGCTTTTTCATCCTTACCAAAAAATTAATGTGGCATCTAGATCCAAACAACTCTGAAAACAAGGAGCTTAACTTTAGTGAATATAAATTACCTTAATATTATTAGACTTTTATTGTGATGTCAATTTCTGGACAAGAAATAACAATATGTGTATGTATACATATATACAAATATATTCCAAATAATAACAGAAAATAACGTAAAATGCTAGAGTCTTACGATAAGGTTTCAGAAATGGAATTTGACATATTTCTAATCTCAACACAGATGTCATCATTTAAATTCTCTATGTGTATTATTTCTCTTATTTTTAAAGGTAGTTTTGTTGAAATAGAACCTTCTCTCTACTCCTGCTCTTATGAGGAAGGAGGTGTGAAGGAGAAAAACTTGTATTTTCTTTCTGATTGAGACTGCCCAACAAAAACAATAATTAGCTTCTGGAAAGCATAACTGTCTGAGCTGTCAAAAGCCCCCAAATCCCAGACTCCAGTTTGATCAACTCACTGATAAACAGTGCAAAGGAACCCTGAAAAATCAGTAATATGGATTTATAAATATGCACCAAGTCAACTTAATTTCCAAAAATAATCTGTGTTCAAAAAACATTAGTCAGGGGAAAAGGGGGAAATTGGTTAAAATCTAAAACACCTTCCCTGCACATGCAAAATTAAATGTCAGATTATAAATGATACCATTTCTTATTACCAGAAACTGATTTCTCCAACATGCTTAGTCTTCATTCTAAAAAAGAACATTCTAGAAAAGCTACCTTTGTCTCTAAAAAAATAAAATGCCATTTCTCCTGAAGGAAATAACTAACAGTAGGAAATGATGCAGAATTCAGGCTTTATAGTGGATCTCATATTTCAACAAGCTGAAATAATATCTTTCTCTGAAAAGTGCAACGTCCCCACTGCTGTTTTAAGAAATAAGGTGTGTCCATTCATGAACAGGATGGCTGTTTCATCTTCTCAATCACACCTTACTTCATGGCCATAAGATGGAACACAACCAATTTTAACCAACAACCTAGGAATAACCTTCTTTTAATAAAAAAAAAAAATGTTGCTAGAGAATTCTCTAAAAGGTGATATTCTTCATATTTTCCTTTTAAAAAAACTCATACGCACACCCTAGAAAAGAGCTCAACATAAATAAGCCAAGTTCCAAACCCTGAGAATCAAAATCAGCCATTCAAACTTTTAACATGTTCTCCCTGCCTCCACCTACTTCAATACCTTCTATTGTCTTTATTTCTTCATAGTAGTCAAGCTGGGCACTAATGAATTGGGTCCTAATGAAATGGAAAAACAGAGAAAAGTTGCTCTGATGCACTTTTGTCTGATCACTAAGAAAAATGTATAAGAGTCCTGTGTGATTAAAAGCTGCCGAAGATATTTATTGCACCAAGGTAAATATGGCTAAAATAAAAATAGATTTTGAACATTTTAGCTCCTCTTTTCTATTACTAAGCCCATTTGATTGTTTCTATGCCTTCCATGGACAGAGCTGCATTCACAGATTCACGTACTTCATATTGAATGAAAGAAAACATTTTTAATGTCCTGTGCACGAGGGATAGTCAAGTTCGAAAAAAAATCAAGCATCACCAGTGAAATAATGTGATTTCATTTCCTCAATAAAAAAGAAAAGGTAGATGACTTTGGGGTGGGAATGAAGAGTGCTTCCAGAGCTAGCTTAATTTGCAACTCCAAATAATTCAATAATCAGTATTTAAATTCACAAAATTCTCAGTGCTCACATGGGAGATTTTTTCATTTAGAGAATCGAGTGTAAATAAAAATCTTTCTTTTGCAGCACTAATTTGGGGACGGAGAAATATTTAAGTTTAAAAAGTGATGCATTTCACAAATTCCTTGTCCACTTGCTTGTCTTAATTACAAGAATGACAAACTGCACATACAGCAAATACAGCTACCTACTTGGAGCTTTGAAAATGTAATTAATACTGGGGTTATTAAAAATATAGACTTGTAATGTTCTTATGAGATCTCCTGGTTTTGAAATGTGCATATTATTCAGGCTTGGTTCTTTGATGTGTGTTTTCCCCTGAATCCATGCTCCAACAATTCTGTCATACAGAGAACTGAAAATTAAGTTATTCTCACCAGCGATACTCCCCCACAAAGAATCTATCAAACCACAGATATAAACCTCAGAACAATCCCTGCCAGGTTTCTCATGCAAATGCTGCAGAAAAACTTACAAGAGCACTTTAAGATATTGAGAACCCTTCAATACAACCCAGTATAATAACTTTTACTTGCTAATTTCTATGGGTCAGTTGCAAAGGAATAGACCTGTCAATCAGTTTCAGATGTAGCAGAATTTGTCTGTCTACAAACAGGGATACTTTGTCGTTGCCATAGAGACTAATCCTCCACTTTCCTTCTGTTGACACAGCTAGTCACAGTCTAAACTACCTGATCACACTTTTAATAGGCAGCTGACTGGAGTACCATAAAATGCTCAAATCAAGTTTGCAACACTTGATGCATCCACTGTTGCTTTTATTATCGTTATCATTATTATTATTATGAACCTTGCTGTATATGATGAATTCCATTTGTTTCTTTCCTAAAGCAGGATATACAGAAATATAGAGCCTTCTTAGCTGTTGCTTTATTCAACTTTCCTGTTATTTATGGAATCCCAACAGAATATATGATAGAGGAATAAGAATTAAAATATATTTTATATCTCATAGAACTCTTTTTAGGCACTAATTGGTTTCATTAGAACACAAGTAAATAGACATTCTGCTTTTCCTTGTTTCTTTATTACCATTTAGATTCAGGCTACCCAACAACTTGAGACAAAGATGTTTCATCCTAAAATGGCTCTAAAATTCACTAAAACATGTGAAACTTAGACACCTCAAAAGTGGCAAATGTGCCTCAAGGTGTTCAAAGCTATGATTTCATCTGAATGTGTGAGCTACATTCTTGCTTTGAAAATCCATCTTTTTCTTCAATCTATAAAACAGAAGTAACATTCTCATTAAATACTCAATAAACTTGCAACATTTTTGGTCAGCTTGCTTCTTCCTTGGTTAGAGACGTGTATGTTAATAGGCTGATACCAGTAGTTTTTATATGAATGAGATATTTTCATTTTCAGACATTAACAAATTAATGTTTAGCAAAGAGATATGTTGCCAAAGTCTTTAGTTTATTTAAATCAGACTCCTTCTCTTCCAAATAATCTCATCTCAAAAGCTGCAAAAATCTGTAATTTTGTATACTACCGCTGCAAGTACTGACTTCTTTTCAATAAATTTCTTCTCCCTGAAGATAAAAGTCCTACCTCGGATTGCCTTACAAAATCATGATTTCTCAATACATTTTATGAAAAGTTTGCTGTGACTCCTTCAATTAAGAAAGGAAAATGGATGTGTATCATTAATTATGTCAGTAGAAATCATAAATCATCACTGAGTACTGCAATTAATTATTTGTAAGTCATGTGAAGAAAACTGACAAGCACAAGATAAATCCACAGAACCTTCAGACCAGAGTGACATGGGTGGGGGGGAGGAAATGGAGAAGAGACATAACAAAACTAGGAGGAATTTATAAATAAATATACTCATCATTTGTTTGTATTAAATCATACTGAAATATATGATGGCTACTTTTAGCATTGCCACTATTTTTTATTAAAAGTCCACTAATATTTCCACTATAAGTTTCAAGCATTTGTTATTTGAGAATTTTATTAATTCACATCACATTGGTACAGAGGGAAACACATATTCTCAGCCCAGATGCAATTTTTTTTTAGAACAACTGCTAGAAATGGTTAAGCACGTGTTCAGTTTAGAAAACTAAAAACTTGGACTTCCAGCTGTTTCCCCCTACATTATATAGGTTAAACTAATGCTTTTCTTAAAAAATAACAACAACAACCTGTTGATAGTTTTACTTTTCATTTCAAGGTGACCTCAGGGAATGGCAATCACTTTGTTACTTCTCAGAAGTCTGATTTAACTTGGTTTGGATTTCACCCTGCACACATGTTCAGTATACAAATTGCACCTGTGGCAAATTTCATTGATTGCAGGTTGACTTTGCCTTCATAAAATCCTCTCAATATGCTCTCTGATTGGATATTCTACTTTCCCTGTATGCACCTATGTACCAAATAATCATACAAAAAAGTGTTTAAACCGAAGGAAAAAAAATATTGAACCTTAAATGTTTGAGGTAGCAATAAGAAGAGATTGTTTTCATGGTGGCAAGACATTTTTATTGGGATTCTTAGAGTTAGAGAGAAGTGGGAATGAATGGCCTGTTAAAACCATTTAATCTAACAACTTAATTTAGTAGATCAGGAAACTGAGGCCCAAGGAGCTTAAATGACTTCCCTAATATCACAAAGGCAGAACAAAAAATCAGGAATCTGTCATACTGTATTTTCACCACTGTTTCTATGCTTTATATTTATGAGAAGCATACACAAGATTCCATCTTCTTAATTTTATAAGATACTTAATGCATAACTTTTACAATTAAAGCTTTTATAAACAATAAAGCTTCTGTTTTTACTAGAACCAGTACTCGTCTCAACTTTCGAGAAAATTATAATTATATCTCATATTTATAGCACTTCCATATTAGAACAGAGAATGCTTACCTATCAGATTAATGAATGGGAGAATTTATGAATAATCAAAAGATAGAAAGAATTGTGAGATATAAAATGTATAATTTGATTACATTAAATTAAAAAGCTTTTGTACAAATAAAACCAAAATAGTCAAAATTAGAAGGAAAGCATGAAATTGGGGAGACATTTTAGAGACAAAAAATTTGAGACAGTTTTAAGATTTTCAAGGCATATTCTTTCATGTTCCTTGATCTCGCTTCATTTCATATTATAATGAAAATATTATCAGATTATTATCAAATTGTTCCATTTTACTTGGGAAAATGAAATAGATGATTAAAACAGTTATCTGGATAAGATAGCTAAAGTCATTTTCAAAAAAAAAAAATACTAGATAATAGTGGCCAAATAGGTCATGAGTTTCTTTTCATAAACTTTTAGACTGGGAGTTAGAATAAACCTTAGAGAACATCTAGTCCAAATTTTCCATTATAAAGAGAAATATAAATGTATTCCAATATTCATTGTTTTGTAAGCTTCTCATTATGTTGTAAGCTCCTTGAGAACAGGGAGTGTCTTTTGCCTCTGATTATATCCTCATTATTTAGCACAGTAACTGGCAAATTTTTGTTGCTGTTCAGTCATGTGTTATCTTCATGAATTATCCCATTTGGGGTTTTCTTAGGTAGCAAAGATACTAGAATGGTTTCTCTATTTCCTTCTTCAACTCATTTTAACATGAGACTGAGGCAAATAGAAGTGAAGTGACTTGCTCAGGGTCACACAGCTAGTTAAGTGTCTGATGCTAGATTTCTAAATCTTTCTGACTCAAGGTTCAATGCTCTATCTACTTGTCAGCTCTCTGTCTCTATAACATGGCAAAACATGGAATTCCTGCTCTTTAACATTATCCTTGATGAACACGGTTACTTGCTATGTCTGGCATTCTGCCAAGTCTTTTGTTGGATGCTCCAAAGTTGTTTGATGGTGATATTTCTTCTCCAAAGGAAACATGTTCCAGAGGGGAAAATGGAACCATAAGGAGTCATCCATATACATGCCTAGAATGTAGGCCATGTTTAACCACTCATTACAAAACTTTGCTATGATCAAAATGAATATGTTCTGTTTTCTTCAAAGGAGCTTGGCTCACCTAACAAATCATTCTGAATAAGTGGGTGAAAAGGTCTATATGGGGGAAATAGCTCTGAAACTTCTGGCTATTTTTCTTAAGTAAAGATCTCTTTGGATCAGAGACCAAGACATGGAAAATCCATTTAATCCAACTGCCTTCTTTTACAGGAAAGTTAAGTTACTTGATCAAGGCTGACAAGTCTAAAAACAGTCATTGGTAGGATTTGACATTACTCCTTCCAACTTCATTCCACTGTATCCCTATTGTATCATAACTATTAATCAATAAGGAAGGGAGACAGTGTTGCTTAATAGTAGTTACTATATCCAGGAGAGAAAAAGTGTTACCTGTATTGGAACTGAATGGATCAGAAATTTACAATGTTTATTGTGTTGGAATAATTATGTCTCCATTCTTCTCCATGCTCCACTCGGAACTCTTTATACTTTCACTAACCTGCCACAGACCTCAACCGAGAAATTCACTCCATTTCTGAATTTTAGTATCACTGTAGCTGTTCTCTTTAGGTCACACTCTTCATAACCCCATTTGGGGTTTGCTTAGCAAAAGATACTGAAGTGCTTTGCCATTTCCTTCTCCAGCTCATTTTACAGGTGAAGAAAGTGAGGCAGTTACATGACTTGCCCAAAGTCACACAGCTAGTAAGTGTCTGAGGCAGATTTGAATTCTATGTTTATAACCTCTTCCTCTGATAAAATGCGTCCTTCCATTTTAAAGAAAGCTGTAAGACCAGACATGTCTTCATTCTTTGCTAGCCTCTACTCTGGACTTCCTGTCAGACTCCAGTGCTTTCCCCACCTTGCCTCATTTTAAGATTCCTTTAGAATATAAGTATCTTGAAGGCAGGGAAGGTCTTTTTTCCTGCTTCTATTTCTATTACTACTGCTTACTATCACTTTCACACTATGAATGCCTAATAAAAGCTTGTTGACTTAAGTCTGGCAAAAATGTTTCCTTTCTTTTTTCCCTCTCCTTTTGCTTAGCCATTGGAGAAAAAAAAAAGTAGGAGGGCCAGATCTCTTCGAACATACTGGTAGGTTAATTATAATTCAAAGCAAATTACCTAGCTATATATTTCATGCTGTGGCTATTGTAGAGTGGTTAATGAAGCAGGTAGGTTAATGGCAATTAAATCAAATTGTTTATCAACTTGAAGAATTATAGCTAAATGGTAGGTAAATTGAAGATTGTGTCAAGCAACAACTGAAGTCAATTGTGATTAATACTAAAAAAAAAGGGGGGGGACCTATCTAATATAAGTCTTTTGAGGATTTTTTTTTATTTTTGCTTTGGATTACTTTCATTGTTTATTCATTTCTTATGATTAATTATATAATATATTAATATTTTATACAATGATCCAGGATGATTTCCAGAACTTATATGAAGAATGTTATTCATCTCCAGAGAAAGAACTGTTGGAGTCAGAATGCAGGTGAAACTATATATGATTTTTCACTTCTTTCCCTGGGTTTTTGTTTTATCAAATTATTCACTTACAAAAATGAACAATATGGAAATATATCTCATATTATAATAAAAATAATAACATTTAAATTTTAATTAATAACTTTATGTTTGTGAAAAGACACAAAGCTAGTAGTGTCAAATGATTACTGTCTTGCTTATCTTGGCCAAGAATAAAAGAAATACCAAAACAATTTGCATTATTCCCCTTCCACTGTAACACTACTCAGCCAGCTATTAGACATTTTAAAAGAAAGCCTGATCAGAATTATAGCAATAGAAAGGAAAACACTCCAGTGGGAGAGAGGAGAGTACATCCTCTGACTTTAACCTTTTTGTATGCTAACAGAAATCAAAATCATATAAAAACATTGTTTATCACACATTAATAAACATAATGTACTCTGAGAATATTTAGAAAATATACCAAATATTATGTATGTTGTGGGTAAATAGTGTAAAGACTATTGTTTCATTTGTTTTTTAAAAACATTAAAACCAAGCAAAAATTGATTCTGACTTCTTTTTACTGAATGAAATGTAGAAATTTAGTTTTTGAGTGAAGTGACCAACAAAATGACAGACTAGTCACTTCTTTGGGGCACCTTTAAATCTCTAACTGGGTTTTACGGAATTAGGCACCTAATGGAGAATAATTCTAGCTGAACCACAACATAAAGAAGAGAGAACCACACTGAGGCAAAATCCATATAAGTAGGAAAGAATTCTATTCTTTAGAGCATTTTCTCACCTCTTACTTCTACTAGCCCACATATTCTTCACTCATATGTAATTAAAAGAGAGGAAGCACTGGAATTACGAAGGAGTAGAAGGTGGAATTTTAGTTGAAATTCAAAGAAGTTAGAGAGATTAATAGTTAGAAAGGAAGAGGGAAAATATTCTAGTCATGGGAGAGAGCCAGAGAAAAATGCCCAGAGATGAGAAGAATGTCTTATTTGTTGAACAACAAGAAGGCTGAAGTCATTGAATCAATGAATATGTGGCAAAGACTAAAGTGTAAGAAGACTGGAACTAGAGTAGATGATTAAAATACGAAGGGCTTTAAATGGCAAAGAGAATATTTTTTCCTGCAGTGAATAGGGAACTATTGGTATTTGCTGAGTAGTGGGTTGACATGATCAGACTTGTATTTTTGGGAAATCATTTTAGTAGCTAAATGGAGAATGAATTTGAGTGGGAAGAGTCCAGACACAGACAGAAATACCATTAGCCTATTTCTGTAATCAAGGTATTCTGTAATGTGATGAGAGCCTACACTACTGGCAGTGGCAATGGCAGATGAGAGAAGGGGGCATATTGGAGATATGTGACAAAAGTGAAATGGAACGGCCTTTGTAAAAGCTTAGATCTGAGAGTTTGGGGATGAAAGTTAGTGAGGAATCCAAAATGACACCAATTTTGAGATCCTGAGGAACAGAGGATGATTTTACACTATATAGTAATAGGAAAGGTTTAGGGGCAAAGATAATGAGTTCAGTTTTGGGACATGTTTATTTGAAGATGTCTTCTTGGACATCCTTTTCAAGATGTTTGAAAAGCAGTTGAAGATACAAGATTGGGGGCAGCATCAAGATTAGAGAAAGAAAGGTAGAATTGAGAATCATTATCACAAAGTTGGTAACTAAACCCAAGGTAGCTGAGGAGTGAAGTAGCATAGAAGGAGAAGAGAAGGGGATTCAGGAGAGAATCTTGAGGGACACTTATCATTAGAAGAGATGGTCTGGGCAAGGATGCAGAAAAGGAGACAGAGGAAGAGTGGTCAGATAATTAGAAGGAAAACTAGGAGAGAGTTATGTCTCAAAAACCTAGAAAGAAGAGAGTATCAAGGAGGAGAGAATGATCAGTAGTGTCAAAGGCTTCAGAAAGGTCAAAGAGAATAAGGACTGAGAAAGGTCATTGGATTTGATGACTAAAGGATCATTGGAAAGTTTGCAGAAAGTAGTTTTGTTGGAATGATTAGGTCAGAATTGTAAAGGGTTAAGAAGAGAGTGAGAAAAGAGAAAAATGGAAAAGAAATAGGATAGTAATTAACAAGGATGGAGGGCCCAAGTGAGGGTTTGTGTTTTTTTCAGGAGAGGAGAGACATAAACATATTTGTAGATAATAAAAAGTGAACCAGTATAGAGTTAGAGATTGAAAATAAGTAAAAGAGAGGGCAGCTATGTGACTCAATGATAAGGAAGGAAAGAGGAAAGGAGGGAGAAGGGGGAGAAGGAAAGAAGGGAAGGGAGGAAGGAAGGAAGGAAGGCAGGAAGGCAGGAAGGCAGGAAGGAAGGAAGGAAGGAAGGAAGGAAGGCAGGAAGGCAGGAAGGCAGGAAGGCAGGAAGGAAGGAAGGAAGGAAGGAAGGAAGGAAGGAAGGAAGGAAGGAAGGAAGGAAGGAAGGAAGGAAGGAAGGAAGGAAGGAAGGAAGGAAGGAAGGAAGGAAGGAAGGAAAGAAGGAAAGAAGGAAGGAAGGAAGGAAGGAAGGAAGGAAGGAAGGAAGGAAGGAAGGAAGGAAGGAAGGAAGGAAGGAAGGAAGGAAGGAAGGAAGGAAGGAAGGAAGGAAGGAAGGAAGGAAGGGTGAAAGAATGATGATGGCAAAGGGAGCAATCTGCTGGAGAGATGTAATGGAATAAAATTTGCCTGAATAAATGAAATAGTTAGCCTTCATAAGGAGTGAGGCTTATGTGAGGTGGCTGAAGGAAGAGAGAAAGGCAGAAGGTACCTAAGTGATAAGAGATGAAGAAAAAGAAGGGAAAAGAGGGAGTTTACAATCAATGATCTCTTTTTTCTGTAAAATATGAAGCAGTGTTCTCTGGAGAAAGAGGAGTAAGGGAAAACCATAAAATCTTTGAGGAAGGGAAAAAGTTCAGAAGACCTGCTGTGAAAGTCTATTTGAAAAAGAGAGATTAACAGATTTAAGAAAACTTTGAAGTATAGTGAAATCCCACAAAGAGAAGCAAAGGGTAACAATATCAATAAGCATAAAAACTCTGTAAGCCAAAGGCTCTGATCTTTAATACAGGCTATGCAAAAACAACTTAAGAATGATAGATCACACAAAAAGGCATGATAGATACAAGAAACTGAATTCTAATAATGCAGGAGATAATTTGAGGAAACTGTTCAGAATTTCTGAAAATAGATAATAAAGTAAACAAAAATTCCACTGATCAGTTGTATGGGTATATAAAATGTGATTAAAACTACAATACATATTTTGATAAAATTTAAGTATTTCAGTTACATACAGCAAATTCTCTAAGTAGCCAAGAGAAAAGCTTTGAAATATAAAAGGTAAAAAAAGATTATTGTACAGTCAAAAGAAATTACAGGAGGAGAATAGTATATATGTCAGATCTTTGGGAAAGGAAAGACTTTAAGACCAAGCAAGAGTTAGAAAAAAATTACAAATTATAAAATAAGCAATTTTGATTACATTAAATTAAAAAGGGTTTGTACAAACAAAGCCAATGCACCCAAAATTACAAGGGAAGCAACAAATTGGGAAACAATCTTCATAACAAAAACCTCTGGCAAGGGTCTAATTACTCAAATTTACAAAGAGCTAAATCAATTGTACAAAAAAATCAAGCCATTCTCCAATTGATAAATGACAAGGGACATGAATAGGCAATTTTCAGATAAAGAAATCAAAACTATTAATAATTACATGGAAAAGTGTTTCTAAATCTCTTATAATCAGAGAGATGCAAATCAAAACAACTCTGAGGTTTCACCTCATACCTAGCAGATTTGCTAACATGACAGCAAGGGAAAGTAATGAATGCTGGAGGGAATGTGGCAAAGTTGGGACATTAATGCATTGCTGGTGGAGTTGTGAATTGATCCAAACATTCTGGAGGGCAATTTGGAACTATGCCCAAACGGTGATAAAAGACTGTCTGCCCTTTGATCCAGCCTTAGCATTGCTGGATTTATACCCCAAAGAGATAATAAGGAAAAAGACCAGTACAGGAATATGTATAGCTGCACTCTTTGTGGTGACAAAAAAAAATTGGAAAATGAGAGGATGCCCTCCAATTGGGGAATGGCTGAACAAATTATGGTATATGTTGGTGATGGAATACTATTGTGCTCAAAGGAATAATGAACTGGAGGAATTCCATGTGAACTGGAACAACCTCCAGGAATTGATACAGAGTGAAAGGAGCAGAACCAGGAGAAGATTGTACACAGCGACTGATACACTGTGGTACAATTGAATGTAATGGACT
Organism: Monodelphis domestica; assembly: GCF_027887165.1. Classification (NCBI taxonomy): domain Eukaryota; kingdom Metazoa; phylum Chordata; class Mammalia; order Didelphimorphia; family Didelphidae; genus Monodelphis; species Monodelphis domestica. Next base: position 471,071,233 of record NC_077229.1, on the reverse strand, counting down.
TCTCCATTAGTGGCAATGCAATGATTCTGAACAACTCAGAACAACACTATCCACATTCAGAGGAAAAACTGTGGGAGCAGAAACACAGAAGAAAAGCAACTGCTTGATTACATGGGTCAATGGAGATATGATCGGGGATATAGACTCCAAATGATCATCCTACTGTAAAAATCAACAACAAGAAAAAAAGTTTTTGACCAAAGACATATGTAAAACCCAGGGGATTTACACATAGGTTACAGGGAAAGGGGGGAGGGGAGGGAAAGAATATGATTCTTGTGACCAAGGAATAATGTTTTAAATTGACTAATTAAATAAAATGTACAAAGAAAAAATAAATTACAGGAGGTAATTGTATAGTAGAATCCAAAAAAATCAAAAGGAATTCAATCTGGAAGCCAAGATGAATCTGCAAACCAGAGATTAATTTTCAACAACAACAACAACAAAAAATTCCTTCAAACAAAAAAGCAATACTTGAGCTACTGGAGGGAGGTAGGCAGGGGAAAACAAGACAAGCAGAAAACAAGATAAGAGAAACATGACAAAAGTTAAAAAGGAAAAATGAGTTTAAAAGGAAACATAGCCAATTGATCAATGTCAATACTGAATACTTATAACCCAAATGGCACTCTTTAATGAGTTCATTAAGGAAATAAACTGCAAAACAGAATATTTATACAAAAAAAATAGTAGAAGATTTGACCGCTTGAATGTTCTGCTTTCAGCGCTGGACAAATATAAATATTAACAACAGGAAAAAGAGAAAACTGAGTAAAAAAACTGAATGAACAACATCTGTTAAAATGGGAATGAAAAATTGAGAGAAAAAATTAATAACCATATTGAAACAATGATAATTACCGAAATAACACACCCAAAATTTCTGGGGGGAAAGCTAAAACATGCATAAATAAACGAGTGGATAAGAATAAAATTTAAAACTGAGGAAATGTTAGAGCTTTTCTATAAACTCTAGGCTTTAAAACCAAAATTATCACAAAAGAAAAAGTTTTGAAAATTAAATGAGGAATAGAAAATTTGAAAACAAAAACTATAAGATTTCTTAAAAGACAAACAAAATAAATGTTAATTGAATCTTATTTCAAAAGAGGAAAATCAAGTTGAATAAACAAGATAAAGTCTTAAGAAATGGAGAAAAATAAAAAGGTTTATCAGAATCTTTCATATACAAGTTTACAACCATAAAATTAAGAGTACCAAATAAAGTTATCTACAAAAATAAAAAATACATGTAGTAACAGAAAAACAAAGAGATATTAAATAATTTGATTTCAGAAAAGCATGTTGAACTACTAAAGAACTATGGGGTGGGAGCAAGTTCTAGTTCAAATAGATTTACAGGGGAATTTTATCTGAGTTTTAAAGAGTTCATAAATATATTAAACAAACTATTCTAAAATCTGAGAAAGAAAACACTTTACCAAACTCGTTTTATGAAATAAATAATATTCTAATATTTAATAAAAAGATAAAGGAAATGAGAACTATAAAACAATATTATTAATGAATATTGATTTTTGAAATTGTTAAAATTAAATCCTATCAAAAAGACTACAATAACTATTCAGAATCATAGTTAAAAGTTAAAGCATCTAAAAATATATGATTATTTCAATGAATTCAGAAAAAATCTTTGATGACATTTATGTAAATAAAAAATCTTATAGAGCATAAGTGTAGAAAATCTCTTTTTTTACTTTGAAAAAATGAATATATTTAAAATTAAAAGTTGTGATTATATAGGGGAAATGTAGAAATATTCTCAAGGAGTAGAATAATGATGTCCCTTTCTCTTCTTTTTTTTTCTCTAATTCTAGAAATGCTAGCAATAATTAAAACAAGAAAATGAAATGGAGAGTGCTCAGTCCTTGTGATTGGACTATATCAATATAATTATATATAATAGAATATGAAAATTAACTTATAGATTTATTGCTATCCCAAACTACCTACACCAGTACTTTACTAACTACACCAAATAATGACAAATATTATTGAGAAATATAAAATGTCTAGAAAACCAGGGGGAACAAAGAAAGAAGTATGTGTGAATGGAGAATAGCACAGGAGAATGGAGAAATCATTCTATATTATAAAGGAATAATATCCAAACTATTTATTTGTTTTTAAAAGAGAATTGAAATTCTATAGAACTAAACAAAGAATCATCAGAAATTCTTGAACACAACTGAGACTTTGATAAAGGTCAAAAAAGAAGGAAAAGGATGAGAATTTCTTTTAAAAAAACTAGAAAATAGTCTGGAGAAATTTAAATTAAACAAAATACCTTTAAAAGAAAAAATTAAAAAAGTATAGTACCATTTACAGTGCTGGTTGAGGATTGAACTCAAAGCTAATCAATAGATAAAGTTGATATTTTGGTTAAATGAAATTGAATTTTTTTTTCAATGAACAAAATTAGTTCATAAAAGATAAGAAGGAGTTAAATGGAGGAGGGAAATGACTTTCTACCAAAATTTCTCTGATAAGGGTCTGAAAACCAAAATAGATAGGTAACTAACAAAGTTTAAAAGAACAAAAGCCATTCTCCAATAGAAAAATGGTCAGGTTATGAATAAAATTGTCTATAAAGAAGAATTACAGACTATTAGAAACCATATAAAAATGCTCCAAATCACTAACAAGAGAAATGCAGATGAAATTAACTCTGAGAATTCACCTAATGCTTAGTCAATTGGCAAATGTGATAAAAGATTGGAAGTGAATTTATTGAGGGTCTAAGTAACAATGCACCACTGGTGAAGGTTCAACATCCTAGAAGCTACATTGGAATTATTCAAAGAATGCAACTAAAATACCAATATACAGTTAACCTAAATATTCCAATGCCATGAATATACTCCAAAGAGATGGGTAACAAAAAGAAAGGTATTTGGGGGCAACTGAGTGGCTCAGTGAATTGAGAACTAGACCTAGAGACAAGAGGTCCTAGATTCAAATCTGGCCTCAGATACTTCTTAGCTGTGTGACCCTGGGCAAGTCACTTAACCCCCAACATTGCCTAGCCCTTACCACTCTCCTTCCTTGGAACCAATACATAGTATTGATTCTAAAATGGAGGGAAAGAATAAAAAAAAACAGTAATATATATCACAATATTTAAGGAAGTATTTTTGTAGTAGCAAAAAAATGTAAACAAAATAAGATGCCCATCTATTAGTACATGGCTAAACAAATTATGGCATATCAGTGTAATGTGAAGTGATAAATACAAAGAAACATAAGAAGATATATGTATGGATTCCAAGTAGAATAAGCAGAACCCAGGAAAATAATATGCACAATAACTATAATCATATAAATGGAAATAGCAACAACAAAACAATCTAAATGAAATGCTTCAACCTTCTTTGAAAAGGTGGGAGACTATAAATAGATAGCACTGCATGCATCAAAAAGTTTTGATATGTTGATCAGTTTTCCTAAATTACATTTTATTTATTCTTCTTCATTCTTTTGTAATAGGAAGTGGCTCTCTTCTGAGAGGGGGAATGAGGGAGGATTACAGGTGATATAAAAACATATATCTTTAGCAATTAATTTTTAAATAGTCCTTAAACTTATGTTAAATCAAAACCAATTTCTTCTTCCTAAAAGAAGAAAAATGTGCTAAAGTATGGCCAAAGTTACAAGTTGAAACGGAGTCATTAGAAATATATTTGATTACCAGATGTTTCTGATGGGGAAGGAACTTCTAGAAAGAAAAAAAATACCTGAATTCCTACATACAATAGGAGGTAATAAATGAAAAACCAAAGCATAACTGATCAAAGATAGATTCGTTCATTTATTTTTCCTTGAGAATTTTACTCATCTATATTAACTCCAAGTGAGTACTTATTCTACTTAACATACACAGAAGTTCATTGCTATGAAAAAAATTCCTACTAATAAAATTGTAATGACAATCACAAACTATGGCATATATCTCTAAAAATGAAGAATTCTCAATCCATACCACTCTAGCACTTCTTGTTTTCCAGTGAGAGGGAAAAAAAAAACACACAATCTGACCTGAAGGATTGAATTTTCAACTATGTAACAGCTGTTTTTCCCCACTCTATGACTACAATTATAAACTAACTTTTTGTAAGATTTGCCTTTCATTTTCTTAATGCCATTGTAACACTCACTCGGTGTAGCTACCTTCAACTTGAACTCTAGGTCCCAAGAAGCTGCTCCCTTGAGCTCTAGGAAAAAATCTATCAACAGGTACTCCTACTATTATAGCACCTGTGTGCCTCCCATTATCAGTCAGCAGACAAAATTGGCACTTGACAAAAGCATTTGTTAAGATGGCATTTTAAGAAAAATAAGTAAAAAACATAAAGCTGTGTTGTATTTTCCACAAATAAACGCAATATATTTGAGAAGAGTGGGCTCAAACATATCACAATAACAGTGGAATCCATATGTTAAAGGCAACTCACATCTATTGGTACTTTAGGGTCTAAAAGTCCTTTCTCCCTGCATGAAATTCTTATGCTGACTTCCTATGGACGTCTTCTCTCCATTGTCTAATTCTCAAATGCCACAATTATGTTTTTTGAACTTTCTTCTTCTCTCTCTAAATGGATCTGTCTGGCGTAATAGGTCTTTGCTCCTCTGAATCTCCTGTCTCCTTCTGTTCACATGGCTGATAGGGAGGGAAGAAGGAGGCAAAATTCACACCTACACAAACACTCTTCTTGCTGCTCTCTTGTATAAGAACAAGGGTCTCCTGCACAACCACTTTCAAATATTTAGTTCTGCAGGATTTAGCTATTTCAAGTACCTAGAGGTATGGTTAATTTGTTTTCTCAATTGCTTGCTTTTCTTGCTTCAATCAAAAAACTGTTCCTATTTGGTAAAGGATTCAGGATATAGATATACGTCTACAGTCATTTGCCATCTCATGACAATACCTTGTGATTATATATTGAGCCTTCTGTAACTACATCGGCTAAGGTAGCGGGGAAACTGCTTCCTGGAAGAGAAGTCATAATTATGATTGATTCAGACCTATGCATAGCATTCTTAGCTTCCTTCAAAATGCAGTTCAAGTTTTACCTTGTACATAAAACCTTTCCTGATCCACCCAGATAATTCCCTTGACATTACCTTGTATAGATATCTGTGTTTACATGTTGTCTCTTAGATAAAATGGAAGTCCTTTGAGTAAAGACATTGTCTCACTTGGCTATCTATATCCCCACCAGCCACTTGGCTATCTATATCCACACAGTGCCTGTGCCTGGTAATACATAAATGTTGACTAATTGATTAGCCCTCTGAGCATCTCACATTCCATCAATGATTTGCTTGTTATGAAGTCAACGGACATGCCCAGTTCTAACCAAGTACTCTACTAGAAGTAATAAAGGAAATAAAAGATCCTCTCAAAACGTTTTCAACCAAATTCACGGAAGATGATAATATTCTTAAATAAACAAATGCCCAACCTTTTGTAGAAGGATACATACTAGTACCTTATAACCCAGACTCTCAGAATCTCAAATTTCTCTAGAAGTCTCTGTCCCAATAGAAACATCCAGGAATAGATACCATTCTGCTGACATTAATTTGCAGCGCATAACTTTGAGTATAAATACATAATCCCAGATGTTCCTTCCTTTAGGATAGAATGCTTGGCCTCAAGGTGAGACAAACTGAGTTCAAATCCAACCTCAAATACTTATTGGCTTTGTGACCATGTGCAAGTCATTTAACCTCTGCCTAAATTTTCTCAAGTGTAAAATGGGGATAAAAGCAAGGTTATTATGAGGATTAGATGATATAAAATTTATTCAAAAAAAACCACAGCATAGTGTTTGACACATAATAGGCACCATATAAATATTCATTCTCTCAGGTTGATGAAACTAGTTTTGATTTAACATGAATATAAGAGCCTTTGTTTTTCTTCTTCAAAATAAATTGTTATTGATAGTTTATGACTTTACATTACCCAACACATCCTTTACCTACCAAAAATCCATCCTGTAACAGAATAAAAAATTGCCTTGCAAAGGTAATCAACATATCAAAAAAATTCAAAATTATATACCATAAAGCAAAATGTTGGTGAAGACCAACTGGAAATGTTTCATAGAGGAAAAGAAGTTTTCGTAACTAATACTAAGATATCACTTTAAGATTAAAAATACACTCGTCTCACAGAAGTACTACAATGTAAATAAAATTATCCCTAGGTGTCAAATTGTCTGTTGGAAAATATGCTAAATCAAAGTAGTCACTTAGCATTTATTCTAGTATGAGCACCAAGTATCAGAATGACATAAATAAATGAGCCACACAAGCAAGGGGTAGAAAAGGGGCTTATTTAACTTCTAAGGATATCATTTTCAAACACAAGGATATATTAGGCAAAATCAGACTAAAGAAAAATAGATAAACACTCTGAGTTTCTCTTTGCCCCCATAGCAAGGCTCATCACAAGTTCAGAACCCAGCTGAAGTGCTAGGAGAATTCTCCCTGAATGAGGACAGCAACTTCTTGGCATTGCTTTTACTGCCATATCTTGCAATTTGCAGTAATGGAATAAGGTTGTGGGGCAACCTGGGAAGGTGTCACTTAAGCAATAGTAAAAACAAAGTCAACATGACTTGAGGCATCTTTTCCTTCTAATTTATAACTTTGGTTTTCTGGGCTTCCCTTCTCTTCTCTACTTAAATACACCCATTCCCCTTACAGTTTTCCTCATACAAAATCTATACACAGCAAAAGAGAGTTGCAGCCAGTCTCAGGCCACCATAATTCTATTCTTAGACTAGGGTGAAAAAAGTTCTGTGATTTTCCTCCTCCACTGAGTTAGATTCCCAACCTCTTTGCAACTTAGTAAACAGTCCTTGAGAATTGCTGAGGATATTTCTTACACTCTGGCCACCTGTTGATGAGACTGTCTGAGTTTTGATAGGTTTATCCAGAGACAACTAATATACATCCTATCATTGGACTCATGCTTGAAAACTTCTTAGTTTAGTAGGAGCTGCTATAGCTTGAATTCTACTGCCTTGATTTGGAGAGCCTTGGGTCATCCAGACATCATGATGAGGACTCAGAGTAGGACTTGTGAAATAAACAAAGGAAGGAAGGAAGGAAGGTAGGAAGGAAGGAAGGAAGGAAGGAAGGAAGGAAGGAAGGAAGGAAGGAAGGAAGGAAGGAAGGAACGAACGAACGAACGAACGAACGAACGAACGAAGGGGAGAGGAGAGGAAAGGAAGAAGGAAGGAAGGAAGGAATTTTAAGTTTTTTCTTTCACTTGGAAAATCTGAAAAAGAATAAAGCATAAGTATCATCTATATCATCTACTTTTTAAAAAGTCATCTCACAAAGTATTTTCTCCTTGTTATATCATTTGATAAAAACAAGATGTTTATCATTTGAAATAAAAGATCCCTTCACAATTCAATATTTAGAGTTACTTTTATCAGACTCATTTCCACTCATCCAGTCAAACTTCTTACTTCTAAAATCAGAACTTGGAAAATGAGAGCATTTGGAAAATTCTGTTTTTTTCCTAGAAAAATGTGGAGACCAGGCTCTCTAAACTTTGAATTTTTAACCTGGAAGGATCCTGGTCCAGTGTCTTATAATGAAATCCACATAGGTTAAGTGATTTGACCAAATTCAAAGTAGTGAAGCCAGGACTAGAATTCAGATTTCCTATCAAGAAATGCTGGAAACAAGGGATCATCATCATACCAGCAGTTAGAAAAAGAAGACAGGGTAATGGAAATTTGCTGCTTAAATGTTGCCTATAGGATTGCAATCAACACTTTAGAAACTTGTGGAATATTTTCTATTTAAAAGTTGGAGAGCATTCTGTTCCAAAAATTTATAGGCTCCTAAAAATGAACTGTTGATGCCATTGGACTCAGAATGATTTTAAAATGCCAAGTTCTACCATGTTCTTAATATCACAAATACTGCACTAAAATTTTTTTTTCAGTGATTAAGCTAGTCCCTGAGAGACCTTTGGAAGCTACAACTACACCCCTTCCAAATATAGTTTGCATAGAAGGAAAGAAGAACCTTACACCATTTATACAGATCACAGACCTTTTCCTAAAAACTCTTTTAAAATTCTCATGTGTTTCATCTCATATCTTAGATTATTGCATTAATAGTAATACTATATCTAGTGCTAGGTGCCACATCTTAGAGAGGAAATTAAAAAGCTAGAGGAAGGACCAAGATGGCTAAAGAACTTGAAACCATGCCACAGAGGGACCGTAAGAAAAAGATAAACTCTTCACTTAAATACAGGTTAGGGAAGGGATTTTGAGCTGTTTTCATGATTTGTGGCACCATAATGTACACAATGACTCAGAATTGTCCTACTTCATAATCACAGGCAGCAGGTTGAACAGTAGATAGAGCACCTAGCCACGGGACCCTGAGCAAGTCAATTAGCTTCCCAATTGTCTAACTGTTGTTGCTTTTCTGAATTAGAATCAATTCTAAGACAAAATTCTAAGAGTTGTTCAAAAAAATTTCAGAGGGCAAAACTAGGTAGAACCAAGAGAGGAAGTTACAAGGGGCTGGTTTCAAGAGAATGTAAAGAAAAACTTCCTAACCCTTAGAAAAAAAAATCAAAAAAGAAAATGGGCTTCTCCTCAACAGAAATTTTTAAGAAAAATTTAAGAAAATTTTTAAGAAAAATTTAAGAAAAAAACAAACAGACACTTATCTTAGGTTCAGGAATAGGATTAGTATTTCATGGGAGATTAGAGATACCTCCACTGCTTGTTATTTTGAAAACAACCATATGCTTTTATGACATATGTTCTGTCTCAGGTAAATTCCATGATAGCACCAGTCCAGCCTTCTGCAAACAGTAAGTAGAGAGGTGTTCAATTTAAAATGAATAAAACCTGTTTATAACGATTTCACAGTCATTTAAATTTTTTTAAATGAACTTTCAGGCTTAAAACATGCTTTTCCCCCCTCTAAAGTAGGTAGCACAAGTCTCATCCCCATTTTCAAGGAGGAAATTGAGGATTAGAGACCTACCAAAGTCAAAGTTAGTAAGTATCGGAATTATAAGAACTTGAGCCCTTCTCTCCCTAGATCTAAATCCAGAGATCTTTTCACTTCTTCTAGGGATATGCTTATCTAGTTACCTTTAAGTTTCCCAAACATTAAGCACAAGCACATTACATACAAAGGATATATGTTTCCTCATTTATTAAAAATAAAGCAGGGGTAGCTAGCTGGCTAAGTGAATTGAGAGCCAGGCCTAGACCTCAGAAACTTGTTAGCTGTATGACCCTGGCCAAGTCACTTAACCCCCTTTGCCTATCCCTTACTTCTTTTCTATTTTAGAACCAATACACAATATTAATTCTAAGATGGAAGGTAAGGGATTAAAAATGAATGAATTAATTAATAGACATAGACTCAAAAAATAAAAAATGTTAAAAAATCAAGTGAGCAGAAACAAGAGAACATTGTTTGCAATTAAAGCAATATGGTAATGATGATCAACTATGAAAGACTTAGCAACTCTGACCAATGGTCCAAGACAGTTCCAAAGGACTCATAATAAAAACTGCTATCCATCCCCAGAGAGAGAACTGATAAGCTCTGAGTACACAATGAAGTATTTTTAACTTTATTATTTTTCTTTCTTTTTGCAACATGGCTAATATGGAAATAAATTTTGCATGATTTCCCATATGTAAATGACATATTGCTTGCCTTTTCAATAGAGAGAAAGAGGCTAAAGGGAGGGAGAGAATTTAGAACTCAAAAATACTTAAATGAATGTTAAAAAAATAAATAATAGGCTTTTTAAAATAAATTTAGCTAAAATAGAGTTAAAAGAGAACTGATAACCAAAAAAGCTATAACTTTAGTCTACAGTCTAGATCTCTGTTGAGTAAATGAGTGTTTAAATGTTCAAATTACTATACAAACACACACCTAACACATCACAAAGCAAGTGTAATGGAAACTATTGTATAGGTAGGAAATCATATCTCAAGGCTTTTAAAATATCAACTTTACTTAGTATTCTGGAACACAAGAAAAAGCTTGAAGAAAATGGCTAAGTAAAATGCATGCATAAACATAAACAGCACTTGAATGTCTCTTGAAGTCCTTTTGGATCACGTAAGAAAGTTCTCTGAGCACATATGGTGAGAATCTATCAGGCTGGGCCAATTTTGTTGATTTTATGATTAAGTGGAAGAAATGTATTTTTCTCACTGCTATCCAAATTTATTTACTTTCTTATTAAGGAATATTTTAAAAGAAGCACTGTCAACTCTTATAAATGTACACATGAAACATTAAATAACATAGAAATTTCCCGTACCAACATTCCTTCTTGGTAACTTTGTCTTGGGCCCAGGTTATACCAATGGATGATCCAAAGATGATGCCAGACTGGTACAAGGGCTGAGCTTTCACTTCTGTAGTTTTTCCACAATTTTTATCCCTGGCAAAGTGAAAAGAGAAATCATGCCAATCCATAGGCTATGAGGAAATGCTTAATCTTTGAATATGAATTATGTGATCCAGTTCAGATACAAATATGCCATATCCTACAGATTATTTTAGAGGAGGATTAAAATGTTTAAATCTGATTTACCAAGTGTTTTCACAGTATGTTATTAAAATCAAGGCCTTCTTCTCCTTCCCCTTGCCCTATTATACACAGAAATTCTCTCCCTCCCATGTGGGAGTTTTAGAGAGCCATCTTCAGGTCATTTGTGACTATTTCCTGATTGGTTGCTGAGCCAAAAGATTCTAAAATTATTAGAAAAAAATTCAGAAGCTTAACTACTTCTTAACTACTCAAACTTTCATGGAAGAAAGGTGGGATAATATAACTAATTAGAATAGAATATAGCTATCTATCATTGTTAATTAGACATTTTATATTTCACCTCTTTTACCAGAGCATCATCTGATCCAACAAAACTTAATCTCTTTTTGGTGTCCAATCCTCCCTCCCTCTCTCTCAATCTCTCTCTCTCTCAAACTCTCTGTCTGTCTGTCTGTCTGTCTGACTGTCTGTCTGTCAATCTCTCTCTCTCTCTCTCTCTCTCTCTCTCTCTCTCTCTCTCTCTCTCTCTCTCTCTCTCTCTCTCTCTCTCTCTCTCTCACTCAGCCCTTGATGCTAACCCATTCTAGCAATATTCAGTTTCTCTCCACCCTCCCCTCCTATTTTGCCTGGTACAGATTTATCATTCTACTTGAGTTCCCTCACACATTATACATTGTACAAAATCCTGATAATGTAAATAGAATGAGATAGCCTTGACCCTCAAAGAGCTCACATTCTAAGCAAAAAAAGACAACATGCAGAAGTTTTAGTTGTACATTAAGTAAAAGGCCCAGGTGACTCCTAATGTGCAACTGTAGAATAATTGTCAAGAGCCATCAAATGGCAAGACCTGGGTATCTAGAGGATATTGTGACAGGGTAGATGGTAAAGCCTTCTCACCTTTCAGGATGGATCCCCTTTCCTACAGAAGAAAACTCGGCATCTCAGCATTGTCAGAATTCTTGCATTGGTAGGTTGAAGGGAGTGGTGGGGTTGGGGATGGGGAGGTGTTGTATATAAAAAGAGAAGGAAATCCCTTAGCACCTGACTCCTGCTGAGCCTAACAGATAGAAATCCAAGTAAGATTATTGACTGGATGTTGTTATGTGTTATGATTTATACAAATAAAATAAAGTCGACTTTGATATCAGCAGAAATACGGTAGGGCTGCTGGTAGAACAGGCTAAGGTGTTCCAAGTTCCCTAAAGAAACTGCAGGAGGGACAGTCAAAAAAAGGAAAGACAAGGTAAAAGTTCCTAGGTTGAACATAGTACAATGAAAAAATATCATCATTACCTACATTTGTTGCTGATTATTGTGGAATGTATTCAGAGGTTGTGGAGCGGAGATGAAGGGGAGTGCAGATGTGTTTATAGACTTAAGGATGGAATCTAATTGAGCTCCCCTGGGTTTGTCTTCTTGTATCCAAGAGTCCCCCTGTGTTTATTCTAATGCAATTTTAGTCTGAGACTTTTACAAATGTCTGAGGTCCACACTGAAATTTAATATGAAAAATAGTCAGGAGGGAAAAAGTCAGCATGAGAACCATAGAGCTTGAATAAAAATGAAATTAGAAAACTATTTAAAGAAGTGAAAAACTAAAGCGTTATTTCTCTATGGGGAGATTTGAAGGGCAATAATAATAATAATAATAATAATGCTTTTTCCTAGAGCTTTATAATACACACTTTCCTCACAGCACACCTGTAAGATAGGTCATATACGCATTATTATCTTCATTTTTACAGATGAAGCAAAACTGAAAGTCCCACAGGTCAAATGATGTCCCTTCCTCAAGCTTCAGAGTTGAGACATGAACCCAAGTTGTCTGAGTACAAATCTAATATTTCTTCTATTATACCATGCTGGGAAACTCACTGCGTTCAGGGAGCAAAATTGGTTGTATTCCTACTTGCCAAGGCCATTTCAGGTGATAAAGTTAGGAGAAGAACTAATATTTAGGCAAACAATGGGCTTTCTGAAAACTGTGAGGGGGTATAGTCCCTATCATCTTCATTCTAAGGCAGCCTGACTCCAAAGATGAAGAAACCATTGCTCCATGTAACGGTTTCCAGGGCTCCTTTGGGATCCCAACTTACTCCAGGATAGTTTTTTTAAGGAGCTGGTTGATCACTAGGTGTAGTATTAAAAGAGATCTTATAGATCATCAGTCCTGTACATTTCCATATTAGGAAATTAATTCTTCAGAGGGAAAATGTTTTGCCTTATATAGATGTGGGGCAGAGGTGGATCAAACCAAGTTATTCTGATTCCAAATTCTGTGCTCTTTACCCTAATACAAACTGACAGTCACCTACTCTAAAGCTGATTGAAAATGAAAATGAAAACAAAATGTGGAGAAGTTCAGAATATGCCTAATTCTCTAGAATTCTCCTACAATCTGCAATATCTACAATCATGGTGGTTTCTCAGGACACACTAATGGGTCATTTATACCCAATACACAATTTAAAACAACCCTCAAGTGATTGGGTTGGCACAAGTGATTTGGCCAACATATCTCTAGGTATCATTTCCCTTCATTTAGGTATTATACTGGGGCATTCTAATTACTTACTCTAACCAGAGCTTAAAGAAGACCTGCTACTAAAAGAAAACTCTTTTTTCTTCTAGAGGTTTCAGGTTTTATTCTCCCGTAGTCAAATTACTTATACTCTTTAGTCCTTAGTTTCCTTATCTGAAAAGTTAGGTGTTCTGATAAAGTCAATTAATGAACAAAAGTTTATGAAGTACTTTCTCTGTGCCAGACACGTTCCTATAGGATGAGGAAATGAAGACAAAAATTAAGGAATATACTGCCTTTAAGGAGTTTATATTTCTATGGGGGAAGAATGAACCTATATAAGTATACTCACAATATATTCAAAACAAATGCAAGGTAACTAAGTGAAGAATGGAGCATGAGGGTCAAAAATAGTTTGACTAAATTTATGAGTTAAAAAGAATTATTGTGGTTGATGTTTATAAAAATTAAACTATGAGTATGTTAGTAGCTTTAGTAGCCTTATTACATCAGGGTAGAGATAGTAAAGAGGGAAATGTAGGAAGGAGGTAGAAAATATTGCCTAGCTAAATACTCTATAATTGCTGATCCAAAGAAATCCAGCTCAACTCCAACAAAGACTCCCTCATATCCCAAACTCTAACCAGGAGTCACATAGTCTCTTCAGAAAGAGTCTTACCAGCTCAGAATCAAACTCCAATGCAGAAGTCCAAAGCAGAAGAATCCCTTCAATGCAGAGACACCATCACAGAACTCCTCACTCAGCAAGAGCCACCAAGGCAACAAAATGAATCAGAATGCTCTTGGATGACTTTTAAAAAGCAATTTTCTCTTCCTTAATTCTTGTCTTTCTGGTTTCTACTTCCTTTCACTGTTGGCTGGCCTATCGCATCTCAGGAACCAATCATAGTTTCTTAATTTGCCTGGTACTGCCCAGGGGGAAGTACCTGTGGGATCCCACTCCCATCCTCTGAGGGTGTGAACTTTTATCAAAAGGATCCTCAAGTTCCTGACTAAGATAAAAGGATGGAGCACTCCAAGTACTTAGTTGATTAAGTAAAGATAAAAAAAAAAATCCCTTTCACAGAAGAAATGTCTCATATAAGAGTTGGGAATTGAGCTTCACTTTTTAAAAAAAACCCTTACCTTCCATCTTAGAATCAATACTATATATTGCTTCCAAGGCAGAAGAGCAATAAGGGCTAGGCAGTGAAGGTTAGAAGTGTCTGAGTCCAAATTTGAACCTGTCTCCAGTCGTGGTTCTCTATTCACTGAACTTTATGCTGCATTTTGAAGGAGCTCAAGGTTCTAAGCAGTGGAGGTGAGAAAGAAGGGCATTCCACATAAGAGGAAGAGCCAGTACAAAGGCTAAGAAATAGGAGAGAAAATGTCATTTGTGAGTAATGGCAAAAAAATCACTTCAACTGGACCACAGTCAGGAAGAGGACTGATGCATAATATGCTTAGAAAAAATAAGCTGGACAGATTGTACATGGTTTTTGATGCCAAACAAAAGAATCTATAATGTCCGATCTGTGGTATCATGGAAGAGCTAAGTGACCTAAGTCTGTGAAGAGTTGGGAATAAACTAAAGGGAAATAAGGACCAGGAAGAATATTGGATCTACTTAGGCACCATTAAACATGAACAGATGTAAGTAAATATCTACACGTTGTGTATTAGTCTCATAAACAGTTTGCATAAAACTCTCCTATTTCTTGCAGGGTGGAGCCAGTAATTAAAATTAAGATGGTGAGGGGAATTACTGGAGAGACTGGCTTCTCTTCAGAGGCTCCAGGAAGTCACTTTTCTTTAGCCAGATAGGATTTCCAGGAAAGGGCTAAAAAACAGTGCAGGAAGCAGCAGATGTGAGAGACACAATTTCATTACCCCAGATAGTAACTAAGCCGTTGGTAGTGCAGGCAAGCCTGGCAATGTCATCAAATCTTGGAATAGGAAAGAGCCTTAGAAACTATCTAATCTAATCCCCTTATATTATAGAGGAGAAAACTGAGACCCCAAAAGAGTCTAACCCACTCAAGATCACATTACTAATTAGTGGAAATATTAATAATTAATAACTAACATTTATATAGCACTTATTATGTACCAGGTCCTATTCTAAGCACTTTACAATCATTATTTCATTTGATCTTCACTTAAACTTATGGAGACAGGTGCTATTCCCATTTTAAAGATAAGGAAATTGAGGCAAACAGATTAAATTATTTTCCCAAAGTCACCCAGCTAATAAGTATCTGAATAGGATTTGAACTCAAGTCTTCCTGACTCCAGGTACAGCACTCTATCAAACTGACCCTTGTAGATCTGGGAATATAACCCAGTTGTTTCTTCCATTAGAAGGTCAAGGATTGTGTATTATATAATTGAAAATCTGTTACCCTATAAAAGAACTACATTTCCCAGGAGCCCACTGACTTCCTGCCATTATGTACTTCCTGTAAACAGGGGATATTAGGTAGGGATGTGGAAGGTCCTGTCCTCTTTGGCATGATGACATCAAGTTTGGTGATGGTGGTGGTGGCAAGCTAAGCACAGGGATTTTAAATGGGTTGATCAGCCATGGGCACATGATCTTTATTTTGTATCCTCTTTATTCCTTGATTTCTCAAGATTATTAATAAATTACTTAAAATATAACATTTTATTATTAAGATTTAATTTTAATTTTTACATTGATGGCAACAACTACTCAGAGAAGAACCTCTCAATTTTTTAAGATAGCTTAGATAATATTTTTTAAGCCACATTTCTCTTGCCAAGGCTTTTCACCCACCCAACCCACCCTCAAAAACTTCAAACTCTCTTTGGAGCTGCTGCCATTTTCTTTCCCTGCTTTTTGCCCAGTCACTCTCCCTACTGGCCAGGCTATTTTTAGTCAGAGGATTCTGGGTGAGGAGGGGATTAGTCACTTCTATAGCCCATCTACTTGAGCCCATTTTCCTCAGTTCCTAGCTGCTTCCTCTGGTGTTGCTGATACTGTTGCTAATCAAGTCTCCTTATTGTCCCAGCCATCTGTTCCTGACCTTCTTGAACCTGATCGATGTTCCTCCTCCTCCTCCTCCTGCTCCAGCCCCATTTCTCCTCCTCCTCTTGCTCCAGCCCCAGTTCCATGCCCTGACCCTGAACCCTAGTAGCTGCCTCTGTAACTAATCCTTTTGGGACAGCTAATTGTTGCCACCAAGAAGCTGGGAGTCCTTGGAGTCACTCTCCCGGGCAGCTCGTAAAAAGACCTGGGTGTGCTTTCCTTAGGCAAAAATTAGCTTCCACATGGCAGGGGACTTCAGGGGGAAAGGGAAGAAGGAAGTTACTCTTCCAAACAGGAAGTAAATTACAAGCCTGGTGCATTCTATGAAAAAGCACTGCATTAACTATCTCAAATAGCTTCCAGTTTTAGTATGTTTTTTCATGGGTGCACTGATCTTTTCACTTATCCTGCCTGAGACTCAGGGAGAAATTCATCTTCCTACAACCCTTGGCCATTTGGCCCTGCCCAGTTTATAAGATTCATCCAGTTTTGGATTCCTCAAACCCATGTTCTCCCTCACTATGGAAAATACCACAGTTCTGACAAAAGAAATCTAAACAGATAGATAAAGGAACTTTATTTATTTTTTAAATTAGTTTATTTAGTCAATTTTTAACATTATACCTTGATTACAAGAATCACATTATTTGCCTGCCCTACCTTTCCTGCAGCCAACTTGCAATTTCATTGGGTATTACATATGTCCTTGATCAGAACCTATTTCCATGTTGTTGGTGTTTGCATTAGGACATTCATTCAGAGTCTATATCCCCTCAACCCATGTATTCAAGCAGTTATTTTTCTTCTGCGTTTCTACTCCCACAGATTTTTCCTCTGAATGTGGATAATATTTTTTCCCATAGATTCCTCCAAGTTGTTCAGGATCACTACATTGCCACTAATGGAGAAGCCCACTACATTCGATTGTACCACAGTGTATCAGTCTCTGTGTACACTTCTTTCCTGGCTCTGCTCCTTTCACTCTGTATCAATTGCTGGAGGTCATTCAAGTTCCCATGGAATTCCTCCACTTTATTATTCCTTTGAGCACAATAGTATTCCATCACCAACATACACCACAATTTGTTCAACCATTCCCCAATTGAAGGGCATCCTCTCATTTTCCAATTTTTTGCCACCACAAAGAGCACAGGTAAGAATATTCTTCCACAAGTCTTTTGCCTTATTATCTCTTTGGGGTACAAATCCAGCACTGCTATGGCTGGATCAAAGGGCAGACAGTCTTTTAGCACCCTTTGGGCATAGTTACAAATTGCCCTCCAGAATGGTTGGATCAATTCACAACTCCAACAGCAATGCATTAATGTCCCAATTTTGTCACATCCCCTTCAGCATTCATAACTTTCCATTGCTGTCATATTAGTCAATCTGCTAGGAGTGAGGTGATACTTCTGAGTTGTTTTGATTTGCATCTCTCTGATTATAAGAGATTTAGAGCACTTTTTCATGTGCTTTTTAATAGTTTTGATTTCTTTAACTGAAAATTGCCTATTCATATCCCTTGCCCATTTATCAATTGAAGAATGGCTTGATTTTTTGTACAATTGGTTTCTCTCTGTATAAATTTGAGTAATTAGACTTTGGCAGAGGTTTTTGTTATGAAGATTGTTTCCCAATTTGTTGCTTCCCTTGTAATTTTGGTTGCATTGGTTTTATTTGTACAAAAACTTTATTTCTGTATACATATATCTATATAGATATTTATGTCTTGGCATTTTGTCCTATATAGGTTATCACTGCTCCCTTTAAGTATAATTCTTCTAGCTGCCCAGGTGATAATAACAATTTTTAAGAGTTACCAATAACCTCTTTTCTCATAGGGATACATATCATTTTAACTTATTGGTTCTCTTAAAAAAGTTTTTTTTTCTTGTTTTGTTTTTCTTTTTTCCCTCTTTTTAAATTACTTTTTGATGATTCTCTTGAGTTCTGTGCTTGAGCATCATATTTTCTGTTCAGGTCTGGTCTATTTTCATTACAAATGCTTGGAATTCTTCTATTTTGTTAAATGACCATACTTACCCCTGTAAGAATATAGTCAGTTTTGCTGAGTAGTTGATTCTTGGTAATAGACCTAGTTCCCTTACTTTCCAGAATATCATATTCCATGTCTTTTTGTCCTTCAGTGTAGATGCAGCCAGATCCTATGTTATCCTCACTGTGGTTCCATGGTATCTGAATGACTTCTTCTTATCAGCTCATAATATTTTTTACTTGGTCTGATAGTTCTTGAATTTGGCTATAACATTCCTGGGTGTTGTCAGTTGAGGATTAAGTACAGGAGGTGATCTGTGGATTTTTTCAATCTCCACTTTTACCTCTTGTTCTAGAATATTGGGGCAGTTTTCTTGGATAATTTCCTGTAGTATGATGTCCAGGCTTTTTCTTTTCTCATGGTCTTTTGGTAGACCAATGATTCTTAAGTTATCTTTCCTGGAATGATTTTCTAAATCTTCTGTTTTGTGTATGAGGTACTTCATATTTTCCTCAATTTTTTCATTCTTTTGATTTTGTTTTATAGTGTCTTGCTGCCTTGTGAAGTGACTTGATTCTAGTTGTTGTGTTCTAGTTCTTAAAGACTGGATTTCATCTCAGGCTTTTTGATCATCCTTCTTCTGATCCGATTTTTCTTTGGAGGTCCTCTTTGCCTCATCTTTAATCTCCTTTGCCTCATCTTTCATCTTCTTTGCCTCATCTTTCATCTCCTTTGCCTCATTTTCAAGCTGGTTGATTTTGGCTTTCAAGACACGATTTTCTTGTTTTAGTTCAAGTGCCTCTGTTTCTAGATTACTTATCTTAGTTTTTAAGTTCTTTTCCCAGTTGTCTTCAGCCTCTCTTAATTGTGCTTTGAATTGTATTTTGAGTTCTTCCAGAGCCTGTATCCAATTCACTGGGGTTTCTGCTTTTTGTTTGTTTGTTTGTTTGTTTTTTTGCTTGGAGTTTCCTCGTCCTTCTCTGTTCATTGCCTGTATAGAAGCTGTTGATTGTAATTTTTTCCCCTTTTTTTGTTGTTGTTTGCTCATGTTTACCCCCCTTCTTTACTCCCTGCTGTTGCCTGAGTTCTTGCTCCTCTCAGTTTTTTTTTGTGTGTGTGTGTGTGTGGTTTTGGCTTTTCTTTCCATCTTCACCCTTGGTGCTTTGTCAGTAAATCTTTCAGTGCAGTCTGTGGGGGAGGATTGTTCCAGCTTGAGCTTCCCTACCCTCTGAAGGCTTTGATGGGATTAAGTCTGGCTGGGTTGCTGGATGTGCCCTGAGGCCAAAATCTTGGGAAGGGGGGGGACAATATCGAGTGTCTGAGCTGCTGCAACAGCTGCCAGCTCTGCACTCTGTGTTTCTTCTCTATCTGTTTCTCCACTGGCTGTGTTAGACACTCTGAGCCTGGCACAGTTTTGCCTGCAAGGTACTCCCTCCAGACCAGCACCTTTGACCGCCCAGAGGTTCCAGCTGCCACTGGAGGCTTATCACTCTAGGTGGGGGAGGGGTCCCAGGACCTTCCTTCTTCCTTCTCCTTAAACTGGAGTGTTCTCAAATTCTGGCTTTGACGGGGATCTACCTTTTAAGATGAATCCAGCAGGAGGGTTCCTTGGCTCTGTCTTATTGTTAGGTTTGATTTTCAGTCCCCTGGGAGCATTTAGTTTGTAATTGGTAAGGAAGGATTTTCAGAGGTCTGAACATTTGCTCCCTCTATGCCACCATCTTGACTCTACCCCTTGAGAGAAAGGAACTTTAAAGAGATTGGAGGTGAAAATTTTAAGCCTTTTCTGACTCCATTGTTTTATGAAAGTCTGTATTTTATTATATTTTTCTGATTGCTTTAAATTTTAATTCTGTTATTTTAAGTTCACATATTAATGTATTCAATACTATTTTGTCATACTGAATCAGTTTAATCTACTGTGTTTTAACTATTAGATATATTCTGTTACTTTTCCCCTATAACTACTGAACAAAATGTTGTAAAATATTATTAAAGCCCATAATCAGCTTTTTCTTCCATTTTGGCTTTGTTAAATTGTCACATAGGTGATGATGAACTCCATCAACCTGGTTAACAAACTTTAGAGAATTTAATGAGCTAAATATCTCAAATTGATTTTAAAAGGTCTTAGGCTTGAATTTTAGATTTTTTCAACAACTCTGACTGATCATTTTGCCTGCCTCTGAGTTATTTCTAACAAGAGGTAAAGGGTCCTATTTAGTAGCTGAGGTGAAGCACTATTATAATCCCCACCTCCTGCAGTTTTAAAAATGTGAATGGATAGGACATAACAGTCTCATACCAAAGGAGCTGGGAAGTTGATCCCAGGGCATGGTACCCCTGGATGGTTCCCAAGAGGATGCACCTCTCATTTGTAACTCTTCAGTTCACTTTACCCTTCCACCAGAATGATCTGGACACTTGGTGACATTTTTAGACCCAACATCAACATTAAAGAGGTTTGGTTTTTTCTAGACTCTTCTGCCACATTTTTTTAATGATGGCAGTAAGAGATTTTTTTAAAAAATATTTCAGTCAAGGTAGAAACATTGCTACACTTGAAAAACTTGTGACAATTATCCATTAGTTTTAAATGTCACACAGCTGACTCATGTGAATCCTATATGATAGTGGGTTTGTTTACTATTAAAATTAAATGGGCTATCATAACATTGGGAATTTTTATACCTTTTTGAATGTGCATTACCTGTTGCACTACTGTTCTTTATAAAAAACTGTTAGTAGATTATGGCCAAGTTTAAAACAAAATGAATCTCATTTTTTGGTGAGAAACCTTTGTATTCTTCCTTTCCTTAGCTGACACAGTGTGTCAATGATTGTAAGCTATATTTTTTAAACTTTTTTTATTATTGTTTTTACTTGCATGTGCAATATACTATTTCAGTTTTATTTTTTCCATTTTGTACTTGAAGCACATCACCAATACTGAGAAGATTTTCTTTAACTTTTTTTTTATTTTGCATTAATATAATTTTAAAATATATTTGTCTAATGTCAATCCATACCCCAAAAGATTTAGACTATAAAAATGATGTCACTGATTGTTTAAAAAAACTATGGGATTTTGCTTAATGATTCTGTCTGATTCCATAAGAAGAGAATACAAAAAAAGTCATTGCACATTGCTGAAGAAACACAAAGCTACTTGCAAGGTGCCGATTGAGCATAAGGTCAAAAAATACCAAACGAATCCAGGTAGGATTAATGAACTTCTAAGTCAATATGAAAGGATTTGTACCTAGTGTGAGACTCAAGGTTGTGGTGTTTGACATATGTTGAGATGCAGGATGCCTTGTAGCCACAGTCTTTGTGAAATACTCACAAACAAGTACCAAGGTTTGGCCATCATCCTGGGTCTCCCTATAGTGATAGGTAAGAGTGAAGGTAAAATCATACCAGGGAATGACTCTTCCCTATCACACAAAAATCTAGTCCTTTTTTCTCTCTTATAGTATGGCAATTTCCTGTAGTCTTGGCTACAAATGGGTAAGTGAAATATTACTGCATTCTGTCCTACAGATTTGTGGGACAGAAATCACTTCAATTGGGCCCTGAGTCAAGGACCTGTTATAGATTTATTTTTTTCTTTACTTAAAATTTTTACACAGAAGACTTTGATACTTTATGTTTAATCCAGAAGTTATTTTTTCTCTTTTATTTGGATTTTTTATGTTTTTGATTTCTCTTGTCAATTGATTCATATACCTCATAATTCAGCCATACATCCCTAAGTTATCCCTGTGTTATTCAACACCCTCTTCAGGGAGAAATTCTAAAATGCAAAGTTTAAATTCTTTTTTGAGAGTAATTTTAGGATAAAAAACATGCTACCTCTTTGAATCCAGAAAGAGAGCTGTTTGGAGAAGTCACTATGAAGATGTCTACACAGACGACATGCTACACCAGAAGATTCAGAGTGAATTTTGCGATGTGGTGATTTGAACTGTGTGGGGTTGATTGCACTTGTTTTATATGTATACTTTTATGACAAAGGGGAGTGTCCCCTAACTGGTTTTTTGTCAATGCGCCTAACAATCATTGGTTTTGTTCTCTTTTCCTCTTATCCTCAAATTATTGTAATTTCAAAGTAGGTTATGTTTACAAGATCCATTGGAAAGACTAGTCTTCCATGGATCTCGGGGGGGGGGTGTATAATTGAAAATCTGTACCCTAAAAAAGAACTACATTTTCTGGGAGACCACTGACTTCCTGTTGTTATATTCTTCCTGTAAACAGGGGATATTAGGCTGGGATGTGGAGAGTCCCACCCTTTTTAGCATGATGACATTGAGCTTGATGGTGGTGGTAAGCTAAGCATGGGGATTTTAAATGGGTTGATCAACCCATTTAATGGGTTGGTCTTTATTTTGTATGCTCTTTATTCCTTTATTTCTAATGATCATTAATAAATCTCCTAAAATATATTATTTTTATTATTGCACATTAATTTTAAACTTTACAGTTTTTTCCATTCTTTGTATCTCTAGTATAGTGACTCTTTAACATAGTATCTGACACCCAGAAGATGATTGGTAAATGCTTATTGACTGACAATTGAGCACACTTTTCTCTGTATCCCATTATATTGTACTACCACTCCTCTCCATCTACCCTCTACCTCAACCATCCACTCAGCCTGGAGAATTTGGGATCCTCCCTGTTTATGTCCTTGTTCCTTCCCACCTAGGATGATAACCTTTGAACCTGATCTCCAGAAACTATCTCCCTCCCTGAATTAATCCACTTAAGTTTTGGAATTCTGTCCTAGATCTGACTGTCCTGATTGGTGAATAGCAGACTACAAACTCACCTAATTCATTATAAACCCAGACAATCCCAGATCATTCTTCACAGTCTAATGTAATTTTCACATAACAGGTGCTTAATAAAAGTTTCTTTCATTCATTCATTTATATAGAAGCACTGATAGAGCTACAATATTCTTCCTCCTTCATGAAGTTTAAAAGGTAATTGGGAGTTAATATTTTAAAGGGTGTTTTTTAATGAGCACTATGGAATAATTTTATACTATGTTTTAGCTAATGCAAAAGCTATTTGAGTTAAATAAACAAGAGGATTCAAAATTAAAATGCAGGGACACTCCTAGGATCAAGGACACAAACAAAAAGTCACAATCATACTGTTCCATGGCCATTTGAAAAGCTGACAAATTAAATGGAAATAGAGTAGATTAAATTCAATGAGAATAACTGAATTCTTTCTGTTTTGATAATTTCAGTTATTATGGATAACACAAGGACACTTTAGAAATAAATTGTTTTCATCTTGAAAATATCTCTTTAAAACTAAACTAGTTACTATAATGATCTAATCATAGCAAAAGAGAAAAAAAAAGAATGAATAAAGACTTTAGGGTGCTTTTAAACTCCAAATCATTTAACTGCTGCCCATGAAGATGATCAGTATAGGTGCTGTAATGTTTCTGGAGTAGACTCTAGGGACAGAAAGGACATATGCCTGCCCAGGATGTTGAGGGAATTGCTAGACTTTTAATAATCTGACAAGAATATTCTGCTTCTCATGTGATCACAAACAACAAGAACAACATATAGGACTGTGCTCTTAGAAATATCACTGAAAAGCCAGAGTGAGATGGACTTTTAAGACAAAACCCACATTGGAGATAATTTTATCTTTTACAATGATTTACATCTAATTTTGCTTACTGTTACTGATATCATATCACCTTATATTTGGATAGAATGTTATCCTATCCAAAGGACTTTCACATATATGATTTCATTTTAAACTCATAGCATCCTCTAGGTAGATAAGATCAACATCATTACCTCCATTTGTTTCAAAGCAGGAAATGAGCCCACAAGAGAATATAAATGATTTTTGTAATATTACACAGAGGACAGGATGAAAGCTCAAACTCAAACCCAGTTCTTTTGGATTACAAAATCCTCTTACTTCCTATAGCAAACACTGCCATGATCTACAGCATGCTCTCTTTCTATATTTCCTCATGATGTACTATGGATCAAAAGTTCCACATGAAAATAAAAATAATTACTAATTAAAAATAAGGAATTGAGATAAATGCCAACTACCCCATCCATTTACCTCTCTCTCTCTCTCTCTCTCTCTCTCTCTCTCTCTCTCTCTCTCTCTCTCTCTCTCTCTCTCTCTCTCTCTCTCTCTTGTGTGTGTATGTATGTATATATATATATATATATATACACAGCTGTTGGGATAGATGGAGGTAAAGGGGACATTATAGGTATGAACATAAATATAGGCATAGGTACAGGTATAACTATATATATATATATGCAGAGAGATACATATATGTAATGTATGTGTACATGCATATATATGCATATATACAGAATATATACAGGGTGTCCCAAACATCTTAGTTCAAGTTTAAGCTATTGAAATTTAAATGTTCACTAAGATATTTTGTAAGATGGAAAGATAGATAGATAGACAGACAGATAGATAGATAGATAGATAGATAGATAGATAGATAGATAGATAGATAGATAGACAGACAGACAGATAGACAAGCAGCAGGCAGACATAGAGATAGAAAGACAGACAGATAGATAGACAGATAGACAGAGAGCATCTCAGGAGTAGAAGAGTTTTATGTGTTTCTTTATAAAAATAAAGATTTATTGAGAATTCAATACATATAATAATAAGTACACA
This sequence comes from Monodelphis domestica, assembly GCF_027887165.1. Lineage (NCBI taxonomy): Eukaryota > Metazoa > Chordata > Mammalia > Didelphimorphia > Didelphidae > Monodelphis > Monodelphis domestica. The sequence continues at coordinate 471,046,359 of NC_077229.1, read as the reverse complement.
GAAAATTAGATGAATACCATTCCCAAATTTCCCTTATTTTGATTCATTTCAAATACAAAGCAAAAGGATTAGAGAAAATGAAACATAGTGTGATCTGATTTTGAGGTTTATTTTTAATAGCCCTCAGTACGCCATGTTTTATCCCTAACTACCTATATGGTGTCATAGGACCTGATCCTCAGTGGGAGTTAAGTACAATTATAACCTCTGTTTTGCAGTTGAAGAAATTGAGGCAGATAGCGGTTAAGTGACTTGTCCAGGATCACATAAGGTTGGACTTGAACTGAGATTTTCCTGACACCGGGACTAAATCTACCAGCTATGCCACTTAGCTGCCTGAATTTCCTGCCATCCAAGAAAGCATCAAAGGGAAGAACACAGAGTTTCTTCTTTTCCTCTGCTTGCTAAAAATGCCACACTATATGCTCAGTTCTGGGGAAGGGTAATTTCTAGAATCTAAAAAAAAATCTAAAGGACTTCATTGGACTTTTAATCCTAGTGGTCTCTAAACAAGAAACAAAGCTTGTTCTCTATCCCCTAGGTTGCTTATAATTTGTAGATGAAGAATGAAACTAAGGGGTCAGTATAAAGCTACTTATGCTTCAGGTAACCACCATGATGCAAACAAACATAACCCAACTTGAATATGAAATCCAAAGTCAAGAAATAGTCTTGAAAAATGAGCAAACAGCAACAACAATAATAAAAACTACTCTGGTGTCAGATAGGAAAGCTCAAGATGAAAACTCAGAAGAAAATGACTTACATGTATTTACAAGGAAGGTCTCAAAGATAAAATGTAGATTGGGTATATTTCCAACAAGAATTTCTAGAAGATCTAGAGAAAGAGATGACAAAAGAGCAAAAAAAGATTAATCAAATAGGAACAGTAGAGGAAAAAGTTCTAAAATAAATGAGAGTAATGGAAGAAAACTATATAATGTTGGGATGATCTCAAAAGAAAAATAGAAGAATAAAAAAGGGATGTATTAGAAGGGGGAAGAGAGAAAAAAAAGAATGAGTGAGATTATCCTACATAAAAGAGATACACAAGAAAGAGTTTTTACATTGGAGGGGCAAATATGCAGAAATGGGCAACACTTGAACCTCAGTCTCATCTAAACTGACTTAAAGTGGGAAGAAAATATTTATATATGTATATATACACACAGTTTGGCATAGAAACTCATCTAAACCAACAGAAAAGTGAGAAGAAAAAGGCGAGAGAATAAGAATGAAGATAGACTTAAGGACACAAATGAGAAGTAAAATAGACACTTGAGGCAGAAAAACCTGAGAAGACTTAGATCATCTGATACAAAATGAAGTGAGCACAATTAGGGTGATTTTGTACAAAATTACATCAGTAATTTAACATTAATCAATTGTGAGAGACTCATGAATTAAATGATTCTCAACAATTTCAAAAGACTTTAGCTGAAAAATTCTGTCTACCTCCAGAAAAAGAAGTGATAACCTGAATTTAGATTGAAGTATGCTTTTTTCATTTTTTCCCCCACACATAATATGGCTAATGTGTTGCATGGTTTCAAAAAAAAAAAAAAGCAGGCGTTGCAATCAAAATTTCAGTAAGGGAATAATAAAAACTGATATCAAGAGAAACAAATGAAGAAACTATTCTCAAAGGTGTCCTAGACAATGCAAAATATAACATTATTAAATTTATACATATCAAGTGATATCATGTGCCAGAGACTAATATTCTCTCAGAATGGGATGAAGCTATTACTACTCTCAAAATTGTTTCACTTCCAAATGGTTTTCTTCTGTGAATATTTGGTCTAGTCAAACTGTTTGCTATTCCCATCTTTGATTTTTATAATGTCACTATTACTCACTTACTCATATAAGCAATTATATTTGATGTCTTTATAATACTATATTTTCTCACCCATGTCATCTTCTAAATCTATAGTTTTGAAGATTTCTTCTATATTTCTTCATAGCATTGATAATTCCATGTGTTTAGTGCTTGTCAGGCCAAAAAAAAAAGCCAATTAAATCTTGGGTTGCAATAGCTATAGTGCCCAAAAAGAGGATAATAATAACAATACTTCTGTACTCAATCCTTGTCAGATAATATCTTTAAAATTAAGAAGAGTTGGTATGCATTTTGATATAAAGAGTGAAAAATAAAGAACAATTGAGAACAAATGAAAGGTTGTAATGTTTGGGAGAAAGGTAATATCTTTGATAGAAACAGATAGTTTAGGAAGAAAGATATCGAAGGAAAATATACTTGGTTCTGTTTTGGACATGTTGAATTTAAGATGTTCATAGGATTTCCAATTGGAAATATCAAATATGCAGTGAAGGATGGAGGGTTGCACCTCTCCTATTCAAACAAGAATAAACACACACACACAGAGTAAGAGAATTCTTAGATCAATAATGAAGATACTAATATAGCGTAAGTTCAACTACCAAGTGCATGTACCGTCAAGGGAATTATGAACTCAACAGCATATAAATCAATCAATAACGATCTCTATCAAATAAAATAAAATTCTTAAAACATTCTAGAAATATGTGGCATATACTTATATCTATAAAAACTATTACAATGGATCATAATTAATAACTGTCCTAAACCCAGCAGGGTCCACCTAGATTAAAACACAACATACAGACATAGGAAATATAGAAATGGTTTACATAATTTCATATGTATAATTGATATCACATTGCTTGCCTTCTCAGTGGTGAGGGTGAGAGGGGGAAGGAGAGAAAGAATTTGGAATCCCAAGTTTAAACAGAAAAGAATGTTAAAATAAATAAATATATAATTTTTTTTAGTTTGGGTTGTTTTGTTTTGTTTTCTTTTTTTGAGTGCATAGACTTCTCAACTCCTTAAGAAAGGAAAAGCAAAGGGAGATTGAAGGAGGGGGGACTGAAAATCCAGGCTTCTACTTCTTGGCCTCTCCAAATCAGAGGAGATTCAGGACAACAAACAGAGCTGGGAAAGAAGGATACTCAGAGCTCTCCTGAACTAGCAGAAAGAAAAAGAAGAAAATTAAGAAAAGAGGCACTGAGCTCTTAATCCCACAGTATTTGGCAGACAAGGGAGGAAAAGTAGGAGCAGAGCCACCAAACTCCTACTCCCTTTGCACAAGAAAAGAGAATTTAGGAGAGTGAGACAGATAGATCCAAAAGCAAAACTTCAGAAACCTGGCAAACGAATTCAGGTTAAACTAGGTCACTGTGACCTCTCACTTTCAGAGCTCATCCACACTGACAGTTCTATTATGATAGAAATCATTTTTGAAGGAGTAACACCTGATATCTATTAAGTTATGAGCAGAGACTCCTCTTCTTCCCTGGGCTTCACAGTATCTCATCAGCTTGATGCTGAGTTATATCTTTCATGTAAAAGGGCATTTCCCAAAGTTTCTCTGAGCTTTTGACCAGCTATATAAAAGGTGAGAATGCAGTTAGACTAGGAGGAGAGATAATGAATGTCCTTGTCCCCTGGGCTGAGTTTCTATCCAGATCCAAGACAGGGTACCTAGGTGATATAGTTGAGAGGACTCTGGGCCTCAAGTTAGGAAGATGAGTTCAAATTCAGACTCAAACAATTGTTGGCTGTATGATGCTGGATAAGTTATTTAACTCTGACTGGCTCAGTTTCCTTTAATTATTTATTATAATAAATTATAATAGTACCTACCTCCTATGGTTGTTGTAAGAATCAAATGAGACTACATTTAGGAAGCACTTAGCACAACATCTAACACAATTAATAAATCTTTGTTTCCTTCTTTCCTTGTGCATCTATTCAGATTTGTGGGAAAAAAAATATTTCAGAAACTGAAAGTTTGGAAGTGTATGGATTGCTCACCAAAAGCTAGGATGAAAAAGGACTCAGATTCCTGGAACAGGAATCTTGAGAAAATAATCAGCCTGGGGCATTTACTTGCTGAGAGGACCCTACTGATTTGAAACTCCTACTGGGTGGCAGCTTCATAGTACAGTAGATAGATCTCCTGGAGTCAGGAGCACCTGAGTTCAGATTTGAACTCAGACACTTCTTAGCTGTGTGCAAAACTGGACAAGTCACTTAACCCCCCATGCCTAGCCTTTACCACTCTTCTAACTTAGAATCAATTGATTCTAAGACAGAAGGAAAAGGCTTAAAAAAATTTTTTAAAAAAAGCTCCTGCTGGGAATACTAGAGACCTCAGTAGCTAAGACACTGATAGAAGAAGACAGGTGAAATGAAGCAGAGGTGTTTGTTGACCCTCATTCAAGAGTAACCTTTTGCACAAGAGACAGAAAGAAAGGTAGCCTCCACTATGTCTTGAATAAAATAATAATAGTAATAATGGTCTAGACCAATGATGGTGAACCTATGGCACAGGTGCCAAAGATGGCATACAAGCACTCTCTGTGGGCACTCAGCCTCCCTCCCCAACCTTCCCCCAGAGCTTGTTGCTAGAAAGTCAGAGGGACTGGGGCAAAGCTGCTCCCTTACCCCTCTCTACCATGCCTGAATGACTTTTTTTTTTCACATCCCCCGCCCCTCTACCCAGTAGCCAGTGGGAGTGCACAGGGTGGACAGCTCATAGGTAGCAGAGCTGGAGGGGAGCAGAAAGCTTGGACCACTCCCCTTCCCCTCTCTACACTCAATGAGGCCATTCCTCACATCAACTGCCTCTTCACCCAGCAGCCCAATGGGAACACTTCCTCCCTCCCCTGTGTGGAATAATGAAGGGGCAGGCATGGCATTCGGTCTTGGGGGGAGGTATGGTGGTGGTGGTGGACCAGGCACTCCATCTCTAAAAGGTTCACCATCACTGGCCTAGGTTTTGGGCTGATCCAAAAGCTATAGATGACATAAGATATAGTTGAATAGCATCCCTCAGAATATCATCAAACAGTAGGCACTATGTTTCTAGCTGAGCAATGTCCAATGGAGAGACTTCAGCAGAGCACCATCCAGTGGAAAAGTGTTTGGTTGTGAAGCCTGTGAGTCTGCCTAAGCAATGTCCATCAGATGCCATAAAAACAGCCTAGACTCAGTGAGAGCAGTATGAAGAAAACTCTAGAAGACATCAGTGATCCTACATTATAAGAGGCAGGAGTTGTACCTTCACATGTGTATTTATATAATCTGAACACACATTTCTCTCCTATTTTCACTTGCTGTGTGTATCTATAGGAAAGTATGTCCTTTATCTATAGAGGAAATGTTTTACTGCTACTTTTCTTACCATACCATTTCATTAAATGCCATTGCTTTAAAATAATTGTGTCCTCTGACTATTAAAAATAAATACAAGGGGAAGCTAGATAGCTGAGTGGATAGAAAAACAGGTCCAGAGACAAGAGATCTTGGCTTCAAATCTGACCTCAAACACTTCCTAGGTGTTTGACCCTGGGCAAGTCATTTGGCCCAATTGTCTAGCCCTTATCATTCTTCTGACTTGGAATCAATACTTAGCATTAATTCTAAGACAAAGGTAGGGGTTTAAAAAAAGTAAATGCTTTGGGTGGGAGTTTGTGAGTTGTGGTTTAAAGAGAAGAGACACAAACAGTATCTTGCACCAGTCTTCTGCCTTGGAACCAGTACTTAGTATTAATTCTAAGATAGAAAGTAAGAGTTAAAAAAAATTAAATATATTGGTGGGGTTTCATGAGTTGTGGTTGTACAGATTAGAGACACCAAGAGTATCTTCTATTTAAGCCATTCCAAGAACCTTTCTTGCAAGTTGAAAATTGCCCCCAGGTACTACAAATAAATAACCATCCCCCCAAATTCCGTGACTATTGGCACAATACTGACAGAACATAAATGGGAGATAGAGAAATTGCTATAATTTTCATAAGCATTCAAAGAGCCAGAAGGTATCTGTTATCTAATATGCAAATAGAAAGGAGACTAAGGGATCAATTATTAATGATGACTCAAATAAATTGGAATGCCCGGCACACTTTATCATGTTCCCTCCTTTTGTGAGTTGATTATATACATTATCATGCTATAGGCAGTTACTATGGTGGACTGAAAAGCAATGCATCGACTTTGAAGATCTAGTCTTGTAGTTACAGAAATTTGAATCCCAATTCTATTACATACTACCCATGTGATCTCCAAATGAAGGTAGTGGATTGATCACTAAAGTTCTTAGATCTATGAGCCTCCTACCCTATAATCATGCTCCCGACACTGCAAAGTATGGAAAGGGTTGAAAGCAGCACATAACACTCCTTACATTCACAGATGTACTCACTGTCAAACAGGAGAGGTTCTAAAGGTGCCCCATGACAGGTTGGGAGCAAAACTCAGAAACTGGCTTCTCTAAAAATGGTCAAACAATACTATGGTAAGAGGAAACATCACAAGAATACTAGAACAAATGTCTGCTCGCTCCCTTACTGGCTTTGCTTCCATTCTTCTTGAGAAATATACAGAATAACCATTTAAACTAGCCTAGTTCATTACCTCCGCTCTCAGCCTATAATCTTTTTTAAAAGAAACATTTTGAAAGAAAAATCAAATAAGCATCAAAGTCACTTCAGTGAGAATCATATGTTGACTTCTCTCAATCAGATCTGAGTACCTTATCCAAAAATTTACTGAAGTTATTCATTTAGTTACTCTCTTTAATGGCAAGATCCAGACTGAGTGTTGAGGGTAAAGGGGAAGAAGGCCAAGATCTGAGGAAATAATATAGAAAGGAAAATATTCCAAGTTATAGCAGTCACTAAATGTCAAAAGAAAAAAAGGGAAGGCATAAGCTAGCAAATTTATTCTAAGCAGAGAGATGGAAGATCTTTTCAGGTGTCTGTTCTCCAATGACATTTTGACTATTATAGCTAGAAGGAAAGATAGAATATGACACTAGGCCCTGGAAGATAAATTAAGTTCCATCATAAGAAATGATATCTGAATCATCTAAAAGTGTCTCATATGCACACAGCTAAAATAGAGCGTGATGAATAAAGAAGTTAATGAAAATCTAGAAATGCACAGGTTAACTGGACAAGTTTGTATCCTGTTCAAATATTCTTATTTTGTTTTGTATTTGTATTTCCAGGTGCCTAAAACAAGGTCTGCTACATAAAGTAAGTGCTTGATAAAGGCTTGTTGAATTGAAATGAATTAATACACGGATAGACTTCAATTTAATATTCCCAAAAAGTGGACTGCAAAGAGAATTTCATAAATTTAATCACATATTTCCATTGTATTCCAATGTAACATTGTTGGTACACACTTTAAACATTTTAGCCTGGAGGCATAAAAGAAAACATATTTAAGCATGCAATAAACCTTCAAAATTACATATCTTAAGCAAGAATGATCTTTAAAATAATGATAATGATAATGTTTATATCAGAAAAATAAGAATACCCTGCTGAAACACCAGGACAGAAATTTAATTTCTGTTGAATTCAATCTATGCCAGAAGTAGATGTAGTCTGTGTTGCCTGACCCTTGAAAATCAGCCTATGGTTCTACATCTTTACTTTTCACAATCACCACCCCCCCCCCTCTGTTTTTGGAGGGATGTCTGGTTTTTCAGATATCAGCATTTCATCAGAGGAGATTTTTTAAACTAGCTAAATTTAAACATACAAAAGAATGATCCATCCTTTTTCTAGGTGGAACCCCAGGGGCCAATTATCATAGATCATTTTGGTCATATAAGACTGGCTAGTCAAAAGGATGATAAAAATGTAGTCAAGGATTAGGATCTGTCTATACTGTGCTCCGGGAATAGCTCCTTCATAACTGGAACATTTTTACTTCTCCTTTTATTCAGCATGGCAAAAAAAATTGACTGATTATAGAGATCAATGTTTCATGATTTCCAAATCCTTTGTTTTCAGTTTCCAAGTCCTTTGTGCTCTTGGTTACATAAGAAATGTGTTCCTTGTTCTAGTTACCACTTGCCAAAGGAAAGACAAAGAAGTCTGAAGTCAAAGGCTATTGATCTCCTTTACAAAGTCAGCTTCATGTTTGTTTGTTTGTTTTTTTCACATCAAGAAACATTAGTTAATTTCCAAATAAGCACACCAAAGCTATGATCTTTCTCTGGTCCAGTGTTTATTAGTAGATCCACTAGAAATACTTGTTAACTCAAATATTCAAATCAATCAGGAATTCACTTGGATAGAAAGGATCAATTAGATTATGGGCTTCTTGAGGGCAAAGACTTTCTTTTATCTTTCTTTGTATCCTAAGCATTTGGCACAGAGCCTGGCACATTGTAAGTACTTAATGACTTAAGTGACTAAATGTCACAGAGAAACCAATCAAAGGATGCAGTCTTCAGTTCGTGGTATTATATATCCATGTGACATCAATGTATTTTATAATGTTTAAATGTATTATTTATAAGTAGCTTATGAATGTATATTCTTTTAGTGTTTTAACAAATTAACTTTTACTCTCTAATTTCTTTAATGCATGCAAGTATCTTGGGTATGTTTCTGAAACTGAACTATTATATAGAAACTCCTATCCCCCTCCACAGTTCCACTTTAAGGAAAATATTAAGAAATAACATTATTTCAGCCTGAAGTTCTTTGAGATTTATCTAAATGAAATAACTTGGTCAGTAATTGAATGAGTGTCAAGGAGATGGTGTCCTGGTCTAAATTAACCCTTTGTAAGACCCTTTTCAAAAATCTAACCAGCTTTTAAAAGGAAACAAAGTCAGATATCAGGAATCTATTCTTTCTGAAGATAGATTAGTGAGAGGGATAACTGGACAAAAAGTCCTTTGATTAATTTGCTGAAGAGAAAGTACCACTTTCCTCACCTTTACTGAAAGATTTTCAGACTATGATTCACCAGGGCAGGCCTTAATTAATTCCCTAATATTGTCTAAGTTATTCAAAAAATCCAACCCAGGCTTTGCACCTTTAAGTGTTAGTTTTGTTTTGTTTTTTAACTCTACCTAAATTGTACTTAGAAAATTGCTATAGTCAGAGAGTTTTTCAAAACAAAATGGATCCTAGTCCTTTTGTCCCTGTCTCTATCATTCTGTGTATCCCTATCTCTTTCTCTCCTGAACTCTCCAGACTTTTGACTTTTTTTCCTCTTGTAATATCAGTTTATTATATAAAGGCAGTGGATTTTCAAGTCACTCTCACAGACCTGAGCAAAAGCTGACATTCAGGGGTTCCCTGATTTTTGGACTATGAAGCCTTGGAGGTTCCTCAGACTTACTGCAATGGGAAAGGAACATTCCAATTCAAAGAATAGTTTCTAAATATCCTCACAGCTCCCTCCTTTGCCCCCTTTTAACATTCCTTTGTCTGAGGTATCCTTTGCTAGGACTTAAAGGCAATTTGCAGGAGAATTAGACAGGGCAGTGATGCAAAGCAGTCAACCCTTTATTTGGCGTGTTAACTCACAAGGGAAGGCTCTGTGACAACTGGAAACATCCAAGGACATGATGAGAGGGGAGAGGACAAGTAATATAGTCAGAATCTAGAGGGGCAAGGGACACGTGGCCCAGTCACAGATGCAAACTACACAAAGCTACAACCAGAAAGGAGAGAGAGGAAGAAAAATTTCCTTGTTTTTGTTCCCTTGTTTCAATCATGTCCCACTCTTTGTGACCCAATTTGGGATTTTCTTGGTAAAGATATTGGAATGGTTTGTCATTTCCTTCTCCTTCATCATTTTACAGATAAGGAAACTGAGGCAAGAAAGGTTAAGTGACTTGTCTGGGGTCACCCAGCTAGTATCTGAGGCTATATTTGAACTCAGGAAAATGAATCTTTCTGATTCCAGGCCCAACATCTGCCCCATTGTCCACTAAAAAGAAGTGCTTTACATACCTTATTTCATATGTCCTTACACCATACTTGCAAGATAGGTACTATTGTTATCTCCATTTTACAGATGAGGAAACTAAGTTTGAGAAGTACTAGTGATTTGACCAGGCAATATAGCTAACCAGTACCTAAGGCAGGATTTGAATTCTAAGATCAAGAATTCTATAGATAGTTGAAAGAGATCTTAGAGGAAAGTTAGTCCAATTCTCTCATTTTATAGATGAGGAAACTAATGCCCAAAGAGGTTGCATATAGACTGCTTTAAATACATCTTTGGTATTTCTCTTCCACTTATACTCTGGAGATGTGTTTTCCTTTTTCTACTAAGTTATTTGCAACATGCTGATAAGCCTTAAAGATCTCTTTAAATTTAATTTCCTGGGAAACCTTTATCTTATAGGAAATTTGTACATGGATTATAAAGAGATTCAAATTTAATAGCAATGATACACACCCAAAGTGATATTTAGTGGAGATACTTTAAAGATGGCACCTAATATTAATTCCATCTAAAGCATAATAGATCCTTGACTAATAATATCTGATCATAATATGTGAAAATTATGGAATTTCACAAAGTAAGTGATAAGACCTCGAATAGACTTTCCACAGAATAAAGAAATATGAAATTGAATAGCATAAGATTCCACTAACTTGAACCCTAGAGGAATATCATTTCTTCACAACAGTTCTTCAAGCTCTCTTCCCAGGAAGACATTTAAAATGGCCATGATGTCTAAGTTACAATTTCATTATTCCCTGGTCGACACTCTGATCCTAGCATTAAGCAATACAAGAGAAAGCCTTTTTTCCCCTTCATAAAACCCCCAGTAGGCTAGCACCCAACAGATTAACTTACAAAATTCCTTTTAGTTCATTAACATATTTGAGTTGCTACTAAAGTTCTTTCAACTTTGTTTGGCCTATTGCTATGCCCATTCAATGCAACTGACAATAATGGTGAGTAATTTAACTTTCTACCTTGATTTCTACTCAATTCAACATATTTTATACTGTTTTACAATGTATACATTTTACACTGTGTTTCACAGCAGACAACTAGGATTTAGGGACAAAGAAAAAAAAAGAATCCCAATGTTTACCTGGTGGTTATCCTATTTGAATCTTGCGAGCTTATTTCTCAGGTTGGATGTAAGTGAGAAACCATAAATTGCCAGTGTTTACATCTAGGATAGATTGACAGAGTTCATATCTCTCTAAGTTTTTTTTTCTTTCAGAAGATATGTTATGTGTAAAAAAAGAAAAATGTTTCATGTTCTACTGGTTAGATAGATGTGCTAATAATATGGGTCAGCAAATCTGCTTCTACTTTCAGTAGCTCCAGCTGGATGGTATTGTGTAAGAATGTTGTTCAGAAAGGTGGAGCAGAAGGTATGTCCCTTCACACATAAAAGCCCAGTCACAAGCATCTAGATGATAATTATAGATTTCTCTTCCCATTACTTAAGAGCATATTTTAAAAAAACAGGGACTCATTTCTAGACTGAATACAGGCAAGTCTAAGAGGGATGAAGGAAAAGAGATAAGACAAATGTAGGAAGGAAGGAAGGAAGGAAGGAAGGAAGGAAGGAAGGAAGGAAGGAAGGAAGGAAGGAAGGAAGGAAGGAAGGAAGGAAGGAAGGAAGGAAGGAAGGAAGGAAGGAAGGAAGGAAGGAAGGAAGGGAGGTAGGGAGGGAGGGAGGAAGGGAGGGAGGATTTGATTTGATTTGAATAGACATCATTAATGAAGCAATGGATATATGTGGAGATAATCATCACAAATGATGGTCCTAACCTATCTGAAAAGATTAAATTAATTCAAATTTCTTTGTAATAGAGGCATAGCTTTCTAGGGCAGCCTGGTGGTGCAGTGGAAAGAGCACTGGGCCTAGAGTCAGGAAGGCATGTCATGTTCTTGAATTCGAATCTGGTCTCCCTCAGACATTCTTTAGCTGTGTGACCCTGGACAAGCCACTTAGCCCTATTTGCCTCAGTTTCCTCATATGTAAAATAAGCTAGAGAAGGAAATGACAAACCCCTCCAGGATCTTTGCCATGAAAATCCCAAATGGGTTCATGAAGAGTCGGACAAGACTGAACAACCACAAAGTTCATAGTCCCAACATCTTCAATTTATTTTAATTCCTGTCCAGGTGACAGTCTCTTTTCTGTCTTTTTCTTCTTGTCCTTACTCTGCCTCAGGTAAAACCAAAGTGGAAGAGATGATCACTTCTGTCTTGTCCAGTACAGCCAAGTAACTGGAGGTGCAGTCAATAAATATGTATTAAGTACTCACTAAATGCAAAGCCCTGAGGATAGAATGATGTGCAGTGGCATAATCCCTGCCCTCAAAGAATTTAACAGAAGTATATGATTACCACCTTAATATAATGCAGATTAGAAAGAGTGGTGCATAGAAATGGTTAGAGAAACACAAGTGATTGAAGAGTAGGGAATCTTCTCTGGCCTTGGAAATCCAGAAAGGTCTTATTGAGAGGGAGACACCCGATTTATAACACGAAGGAAGAGAGATATTTTAACAGGAGGACATATGGCAAGAGTCCATTCCAGAGATTAGGGACAATGCATATAAATGTAGAGAGAGAATAAAAGACAGGATAACAGTGGAGGAAAGTTAGTAGTCCTGTTCAGATACAGAATAAACGAAGGGGAAGTATTTGGTGAATGGGCTAGATGGAACATAATTGTGACATAAGATAGGATGAAATAGGGACAGGTAAGTGACTTGACTGGATAGAGAACCAGTCCTGAAGATGGAAAGTCCTGAATTCAAATGTAACTTCACATACTTTCTAGCTCTGTGACCCTGGGAAATTCACTTAATCTAAATTGCCCAGACCTTACTGCTCTTCTGCTTTGGAACCAATATTTAGTTTTGATCCTAAGATAGAAGCTAAGGGTTTGGAAAAGAGATAAGAAATGCTGAAATGGATAGTAGAAATTGGGAAAACTTCTACGAACAAATGCAAAGCTAAGAACTACAAGAATTATTTACCCAACATTATGGAGAAAAACAACTTTGAAGGACTTTAGAATTCTTACCAACACAATAATAAACCATGATTACAAAATAATCAGGATGAAATGTGTTACCTCCTACTAGAGCAGCAATGAAATCTTGATTTACAAACATGATCAATGCACAAATTTGATGTGTTGGGCTATGCTTATATATATATATATATATATATATATATATATAGAGAGAGAGAGAGAGAGAGAGAGAGAGAGAGAGAGAGAACTTTATTTGGGAAAGGGGGTTAAATTTACTGAATTAATGGTATATTAGAGAGGACAGATTAAAAAGTAGGTTTTAAAATAAAGAAATGTTTCTATGGAGAGTGTAGGCTGAGTACTAGCATAGTAAATCTGGGGGGAAAGAAATAAAAGAGAATTAATAAAATATTTTCAAATATTCAGAAAAGTTAAGTTCAGAATGGAATACAGTCATTCAGAGCAGTGAGCTTTTTTTTTTAATACTTTCATATAGGATCCTTTTTTCTGTTCTTATTTGTATATTGAAATATTTGTGTGTATTGATGCTTATGTTCACAATAATAAAAGCAATAGAAAGTGGGCTAGAAAGTTTCATTAGACAGCTTCAAGAGGTGTTTGCTTTTGATTCTGGGAGATTTGAAAATTTTTGAGCAGAGGATTGATGTGACAAGACATGTTTTGGGACAATCGGTTTGGTAGCTCCTTGAAAACTAGACTGAAGAGAGAGGAATGAAATTAGGTCCATTAAGAAGTGATTATAAAAAAATTAAATGAAAAAATTTAAAGAAGTGATTATAATAGACTAATGAGAAAGAGTAAGAGTCAGTGCTGCAGTGGCAAAAATGGATAGGAATGATTATGCACCACCTAGAGATAGTGGGACACAATGGCTAGAAAGGTGACTTACTATTCAAAAATACATGAATTCAAGTTCTGCCTCTGATATACACTGGTCTGGTATAGCTGGGAGCAGGGGTCACTTAATCTCTCAATACCTTGGGTAATTTTCCAAGATCAGAAGTAGGAGGGCAAATGCTAACCCACATTTGCAGGAATTTTCACTTAGTGTGAACCTGTTAATTAACAAGAATTTCTTAAGCTCCTGCAATGAAATCATAGGTTTGGTCTCAAGGAGGGAAAAGGGCTATATGATTAGAGAAACATAATTATTTCCTTCCCCTCCCCACCAGTAAGTACCATTAGCACAACCAATACATTTTACTAAAGAAAAAGAAAAAAAAATTATAGGAGAAGTTCATGATCTGAAATGCTAAGATCTCCTAAGACAGAAATCCTTGAGGTCAATATTAACATAGAACGTGGTAGCTTCAGAGCCATTCGTGTTTCCATCTATGGAACAATGGATGGACTTCTTGTCCCCACCTTTAAATGTACAGTTATTAAAACTTGTTTTCCAACTTCACAACAAGCAACTTCATATATGTCAAAGGACATGCAATCAATCATAACCCAAACAGGAAAAAGAGGGTCAGTTCTGACTTAAGTAAAGTTTAGTGAAAAGCCAGCAGATCAGTGTGATTATGGCCAAATCAATGATGCATAGTTCTGAGAAGGTTTACACAAGCAGTGGCCTTAAGATGCAGTTCTGAGGAGCCGGTAGGTCAGGGTAAACATAAGCATGGTGTCTAGGATGGGAGCCCCTGTGGGTCCAGAAAGAACCTGACCAGATTGTCTAAGTGAAAGAGGTCATTCATTGAAGGATTTCTTGACTGCATTTCAATCCCAACTACAGTAGCCAAGTCACAAACATTCTGGAAAATGTCTTCTCTAAGAAGAGGTTAATTGTAAAAATATAAACTCCCTAAGTGGGGGAAATCATATAGAACTCATGAAAAGATTTGGTAATGTATAACTAAAAATCTTTTAAAAGGATAACTAAAAAGTCAAAAGGATAATTTTTAAAAATCTTTTGAAATCTTCTGATAATGCAAGAAAAATGAAAAAAAAAAAGATAAGAAGTAGAAGTTTATAACAACAATATAAAGCTAATCTAGATATCCTTAGTTATCTAATGGACTTGATTATGCTGCCAGTCTTGAGATCCATTTTTTTTAATAACAAACTTTTCCTAAATGGATGTTTTCTTTAAAAATGTGACAGTGACATGTCAATGAATAAGAAACACAGAAGCCTTGACATCTCTAAGTAATTGTGTTTTTAGCATCTTCAACTAACTGAAATGTCCAAGTTCAAGAGGAAATATGTATTTTCAGCCCAAAGATACAGTGTAACTTATTTTGTGACCTCTGCTGGGCAAACTTTCCCAAAGAATTAAAGGACAATGAAGGCATTCTTCACATCGTCTCTTCATAAAACAGAAAGGCTTATTCTAACATAAATTTAGACTTACAAGCAAATAAAACAAAATCACAGGATTCAAAAATGTATAACAGACAACTAATCTTCTATGTGTCTCACTTTGGCATTTGATATACTCTGTCTCTCACTATACAAGCACCCCAAGTTAGGCCTGGTATATATTATTTCATTCTCAGTATTGCACTTGTTCATGCTTTCTACTATTTCTCACTCATAATTGAATTTGAACAACTTGATAATGTCTGTGACAGCATGCTATGATTAAACCTCACTACGACTGTGCAACATTCCTATTTTGTTCAAAAAAATTTTCAGTCCTCAGACAGCATACAGGTAGAGAGGTTTGTGGTTCATAGATGGGAAGGGGGGGAAGCAACACGTGTGAGTTCTAATCACAACATCTACCACTATCGTGCTAAAAGCCTTTGATGGAATCATTTAACCTCCTCATTTGCTTGCTGATCCAAACCTCCCCCCACCAGCACCAGCATCTTTCAATCATCCTTCTAATACCTGCTGCTTTCACAAAGATGCAATGCAAATGAACTAATGACTGAAATTTGGGGGGAATTCAAAGACACAAATTAAATTTAAACTCTTTGTCATTAAAAAACAATGCATTCTGGGAAAAACTCTGCCTTGTGTTGTGCAAATACCCTAACTCCTTACTATTTTCTCCTATTTGTTATGCAAAAGAAATTCATATTGCTTTATATCATATTAGTCAAGTGAATTTTACAATGGTACAGCAGGTGCCACAGTAGATTTCAAGGTTCCTGAGTGCATGTAATGTGCCAGCACTCAAGGGATTAGGGAAAACACAAGCTGCTTTCCATAGAAGTGTCCTTAGTAATAAAGAATAAAGAAGAGTTAATAAATAAAATATATGATACATAACCAGAATAGTTTTTAAATAGAATGTTTTTCAAAATCTTCCAGGCCTCAGCAGCTTTCAAAGAGCCCTTTCAGGGGCCACTTGCACTAAAGAAAACATCAAATAAAAAGGATTGACCATTAAGTTAAAAAGCATGATTCATTTTATCAACTTCCTTCAGGCTTCCAATACTCCTTCTCAAAAATTGTACAAACTGTGTGAGACTGTGCGTGTATTAAATTACACCATTACGTCCTTGGAGGAAAGGTTTTCTATTATTCAGGCAAGGAACTATCTTTGCCCAACCATGACGGATTCACAGCCAGCTGATCTAGAATTCTGGGTGTTGAACATAAGCCGGTCAAAACCCTAGGAGATGAAAACAATTATAGAGACTTTCACTGTTGTAATCTCTTGGGCCTACAATATTACGAAATCTTGGAGAGAGAAGAAAAAAATATTATAGTTATTTAGGTGTCTAGCTGCATTGAGGAAGTGATTATTACCTAATATAAGAGTATCCAAAGTCATAATTGTGTATTTGGTCCCCTTTTGGGGGATAATGCTTCTTATAACTGAATCCATTTATTTTCTTGCATACAACTTTCTTTTCTTGTCTATTGAAGGTACATACAGAACAGAGGTTTACTGTAGGGTGGATTCACTAAGTATTTGTCAATGATTATTCATATCCAAAATCATCTCTGAGTAGGCATGACAAATATCTCTCTAAGGAATATGGTCCAAAACTTTCCACATTTTTTAACCTTCTTAATTTCCATCACACTAGATTCTGATCTTGAAAAATATTCACAAATATTTTTATTGTCTTTGGGTTTTGCCATCTATTTCAGCGGAAGCCTCATTGTCTCCCAAATAGTCCAATGCTTACATTTCTCCTTTACCTGATTATGCAGAGTTCTAGGATCCTCAACTTCCCCCAAACCTGCTGAACCAAAGAATACTACTAGAATTCTCCTTAAAGCAGCCTGCGCAAGTGTACAAAGCAACTTATTTCAGCTTTAAAAAAAAAAAATAACTAAGAACTAAAACAGAGCCAACTGCTTTTTGAGATCGACAGAAAAGCCAGGAAACAATTCATGCCGAAAACTAGAATATTAGTCACAGCCCTGTGACCTCTCACCTTCAGTGATAAAATACACAGGTCAAAATTGACAATACATACTCATGGCTGATCATGGCTGCCAGGTATTGATCCAGGGAGAAAAAAAACTTTGCAGGAAAAACATTGCTCTGAATTACAAACATCCATTCTCCTGAGACCCAGCCGCTCTCTGGGCTTTTCCCTCTGGAACTGGAAAGCCAGAAGTGAGTACAGCTAGTATTTAATATCAAGTGAATGTGCTGCTTAATCAATACTATTCTGCTTTTGTTCCACGAGGTGGAAAGCAGTGTCTATTCATTCAGCAAAGGTTAATGCCAAGGGTCAAGTGATTTCACACTCTCTGTAGGATCCACAACATTTCAGTAGTTCAGATGCCTTGGACAATGATGTCTCCGTCGGGCTGATTTATTACCACTCTAAGGCCCTGCTTAATACTGAAGTGCTATCTTATGATAATACCTCAGAAAATAGCCCTGATAAAAGAGGAGGCAATAATTACCTACATTTTGAAGTAATGTCTTCATTTCTAACATCCTATAAAGATGGAGGGTCCATTTAGAATGACCTGATTCTTGTATTAGCAAGTCCGTTAGACTAGATATTATCGGGGACTCTCTGTTCTATGAAATATCAGGCAAAAGAAATTCAGTGCCTGACTAGTGAGAAAAATGTAAATTGGAAGTCAATGTAAGGCAACACCCAATTTAACATATAGGTTAGAGAAAAGGACTGGGCACTGATTTATTTTTTTAAATCTCTTTTTTTTTTTCATATTTGGAAAGGCAGGGAAAGAAAGAAAAGAAAAATTATCAACCCCAGAGATAACTATAACTATAGATGAAGTCACGGCTATTAAGCAAGGGAGGCCATAAAGATGGCCCTAGTTACATAGATTACTATTTGATTTCTCTCTCCTTGAACACTTTGAGCACCACAGTGAGTGGCTGGAGAGGGCTCCCTAAATGGTCTTTTTAAATAGGTCCCACTCTAAATGACATTAGATGAGGTCATCGTTTTAAACCAGACTGGATTTGACTTTGTCATGGGATGTATTTTTTTTTTACCACCTTCGTGTCCCTGATTATCATTCAGCAATGTCTTATTCCAGATGTGTTTTATATAATGAAAGAAGTTCAAGTGTCACCAGGCAAACAGCGTGAGAAGAATTAATTGGAAGGCTTATCACTGGAAAGTCATTTAGAATCCAGTTCTCCTTAATATATTGGTGGATGGCAAATATAGCAATCAATTAATGAAATAAAATAAATTCTGCAAATCTGTGTGAAGACATCCTATCATTCCAAGTAGGAGGCTATTTAGAATGGTTAATTACCCCCTATATCAGACGATTAGCATTGTAAAACCCTGGTATTTGATTTTTCATACCGCACCCCTCTTCGGGAACATTTCCCCAAACTATTTAAATGAATATGTAATCATTTTATTAATAATGTAAGAGAAGAGGAAATTGAGGACACTTTTTTACATATGTGATTTTGGAACATAGCTTTTTATCATCGCTGAAATATTTTATTCACTTATGTGCCTCTTTTGCTGTTATCAAGTTATTTAATAGTGTGAAGTTCGCTGACCTCCTATTTATTGAGTGAAGATAATCCTAGAATTCTTTTTCAAGAGGAATGTCAAATAAATCCTTTGCTTAAGTGCCTGAAATAGAGGGTGAAATAGAGCTATAACTAATTGCAAAACTCTCTTTAGAAAACCAATATGAGACAACATCAGGAAGAACAATTATGTTGGTTTATTTCTTATGATAGTATATGTGACCACAAGCTGTGTTCCAATATACACCCACTTCAAAATTCTTCTAAGTATATGATACCACTATCAGCCTTCAACAATAGCATCGCATCTTTCCAAAGTATATTTATGCTAGGTAACAGCATTCTATGTTCAAAATATTTTCCAGAAATTTTAATTATATATATTTATTTATAATTTATTTATAATATTATTTATAATTTAATTATATATGTATATAATTATATGTGCATAATTATATACATATTCAGATATGTGACTTAAGCCAAAACCATAAGTATGCATTTTTCCCCTGCAAAAATAAAATAAATAGTTCCTAGATCATTTATAAAACACAAATTACTATATCATAATAACTTCCATTTATTTAGTATTTTATAACACCATCTCTAACACATGGAACTATTATCCATACTGGGTACAAACTCTGAAAATAGTGAATCATCAAATCCAAATTATTTCCTTCCCAAGCATAAATGAAAAGATCATTTTCACATTATAGTTATTTATCTCACTTGGAACTCACAACAGCCTTGCCATGTACATAGTGAATTTAATGCTGTTCTTATTTTACAAAAAGGAAATGCAGACTTAGAGAATTGAAGGGACGTGCAAATGATGAAGCTGGGCTTTGAGTCCAGAACTTTTATTCAAAGTCTACTTATTCTATGCTATTTCATTCAGCATTAGTCTGAGAATTTTAGTGAGAGAGGAGATAGTGTGCGTTCTTTTTAAGTGAAACCTTGTAAGTAAATTCAATATCAGCATTTTAAGTGACAAAAAGAAATTTTATTAGCAGATCATCTGATCTGGGTTGGTAAAATAAAATACCAGGGTACTAAGGAATTTCATATTTTCACAATATAATATAATAATAATGGTGGGTTTTGTGTTTTGTTATTATTGTTGTATTTTAGATTTTGTTTATCTCAGAAGCATTTGGTGTCTCAAAAACTATAATCATTCCTATATAAATATGTATTTTCTTAATTTTCATGTATGTATATAAAACAAAGAAATGAAATATCTTGGATCAATGTAACTCTTTTCTTTTCATTTTAACTATTTTTCAATACTAACCAAGAGTTTCTCTCTTCTCATTCATAACCAATAAATCCTAATTCTGAAATCTTTATGCTGTTTTTCTGTCTTGGTCAATAAGCATTTATCATGTGCCTACTATGTGCCAAGCACTGTACTAAGCAGTGTCACATCTGGGGAGGAGGCATTGTGGAAGGAAAAAAAGCACTGGGCCAGGAGTTAGGGGATTTGGATTTGAATCCCAGATTTGCCATTGATTAACTACTGGACCTTGGAAAAGTCATTTAACTTCTCTGCTCCCCAGTCTCTTCATCTGCAAAATAAGGAGTTTGGAGCAGATGATAAGTAGGGTTCAATATGATGTGAGAATCAGTGTATTCTGTTATTTGTACTGGTACCACTATATGTCACAGGGTAAAAATATCGAATAGTCCAAATGGCAATCTTAGCCAAGTTGGTGTGTTTGTTGGACAAGTCAGTTCTCTGCTCTCCGGTATACCATTCTAGCTCTCAAGACAATGAGATAGAAGAAGATTAATTGACTGACTACTGACTTTATATTGTCATTTCCAAGATTAATTGTGTTGAGGTCTGAAGATATCATAGATTCTCAGGTTTTATTGAAGGGGTTCACTGAAGTTTTACAAGATCATTTTTAAAAAGGAATTTTTCCTTCCCTCAATTTAGGTCATTTCCCTGAAAATTAGCATAAAGTAAAATCAAAACAGGAACATTCTTAATGTCATTTTTCAAACAGCAAGAAACAAGACATTCAGCTCAAGATCTTGCCTGATGGAAATGCGGAGATCAAATTGTCTTTATGTTCAATATTCTTCCGAAGGACCATTTTTAAATGTTTGAAGATCAAATGAAATTGTACTGCCTTTTCTGTACAAAATAGATATCTTAAAGTGCAATAGAGTGATAACTTTCTTGAGTCTCATGTTTGGAATTTGTGAGTATGAAATCAGTTCTGGAAATAAATATGGATGACCAAGAAAATACTTTCACAGAAGCATAGGAATAAAATCAAAAGGAGGAGCAAATCCACAAAACAATTGTTGCATGTACACAATGGTAGTGTAGATTAGAGTTACTATAGTTGTTGGCATCAGTATTATATTTATGAATGATATACTAATGCAATTAAAGAACAATGACAACAAACTCCTTAAGTGTATTGAATACAACTTGGTCCAAGAATTATCCAGAAAAACTCATTATGTCTAAATCCCAAGGTAAATCAATTTTAAATCAAGGGTTCTTTTGGTACACGTTTTTCTCTTTCATGTGTCCTCCAAGTACCAAATTAAATGAATGAGTTTAAGTGCCCATGTATTCCATTTCTCTGCTAATCAAACTTCCCTATTTCAAAATGTACATATTTTATTTTAAAAGTTATTTTTAAGATTAAAAGCTTAAGATGCAATGGATTCTTCTAAACTTTGTCCCAACTTTAAGAGGTGTAATTTAGCATTCATTCCCCTTTCATTATGCAAATAAAGAACTTAAAAATAATTGCTCTGAAATTTTTTTTAAAAAATTAAATTAGAGCACTCTACATCCCTATCAGGTCCTCCACTATTGGCGAATACAATTTGGTCCACTCCCAGGTTCTATCAGAACTGAATGAATGATTGAGAATGATAAAGTAAATATAAAAAGTAGAAGTTAACTGGTGTAACAAATTGACACTAACCATTAAATTATTTCCAACCTACTTTAAAAATTCAACAATTCATTATGAAGAAGATCCTATCCCTTAACCTAAATTACATCAGAATTCTTTTTTTTTTTTTTAAAAACCCTCACCTTCTATCTTAGAATCAATACTGTATATTGGTTCTAAGGCAGAAGAGTGGTAAGGGCTAGACAATGGGGGTCAAGTGACTTGCCCAGGGTCACACAGCTGCCAAGTGTCTGAGGTCAGATTTGAACCCAGGACCTCCCATTTCTGGGCCTTGTTCTAAATCCACTTAACCATCCAGCTGCCCCCTTATATCAGAGTTCTTTAAAGGTTTAAGTTTGTGATATTCACTTTTGAAGCTTTCATCATTTTCCCAACATTTCTATTTTTCCTACTTTCCTGAACATCATTGGTATTTATTTCCTTTGTATTTCCTTTATTTCCTTAAGAGACTTCTAGTAACCCAAGCAATTCAATTAATCCAATCTCTTCCTTTGTGTAGAAAGGGACCAGTTGCAGGCATAATTAGCACAATTAAGCCAATGCCATTGTTATCAGGATTTTAGATAAACTCCTAGGATCATGGAAATGTAGAATTGTAGATATCAAATTTTTTTTTGTTTTTCTATATGCATATTTATATCTCTTCCAATTTTATGTCAAGAAAATTTTAGAAATAATAATTAGCATTTGTATAATCTTTTACAGCATGGAAACAAAATATTGTCTCATTTTATCCTCACCATAACCCAATGTGGTAGATGTTATTATCCCATTTTACATATGGGGAAACTGAGGCCAATAGAAGTCAAAGGATTTCCTCAGGATGCCAGGGCTGAGTAGAGATGCAGCATTCCATCCACTGTGCCACCTAGCAACCTCTGCAAGATTATAGATTGAGAGATAGAAAGAGCTCTGAGACTTTTGATCCAACTTCTTCATTTTAAAGCTAAGGAAATTAAGAGTCAAGGATTTCAGAAATTTTGACTAATATCATATAAGTCATACAACCATGAGGGTGGGAGGGGAATTTGAATTCAGGTCCTCTGCCTCCAGAAGCAATGCTCTTTCCACTGTACCCAGTGCCTCCTTGAAAACTCCCTAAACTTAGAAAGCAAGTTATTTATCCTTTTATCTCCCCCAGCAATAGCACTGGGCTTTGCACACAATGGGCACTTTATAAATGTTTCATGAATGAATGAATGAATGAGTGCAAAAGAATTTACACATCACAAAGCATCAATATTCTTGTTTCAGGCTTGGGAGAAATTCTGTTAGTTTAAAAACAACACAGATATTGTCATAGTTTAACGTGATTTCCTTCAGTCCTAAGAAATTTACAGGTATAAGATGAGACACACAATGATAAAGGGAGATATATTATCTTTTTTAATTATTTAACAATTTGCCCAAGGGCTTATCCCACTAGATCAAGCCTTATGAACACGGCACATATCAGTGGCCATCATTACCTTCTGATAGTAATATCTTGTTTAGATGTATCTTTTTCATCTAGATAAAAAATATAAATCATGTTTTCATGAATCAGTTACTTTCTCAATTAAATGTATTAATTACAACATACATTACTCTATGTCTTCTGAGAGCAATACAGTAATTCGTGAGATCACCAGACAGTGGCACCTTCTTATGAAGGCTTATATGCTGTTTCATATATTGATTCCAATATGCTTCCTAAGCTTCCACCCAGCCTAATCTTTCCATAAGGACAGAGGTAAGACTTGATGCCTTTGCAGGACTTTTGACAAGGCAAATGAAGCTTCTTTCTGTGTAATTAATGCTCAGATCCTCTCTAAACTTCTCTTTGTTCTCTAAAATTCTCTATTATCCTCTAATTTTATCTAAAATTCTATGTTAAAACTCCACTCGATTGTTACTTCTTCCATCCCCTAGAGCCTCTCCAAATACAATGACCTCACATTTATTTTATATGAACTTCTATATATTTATATTATATCTCCTAATAGAAGGTGAGCCCTTTTAGGGCAGAGAGTATCTCTTTTTTTTTTAATTTGTACCCCAGCACGAGGGCAGTGTCTGACACACAATGCATATTTAATTTTAAAATTTGTTGATTGATTGTTTAATTGGTTGATTGGTAAAAAGAAAAACTTATATAATTCCTTAGAAAATGACAAACAAGGATTAAAAAAATTAACTCCTTCCCTTCCCTCTTGGAATCAATACTATGTATGGGTTCCAAGGCAGAAGAGTGGCAAGGGCTAGGCAATGGGGGTCAAGTGACTTGCCCAGGGTCACACAGATGGGAAGTGTCTGAGGACAGATTTGAACCCAGGACCTCCCATCTCTAGATCTGGTTCTCAATCCACTGAGCCACCCAGGATTAAAACAAAGAAATAAATAAATAAATAAAAAGGAGCTTGGAAAGCAAAGGATTTTTGATGCAAACATAATGCAATATTGTAACAACAGAGAGAGAAGAAGCAGTTGAGAGTCCCAAACATGGCCATACAAGCATTTCATAAACTAGATGGTTCCAAACTAGTACAGATCCACTTATCCATATCAGCCACCTTTAAATTTCAGTAATGACGCTCTTATTGATTCTGTGGAACACGACCGAAAATCTCAGCAAATACTGAGCAATCTGTGAGGAGCTCTTAAATGCTGAATGTATGTAAGTAGACATCTCCATTTAACAAGCAGACATACATTAAACAGCATTAATAGCCAGGCACTTAATGGATCAATTCCCACTGTTTGTGTAATGTGGAAATAAAAAAGGCTTATTAAATGACAAGCTTTCCCTGGTTTGTGCTAATTAATTATACCCTGCATCGGACTGCTAATTTAGTGGGGAAATGCAGCCCAAAACCATAGTTTCTGCTTGAACTTGGCCTCAGCATCACCCATTCCAGCGCAGAGGACAGCTGCGACCTGCCTCGGAACGTCGCTGGTATTAAATTAGATCGCGAGGCCATCAATTTAATAAGTAGTGTAGCAGGTCATTTGAATAAGGACGTATTAGTATTCTGCCAGCGCACAACTAAAAGCAGCTGACCTTTCCGACCAGAGAAGATCCTTGAACACATCTAGCTGAATCGGAGAACACAGTAATAATGTGACAATGTTAAGAGTGCCAAGAGAGACTTGGACTATTCGGGACCCCATTGCTATATACATCAGCCACTCTGCGGTACCTGAGATCCATTTAGGTATCTTCGCCTCGCAGCTCTCCCGCCGATTCCTAGTTCCCTCAAAGAAAGGGAAAAAAGGATAAGGAGAAAGGCCACAGTAAGGCAACATTTTCAAGAGCACATTTTTGAAATTCTCCTTATTAGTTTGATTTATGGTACACAGAATGCAAAATTAA
Source organism: Monodelphis domestica (assembly GCF_027887165.1). Lineage (NCBI taxonomy): Eukaryota > Metazoa > Chordata > Mammalia > Didelphimorphia > Didelphidae > Monodelphis > Monodelphis domestica. The sequence goes on along the minus strand of NC_077229.1, from coordinate 471,021,324 downwards.
TCGGGACCCATAAAAATGCAGTATGAGCCCCCACGTAATAAATGAGAGAGCCCCTAGAGTGCCAGGCAAATTCAGAATCGAGAAGATGCCCCACGTCATGACACTTTGCCTTCATTTCCATTTAAACACAGCACTGTCCGGTGTGCATCATACAGAGAAGGGCAAATAGAGCTTTCTGGCTAATTGGCCAGTTTTCCAAGGGGTTGTATAATGACGTTCACAATTTTCTGCGCCCAGAAATGTGGCACACAAAGCATTTGCTCAGGGCGGGATTGATTGGGTACATGATGAATAGTACATATAGAATGCCATCCACAGAGTCTGTCAGTAGGCTTTAAAATAAAGGTGAGCAAAGAAAATTGTATATAAAATATATTCACGTGCACACACGCCATTTAAGCTATCATGCACCATGCGTGTATTATTTATATATTCTGATCAATTTTGAGTCTCACTTCTACCAAATGCCATTTTAAATTATGAAATGTATTTGTTCCCAGTTCTTGTGGACATTGTTTATTAAGTTCCCATTGCCCAAAGGTGCCTCAATGTATACCAAAAAGTCCCATTTAGAAGTCATTTTTCTTGACTTCCAATTCATTTACACATTGAGAATTTAACAAAAATTCAAATGGAATTTTGTAAATGTATCCAAAATTCATGTTTACCCTCCTTAGTTCAGTAAGAAGGGGGGTGGCTGTTTTTAAAGAGAGCTTATCTATCTAACCAAGAGGCCGATTTCTTTCAGAAAAGTTAGAAACAGAAATGCCTAATTCAGGGTTCCCCACCTTCAACATGTACCCCACTTATTGTTACACATTCCAGTTTCCATTTTTTTAAGTCATTCAGTTCCTTGGACAAATAAGCTACCAATGCCCAGGAGATAGCTTACTCTAAATCGAATGTGCTGGGGCTGCAGCAAAGAAGTAATAAAGGCAGAGTGATCTATACGAGGCAGGTGACCTAGACCTGGACCTGATCCTAGATCCAGGCACTATAAGATAAGGGATTTCACAGGTAGGGGCATCCTGGGACTGAATTTATTAGTAGTGGACCGATGGGGAATCTGGATCAGGCCAGAGAAATTATTCTTTCTGTGTAGGTGATGGCCAGAAGTAAGATGTCTTTGAAAATAATGGTGCTCTTCTATCAGCCCCATTACTCTCTAGGGTCCGTTTCCTACCCAGCCTTCCTTAGTTGGACTTTGATGGAAACTCCTTACTTACCTCGAAGAAGTATCTTGGAAAAAAAAATTCCCAAAGTAGTTGTTTTAAGAGATATGGGAAAATAAACTGTAAAACTTCCCTTCAAAAACATATTTAACTTTTTTTTAAAATTTGGGTTATTCTGCATGTTTATCTTGTGGAAACATTTAAATGCTTGTATGTGCATTACCATTTTGCAAAACATGTCTATATAGAAAAAAAAAAGGTACTATTGAATCTGCCAAGGTTCCAGCCTGCTAAGAAATGGCATATACATCTTAGGGGAAGATTCTTGAGGGGACCTTTCAGGTGCCTGTATATCAAGTAATTATTTTTAAATTATGATTTTTGATGTCCCAAAAAGGTATTCTGACACCATTAGGTCAGCATCAAATGTCATATAACATCTAGTAACATAGTCTTGACTTGATTATCTGGAAGATGTTAGAAGAAAAAGATATATTGAAATTTTGCAGTGTGTGTCACAGAATTTTAGAATCACGACATTTCAGAACTGGAAACAATCTAGTCCAATCTTCTCATTTTAAAAGTGAGGAAATTAAGGATCAGAGAGATAATTTATCCAGGGCATACTATAAAATAAAGGCAGAGACCCAAATTCCATTCTCCTTATTCCCAATCCCAGTATTCATCCAAGTAGATTTCTTAATGATTATTGTAAATGTTTACGTCTAGGAGTACTAAGTTTCAGCGGGGCAAGAATAAAGGAATATCATAGACTCAGACCTGAAAAGAACCTCAGAAGTTATTTAGCCCAGGGAACCTTACAGATTAAGACCAGAATATGGCAATCATTAAGGTTCTGCTAATAAACTGACAAAATGAGAATAGGAAGGACCTCAGAAGATATAGGTTTTGTGGGTTTTTAAATTAATAACAAATAACTAAATATTATGTTTTATTAATAATAACTAAAAGAAAAGAACTGTCTAACTTCAGCCCTGGTTGCAGGGCCAAGAGAGGAAGAGGGAGGAGTTACAGCCACTTAAATACAATCTGCAGGGATGCAGAAAAAGGGAATTTTGGGAAATACTAAGGGACTTCTGGGGGATGAAGTCCAAAGGCTCAAAAATCTCCATTTATGCAGTTTGAAATAGAAAGAGAAACTCAGTTGTGGGAGAAACTTAATCCTCTACAGCAACCCAGGCAAACCAACTTCATAGTAGAGAACAAAGAGAAGGATAGGGAGAAAACATAAGAAAAACAGGACTTCTCCTTTAGACCTGAACCCCAAGATCTCAAAGGGAAAGAGTGCTAGTCAAGGCTAGTAGTCTAAAATTCAAGGGAAACATTCTTACGCAAGGCAAATAAGGAAGTGTCCTTCTTCACTATTTTTGTTTACGAAAATGTCATTCATATAATGTTACATGTTTGTAACTTTGGAAATATCTTCTCGTTCCTTTCTCACCCTTCCTATCTAAGTATCAAACTCTGTGAGTTGCATTTTTTTAATATCTCCTTTCTTTTCTGTTTCTATTGCCCCAGCTCCCACTGACATACTAACTTTCCTTCCAGTCTCATGTTACCCTCCTCTATGTACTCTAACTTAGAGTAAAACTGAACTTTCTAACCCCAAATCTGCCTTTTGTTCTATTGCCCCTACACCTTTGTGCTAACTTATTCCTTAGGCTTCCCTCATTCTCTTTTTGCTCATTGAATTCCTGTCCATCCACTAATGGCCAACTTAAATGTTCCTTCCATCAAGCCATTCTTGATCCATTGGTTAAGAACAATCTCCCAGGATCATAGATTTAGTGATAAAAAGGATATAAAAGGCCATAGAGTCCAACCCCTTCATCTTATAAATGAGGAAAGCAAGGGTGAGGGAAGCTAAATGACTTGTCTAGGGTCATACCTGAGTTCAAATCCTGTCTTAGACTCTTCCTAGCTGTGTGACCTTGGGCAAGTCACTTAATCTCTGTATGCTTAAAAGGCAGATAAGTGGCCCAGTGGATAGAGTTCTGGGTCTGGAGTCAGGAAGATTTGAGTTCAAATTTGTCCTCAAACACTTACTAGTTGTGTGAGCCTGGGCAAGTCATTTAACCTCCTCTTGTATTGCCCAACACAAAATGCAGATCCACTGGAGAAAGAAACATCAAACCACTCCAGTATTCTTGCCAAGAGAACCTTAGGGATAAATGTGGCCCATTGGGTGGCAAAGAATCAGACGTGGTTGAGAGATTGAATAGCAACAATAAAGGATCATACCACTAGTATGTGACTAAAGCAGTATTTAAACTCAGGTCTTCCTAACTACAGTTCTAGCTCTTTGTAACTTTCTAAAGCTCTTAACATGCAGTACTGTAGATTTGAGCTGTTTCTTGGGTGTTTCATATGTCAGATTAGATTACAAATTCTATAAGAGCAAGGACTAGGTCTTATCTAAATTCTGTTGTGCCCTTTGTACTCTTCACACAGAGATGCTTTAAACATTTCTGCTGTGTTAGGATTTGGATGGCATTTAGAGAATAAGATTGAAAAATGGACTGTAAGACACAAGACCAAGGACTAAGAAATTGCCAAACCTAGTTTTCCATGTATGTGCATGAAAGATTAGGATTGAAGGAAAAAGCAAGCTAGACAACTTCGATGGATCATTAATTTATCCTGCCCAGGTTTCCCTCTACTACTGAACTGAGCCCAGCTAAAATAGGAGCATAGCAGAAGAGTGAATAACCACTGTACTTAGTACTGATGATATTAGAGAAGGAATAGGTGCTGTTGTTCTGGAGAAAACCATAAGTGGATAGCTTCTCTTAATGATTTCTTGGTGGGGAGGGGATGGGGGAATAACTCTTGAGACTCAGACTGTGACTCCCAAGGCAGGTAGAAGGAACCATGAAAGGATCCTTCTAACTCTACACCTCTAATTTACTGTGACCCAAGTTCCCATTGTTGGATCAGGGCTATGAACAAAATCTCAGTCTTTATAGGGATAATAACTATCATCACTGGCTGCAGATTACTTATATTATTTTAGGAATATGTTTTATATTGTGTTACAAAGGACCACCCTTACACATCCATCCCGGTGAATTCCTTGGAAGTCACCTTAGCTCACTCAGATGGCATTTATCCAGGAGCCCTCCCTTTAGGAATCACCCATATGAGAATAATTGCTTACATTTTTATAGTTTGTTATAGTTTTCAAAATGCTTGACTTACAGTACCTCATTTAATCCTTACTTTGAAAACCCAGTGAGATAAATAGCATAAGTATTACTCACCCCATTTTTCAGATGATGAAACTAAGAATTTAAAAGTTTAAATGATTTTTCCTAATTCACATAGCTAGTAAATCGTAATATTTTAACTTGGGCTTCTGGTCTCAAGAAGTGATGTGATGTCAGTCATGACTACAAATTTTGCACAGAGAATAGCCCCACAAATCATGTTCCATGAAAATCACACAAAAAGTACTCATAATTACCAGGAGGGAAAGAAGGTGGGCATCAACCTATGAGAGAAACAAAGATCCTGGCATATGAAAATCTCATAGATGCAAACCCTGGGATACCACAGTATCTTCTTTCAGAAGGACCATTCTCAGGGGGAAGAATCAGAGTATGTGGAATCTTCCTAATTTTAATGATTATTCTTATTGCCAAAATCAGTTCCTTTTCATATTTAATACCTTGAAGCCTGAATATTTCAATTTAAGGCCAAGTAGTAAGCTCTATGGGCAGCTAGGTAGAACAGTGGATAGAGCACTGGGCTTAGAAAGAACAGTGGATAGACCACTGGGCTTAGAAACAGGAAGACTCACCTTCATAAGTTCAAATCCAGCCTCAGACACTTCCTAGCTATGTGACTCTGGGAAAGTCACTAAACCTTATTGCCCCTAGTTTCCCCATCTGTAAAATGAACTGGAAAAGGAAATGACAAACTACTCCAGTATTCTTGCCAAGACAATTCCAAATGGCCTAGAGATGGGAGTTCCTAGGTTCAAATCTGATCTCAGACACTTCCAAGCTGTGTGACCCTGGGCAAGTCACTTAAACCCCATTGCCTAGCCCCTACCACTCTTCTACCTTAGAACCAATCGATATATAGATTTGATTCTAAGATGGAAGGTAAGAGTTTAAAAAAAACTATAAGAAATCTTAAGGATCATGTAATATAACTTTCATTTTAGAGAAGAAACAGAGGTGTCTCTACTCTCAGTCTAAAGGTATGTAGAAAGGCTCACTGTTACTGAAATTGAGCAAAAAGAAGCCAAATACCATAGACCCATAGACATTAGATATCACCTTATCCAAACCTCTCATTTTAAATATAGAGAAAGGGAGGTCAAATTATTTTTCAGAGCAATTCCAAGGAAGAAGATCTCTTGACTTAGAGTCCAGTATCCTTTTGGTTAGCTTGCTGGAATCTGAACTCATCAAATATGGTCAAAGTTCACTCAGGGGACCAGCCTTTTAGGACCATTAATGTTTGATCTCAAAACTGCAGATGATCAAAGAAATAAGAAGAGGATCCCTTTGTCATTCAAAGGCACAGCTGTCATCATGTATCACGGAAGCAAACAACAGCCACTCCCAGAAGAACCTAACCCAATCTGGGTTAGAGAGAAGTACATAGTCCCTTTCCACAAAGTCTCTCTCTTTTTTCACCTGAAAAGACAGAAACCCAACCTTGTCCTTAGTCCTGATGACCTCTCTCTGTGATTCCACTGCATAATGGAATCCCACTACCACTACCACATGGAGTCTTGAATTGAAGCCCACCATATTTCTATTTCACCACTGGAGTTCTTCATTTCCTCTCCTTCTTAAAGAAGAGTGAGAGAGAGAGAACCTGAATTTCTCAAGCACTTACTATATGGCAGGCACTGTGTGCTAAGTACTTTACAAATATTATCTCATTTGATTAAAAGAGCACAAGTCCAATCGGTACTCTAAATGACCCATTCTGAAGCAAATGTCCACTCTAATAAAAAGAGCATTGATTTTGGAGTTAGAGGGCATGGATTTGAATTCTTCTTCTAACATTCAATGCCCTTTTAACAACCACCTGCTCAACCAAAATGAGGTTTAGTTCATTCATCTGTAGAATGGGATTGGGAAGAAGGAAGCTTATGAATTAATCACCAAAGTTTCTTCAATCTCTAAACCATTCAATTTCATGACTGAGCCTCAGTATTCTTTCCACTACACTATGCTGCCTTATAGCATAGTGAGATCCCCCTTAAAATATCTATTCCAACTGCTTGTACAGCTATAAACTGAAGGAGATCATATAACTTTTCCTCTGCCTTCACAAATTAGAGAAATAAAATTTGATAAATAATACTGCTGTGTAATTTTCAGGGAGTCAGGGTAAGAGAGAACTATTATCTCTCCTGAAAACCAAATTGTGTTTTGGGGTATGTAATAATTGGAAATATGTGGAAATATCAAGTCTCACATATGTAGATGATACCACTCTGATGACAAAGTGAAGAAGAATTAAGAAGTCTCTTGATGAGGGTGAAAGAGAAGAGCATAAAAGCTGGCTTGAAACTTAACATTAAAAAAAAAAAAAAACCTAAGATCATGGCATCTGGTCCCATTACTTCCTGGCAAATAAAGGGAGAAGAAATGGAAGCAGTGTCAGATTTTATATTTTTGGGCTCAAAGATCACTGCAGACGGTGACTGCAGCCATGAAATTAAAAGACGCTTGCTCCTTGGAATAAAAATTATCACAAATCTTAACAGCTCACTAAGAGAAGACATCACCTTGCCAACAACGGTCTGCATAGTGAAGGCCATTGTTTTTCCAGTCACAATATATGACTAAAAGAATTGAACTATAAGGGAGCTGACCCTTTTAAATTGTGGTGCTAGAGAAGACTTTTAAGAGTTCCTTGGACAGCAAAAATATCAAATCAGTCAATACTTAAAGAAATGAATTCTGACTATTCGTTGAACGGATAAATACCAAAACTGAAAGTTAAATACTTTGGCCACAAAATAAGAAGATGGGGCTGCTGAAAAAGACTCTAATGCTGGGAAAAATTGAAGGCAAAAAAGAGAAAAGGATAGAGGATGAGATGATAGATACTGTCATGGAACAAGCAACACAGATTTTGTAGTAAGGAAAGGAAAGGCCTGGGGTCACAAAGAATCAGGCATGACTGGATGACTAAACAACAACAAGGATTTAATACTGTCAAGGACACCACTGTTCTTCCAGTCACCTAGGTTCCCCATCTTGGTGTCATGTCCAACTCTTCACTCTCCTTCATTGTGCATGCCTTATCCATTGGCACTGCTGCCTTCACAATATCCCTTGTGACATCCCTTCATAATATCACACAATAAGTCTACTTCTCTCTACTTATGCAATGACCATCCAAATTTTGCAAGAGTCTTCCAATTGGTTTTATCTTAAATCTCTATCCACTCTAGTCCATCCTCTACTCAGTTGTCAGGGTAATTTTTTTCAAGTAGAATGTCTGACCAGATCACTCTCTGGTCAATTAGCCCCAGTGGCTCCCTGTTATCTCCAGGATCAAATATAAACACCTATGTTTGGTATTTGAAACTCTTCATAAATTGACCCATTCCTACCTTTTTAGTCTTCTAACATTTGACTCCCATCCACAGAATCTAAAATATAGATATACTTAACCTATCTGTGGTACCTAGAACATGACTCCATCTCCTGTCTGAGACTCTTCCCATATCTGGATTATCTTATCTTAACCTCTTTATTTCTCTGATATCCCTCAAGACTCATCTCAAGTCCCACCTTCTACAGAGCTTTCCCTCTCCTCCTATATACTAAGTGCCTTCCTCTCTTAGAGCACATTCTATCTCCTCTGTATAAGAACGCTCTAATGATTTCTCTGAAGAATGTTGGTACTAGAGTCCTGGGAGACACTGGCACAGGACCATCCAACATGGCATTTCCATATCAAAGAAGGCATTGAGTTCTATGAGCAAAGCAGTATTGTAGAAATTCAACAGAAATGTGAGATCTTCAAATTTAGAGAAATTTCCATTCCAAATGTTTACATGGGCTTTTTGTGCCCAATTTGTGGTACAGTCTTCCAAGCTCATATTGGTCTAATGAGCCAGTCAGACACAGCATACCCCAACATAGTGGTGCCATTTTATTCCTCTTTGAGTAAAAAAGGACAGCCAATTGATCTATCTCGTAAGTACTGAGTATGTGTCCCCCCCCCATTAGTATGTATACTCCTTTTACCTTTCTATAAGTCTTCAGCATTTAGTACTGTGCCTATAGGCAACTGGGTAGTACATTGACCCTGAAATCAGGAAGATATAAGTTCAAATCTGGCCTCAGGTATTTTCTGGTTATGTAACATTGAGCAAGTCACTTAACTTCTGTCTTTCTCAGTTTCCCCATCTAAAAAATGTGGATAATAATGGCACCAACCAGGGGTGAGAATAAAATGAAGTAATATTCATTTTTTCTTCCTAATAATTTAATTATTAAGTTTCTTTAAAGATATAAATAATATTTCTTTTGTTGTTGCTATTCAGCCTTTTAGTCATGTCATTTAGTCAACTTTTTGTGACCTAATGAGTCATATTGTCCATGGGATTTTCTTGGCAAAGATGCTGGAGTGGTTTGCTATTTTCTTCTCCAGTGGATTAAGGCAAACAGAGGTTAAGCAACTTCCCAAGGGTGACACAGACAGTAAATATCTGAGACCAGATCCAAATGCAGGTCTTTCTAACATCAGGCCCAGCACTCCATCCTCTGAGCCACCTAGATGCTTAAACTGACATTATATATTTTACTGGTTGCTTTCTGATTTAGAACATAATCAGTTTTTGTGATAGGACCATAGAAGGCTGAACTATCAGTAGCCTCTTTAATTTTTCCATTCTATGATTACAAAAAATCTTTATATTAAAATGTATATATATATGTATATATATATCTTAAAATATACATGCAATTAATTTATCTTTCTTTTTAATTAGATTAAATTACTGTTCATAAAGTACTTTGTACATTTTAAAAGCCTATATAAATGCTATCATTGTTATCACTATTATTATTGTAACATACAGTTTTTAAACTATCTGCTGTCAAAAAATGGACTTTTTGATTAAAATCAATGGTAATATAAGGATTAGGGGAGGGATCAGACCTATGATATAATTGGCATAGATACTTCTGATGAGGAAAATTCAGGTCAACAGACATTCTACAATATAAAGCTCTAAAGCATTACCCAAAAAGCAAAATGATTTGTTTCAGGTAGCATAACCAGTGTGTTTCAGAGAAGACATTTGAGTTCATGTCTTCATATCTCTGAGGCTTTCTCTCTACATTGACTACACTACCCATTGCCTATGCATATATTTTTCCTAAATTTAAGCAAACAGAAAAGTAACATTGACTTTATTCATCATTTTATGATTGCAAAGACCTTTCACAAACATTATTTCTCTGTCTCTTTACAACCATCTGGTAAGATATTCAGTGTAACTATTTTTGCCCCCATTTTATAGATAAGAAAACTGAGACCTTAAGAGGTTAAACATGTATTTATTTAGAATCACTGGTTAGAAAACTATATAGGTTAGTCTCCAAAGCCCAATACTCCATGTACTATACTCCATATAGAGTACTTCTTTAAAAAAAGAATAGCACTTCCTATTAGGCAATGTTGCCTACTCTGATGGGAGAAATACTTCCTTTTTGAGTACATGTAGTATATAACTGCTGCCAACATGTATCTACCACAATGCAGAAATTATAGAGGTAAAAACCTAGATTTAATTATACTTTCATAGAAAAAAATAAATAAATTAACCTGAATGAAGATTAAGATTCTAACAAGACTTCTTTCAGACAAAATTACTTTTGAATGCAGACAATGATTCTTTTATATATTGCAATATTGCACATTCCTTTTGGGCCATGAAAGTTAAAGAAAAGATAAATTCATAATCCCAGGGTTCCTTAAATGTCATAAAAGTCTAAGAAACTTAATTAAATAGTTATAATTTTATACATCACCTAAGGAAACAAATCTGGTTAAATAAACTCTATAGGTAAACTAAGTAAGTTTACAAATTAAAATATATTTAGAGGGTTCACAAATAGGCTGATTGAGGGAGAAGGGATTTACATGTCATTGAGATAACCAAGGATTTGGAGACAGTTGAATTTCTTTCTCTGGCTTCTTGTCAAAGAAAGGTTTGTAGCCTTAATCAAATTTTCACATCTCATGGAACAGGTAGGTGTCAGTGAGCTAAATAACCTTCTAATTAGGGGAAATAGCCCTGACCCTCCACCATAATTAAATTTTGTTGATATTGTTGTTCAGTCCATTTTATACAAGAAGAAACTGAGGTAAACAGGCTAAAGTGACTGGCCCAGAATCATATATCTGATGCCAAATTTGAACTCAGAAAAAAGAAGTCTTCATGACTCTAGGACTGACACTCTATCCACTGAGTACCCGGCTGCCCAATACAAAATAATAAAAGGCAATTTAGAATAAAAAATTTCCATAGCACTACTCTATATAACCCTGAATTATTGACAGACCCCATTTTCCCCATGCTCCATTTTCCTCTCTATACCAATGACGACTGCCTTCACTAAAAACTAATTCCTAGGGTTTTAATTGCTGCTAAAGTATTCATATGTTACATCTTTCTGGTAATGATTTTGAGTCAACTTTGCTATAGTTTATTCTATAATCAATGTCTTGCAGCAATTTCTCTAATTGTGACATTTACAAATAGGGTCACCTAGAATTCCTCTAATCAATTTGTAAGCAGAGCTGGTGTGTGGTGCAGTAGGCACAATATTGGACTTGGAGTAAGGAAGACCTGAGTTCAAATCTTGCATCAGCTACTACTAGCTGTAGGATCCTTGGCAAATCATTTACCTTCAGTCTCCTCAACTGTAAAATGGGGATAATAATAATAGTACTTTCTTCTCTGGCTTATTGTAACCTATGGCTCCAAGAAGTTGTAGCTTGCTCAGTGGACACATCCCAGAAAACCATCGTGTCAGATGAGGTAAGCCCATCTGAGGGTAATTAACAGGTCTCAAATTCATCCATGAATTGGGGGTATATCTACCCCAAGTGTGTGAAGATTTTCCCCAGGAGGCTGAAAGGATGAAAAAAATCTGTTCCAATGGCCACAAAGGCAATAGAAGCAGGATATGTGGAACCCTTAGAGCTTAGTCAGGCACTGAAGAAGCCAAACTCATGCACTGAGCCATCACCAATTGTCCTGACTTTTGTCCTGCTGTTTGACTTCGAAGACTCTGGAAGAGTTGATGACATGGTTCCATTGTACATATGTATCTCAGATTCACAGCATTTCAGAGACAAAAGGATTAATATTTATTCACTAATTAGTCTAATCCCAAACTTTGACAAATAAGGAAACTGAGGCTCACGAAAGTTAGTATACTTGCTCATAGCTATTTATTGGAAGAAGTCTGATTAGAGCCTCAATCTCTTGATTCTAAATCTATTGTTCTTTATACCACATTACTTTGCCTTTGTCAGGACTAAGGAGGTCTTCCTGACACCTTTTGCTGCATTTTAAAACTCCTAAGCATGTACAGTGAGTTCTAAAGAGTGTAAGGAGAGAGATTAATATGAGATTAAATGAATGCAAGCATGAATAAATGAATGAATGAAAACACACACGCACATATATATCTATATATCTATCTCTCTCTATCTCTCTCTCTACATATATATATACATATATATATATGTGAACTTCTCTTCAGGGCCAGGCACATATATATATATATATATATATATATATATATATATATATATATATATATATGTAGAGAGAGAGAGAGAGAGAGAGAGAGTGAAAGAGAGAGTGAGAGAGAGAGAGATTAACAGTCCTGGTGCCCCAAAACTATCCTCTAGAGATGTCACACTGGAGCACTATTGTACAATATATTGTACAATATTGGTTCTTGGTTACTAGTTTCATAGTATGATATTTCATCAGCTGTAAATTTAAGGGATTGGGCTAGATGGCCTCTGAGTTCTCATCTAGCTCTGGACTTAAGATCCTTATCTAATATTCTGTGATATGATATTACTACTGAAGTTAACCCAGTAGCTAGTTGGTGTAAAAATAATAGGCAAACTATAAAAATAGTCAATAGATTGATTGATTGATTAATGATTACAAACTGATTTTGATACTCTGCTTGCTGTGCTTACAAAGTATCTTCAATTTATATAAGTGAAGTGAAGCTCAAAAGTGAACTTCTCTTCAGGGCCAGGCACAAGGACCCTAAAGAGATGCTTGTTATAAAAAATAAAATATTTATAGAAAATGTATGGATAAAAAGGTTTTCTAACTCCAAGGGATTCTAACTCAACACAAATAAAACTCCCTGGTTTTGCAAGGAACCACTTCTCCTGTTTTCACAGTCTAAACTGATCCTTCCTGATCTGACTAACCCAAATTTTCACTATTCTACAATAAATTAAATACTGTTATCCTTATACAAAGTATATAATTCTTAACTTTGTCTCCATGTTATAAAAATAACAAAGGCTAGCTGGCTGAACTTCAGTAAGAACCAAGTTAGGACTCTGAGCCTTAACAGACTCAGAGTTCAAACCAAAGACTAGGTCTTTCTTTGGTCTTCTCAGATTTAAAAACAATTTAAGTAACAGCAATAGACAGTCACTAATGCTTCCCAAGTTGGAAAAGGAAATCACTTAGATCCTTGAGGTTTTCCCCTCCTTTATTTCTACCTCAGACAGTGAGGAGAGAGAGAAAAGATGTCATCCTCTTCCAGAACCTTGAGAGAGTGTAACAATCACCTACCTCCCAGAGAGAGTAATTGCCAAAAAAAAAAAACTGTTTGACTGTCAACATTTGAAACTGACACTGTCTCAGCTCCACATCAAACTCCAATTCTTTCTCAAGCCAGTTTCTCTACTTCTTATCTCTAAACTAATATAACAAACTTGATTTCTAATATCATCTTTATATTGGTCAAGTGAAGATAATGATGGACCTGGAGTCATTTACTAGCTGTGTGATCCTTGGAAAGTTACTTAATCCTGATTGACTCAGTTTCCTCATCTGTAAAATGAACTGGAGAAGGAAATGGCAAACTACTTCTATAAACTGGGTCCCTGAGTCAAATGTGATTGAAAAGACTGAACAACCAATTATACACTCTTTTTGGTTGTAAATCTTTTTTGTACTTCCATTATGTCAAATATAACCTTTTCTTGATATCTTAGTCAACATTATATCAATGAATTACTACACTGAAACCAGGGTCCATGATCCAGCCTGGATTAGGTAGATAGACACACTTTCCTTGAGAGATGTTGGACTTAGATGGAGTTGCTATAGTTGTGGAATCCTTTATGACTATTGGTTCCTACACAAAACTATCATTCTTTTTAAATTGCTCTTTTTTTATTGTTCTTCATCTACTCCTGAACAAGCTAAGATTTCTTACTAGGATGAATGTATCCTGTTGATTCTAGTTTTCTCTCAATACAGTTGTCTAGGTCAGGGGTGGAGGACAGCTTGCTCTCTCTCCCTCTTCAGGTCTGCAAGACAGGGAGCAGGTGATTGCTGCCACTCTGGGGATCCTATTTAAGTAACACTCCTTGGTTTTGCCACAAAATATAGGCTTTTGCATTGGCAGCTGATGTGAAACTGGTCAAGCCTTCTAATCTGGTGAGTGTATACCATATTGCCTTCAATCCTGCACAGCTTATTAAGAATGTGACACAATACTTATTTAATTTGGTCTCATTCTAAACCCTAAGGTTCTTAACCAAATGTTTCATTATCATTATCAATACAAAAGGAGTATTGGCTCAGTTTTTGACCACTAAATTTAAATTTTTTTTCAATGGCGGTTAATAAAGTGGAACTAAGGTGATATAGATATTGGGAATAGCTGCCTGATTGGTTAGGATTCCTCTTCTCAAACCATTGGAAATTTACTCTCATATGGAATGACAGACAGATAATGATTTGACAGACCTGCCCTCCTAACTTGAGAGAAAGGAAAGGTCTTGGAGTCTGAGAGAGACCAGAGAAAAGGAGAGAGAGAAAAAAAAATGGGGTGGGGGGAGAGACAGAAATAGAGACAGAGAGAGCAAGAGAAAATAAGGATGCTGATGAGGAAACAGCTGCTTTCAAAGGCAAGAAACATGGAGAAAGAATAATTGTTCACCAAGAAAGGTACTATGTGGCTAGGATGGTTAGGAGACACATGGATGAGAGGCTGAGTTGCTAGAACCATTCAGGGTACTGAGAACAGAACTGGTGAATCTTCAGAGTTGACCTCCCAGTTCCTACTCTCACTTCTCTGAAAAAAAATGTATTTATTCCATAATATTTGGTTATTTGTTTTAGATTTCACTTTTTTTTTATTTTAAAGCTGGTTTTCTAATATGAACATAGTAATCCACTCATTCAGAAAAAGAATAGTAAGAGAACAAATATACAGACAGAAATTTTACAAAAGTTAGGGCATTTCCTAGAGTAGGAACTCAGCAACCAAAAGATAAATATTGGTTCATGTCCTTATAGGCTCATAAAGGAAAATAGTATGCACCCAGATCTTTCTAAGTAGCAAGAAAAAGCCAAAAGTTTCAGTGAGGTTGGGAGAAGGTGGCAAGGAAGGTGATAAGGAAGATGAAGTAAATATGAAAAGTGGCTCCTCAACCATTCCTTCCCTTTGTCTTCCTACAGAAATTTTGACAAAGAAAAAAATTCTCCAGAGTCCCAGAGCTTAATGAGTAACTAGAAAGAACTTTGTGCCTCAGAGGAGCAAAAGAGGAAGTAATGAGGAAAGAAAGGAATCAACCACACAAGGGTCATTTCCAAAAGGAAGAAGTGAACCTCCCTCTTGACCATTCCAGCCAAGTAGCAATCTCACACTGTAGCTAGAAAAAACAAGATAATGAAAATTACTTATAACTTTCAGCAGGAAATCATTAGTAGAATAGCAGGCGCTATAATATCAATCTCTAGAGATATAGAAGGACCTATGTCTATTGGGTGTTGATAATAAAATTGAAATGACATACAACTTTGGGAGATTATCCAAATAATTATAACTTGTCGTTCTGATAACAAGCCACAAGCATACAATCCCTGAAATATAGAAAATCTTAAATAGCTGTCACTGAAGCTGTTAGTTCTAAAAAATATAAAGATAGAAGCATTAGTTTTAGAGAAACAATAGAAGTACAGATTTAATTTTGAGTGATATACAAGGAGGTAAGAGACAAAAAATGTAACACAACCAAAGGAGTTGGGCCCATGCAATGCTACATTTCATTTCACATTTGAACCTATAATAGAAACAATCAATTGTAAAAATATGCTTAGAGTGAATATCTTGTATATCACCATGAATAAGTTGACCTTTTAAGCTTTGAAACATCTTCCAAAATTAAGTTCTACTTATAATTCAAGTATAAAATGTGAACCTTGCTGTAAATTAGGATTTCCCATGATAGACTTTCCCACAGCTCTGACCCCTTGCCCAGTGTGTATCTTCCACTCTTAGAAACAAAACCGAACTGGGCTATCCTTGCCAAAGTATCCTGCACTTTCCAGCTCTTCCTCTTATCAATCTAGGGCCAACCTCCACCATTTAAACTGATCCTGGCCCACAGAGAACTTTGTGCAGTCTAAAATGTGTCAAAGAAAATGACCAACTGCTAGGATCCCTTCAAAGGACAAACCATCCCATATAGCTGCTTGTACAGAAATGAGGAGGCTTTTCAAAGGTTTTCCCAAAGCTCTACTGCTTTGCTTCCTTTTCTGCTTGCTTCCTTTTCAGCTTTTCTGCTGGTCTTCCATGGTTTCTTTTATTGTTATGATTATTCCTTGCTTTTTTGTCCATCCAGTGTATAAGAATAAGGACAGATAACAGCACCAAGGGATATGCAAGTTCAGTTTGGGGAGGTGAACAAAAATTGGTGAAAGTAAGAGGGGAAAGGGAATGGTTAGAAGGGAAGTCTACACCAATAATCTGGCATTAGAGGACTATGCTCACTTTTAAGGGGTACTTGAAGAGTGTTTGACAATTTAAAACTGAAAGCTGCATTTCTAATCATCTTCAGCAAGAGAAAAACACAAGTCAGTACAAGCTTAAGGGATCTGAAAGCACTATAATGTTTGTACCTTTAAAAAATCACATTGTGAGGCAGCTAGGTGAACTGAGAGCCAGACCCAGAGACAGGAGGCCCTAGGTTCAAATCTTGCCTCAGATACTTCCTAGCTGTGTGACCCTGGGCAAGTCACTTAACCCCCATTGTACAGCCCTTACTACTCTTCTGCCTTAGAACCAGTACACAGGTTTTGTTTTGTTTTGTTTTAAACACATTGCCATGATGAATTTGAATTCTGAGCAAGAATGAATCTATGTGGTGTCCAGGTGGCAGCCTGGGAGCCAGGAAGACCTGGGTTCCAGACTTGTTTCTGGCATATGCCCACTCTGGCTCTGAGTAAATCATTTAATCTCAGTCATCCTTGATTTCCTCAACTGCAAAATGGAGATAATAATAGTCACAGTGTTCTAGGCAACTTTACAAGTTGGAGAGAAGGTACCCCTGTACATTGGTCAAGGGAATTTCCTCATTTAAGAAATGTTCCTTATGTCGATAATCCCATAGGACTAGTCCCTATCCCTGATTTTCCATTTTGTTATCCAAAATCATAGAAACACAGAATTCTCAGAGTTCAAAGGAACCTCAGGGGCCCGTTTAGCCAACCTATACTCAAAAAGAATTAGTCTAAACCACTTCTAACACGTTGGCATTAAGAGCTTTCTTTAAGATACAGGGAACCCACTACATATTGAGATAGCCAGTTCTATTTCTGATCCTTTCCAAATATTAGGAACATTTTTCTGATATAAATCCTAAAATTGACACCTTGAAACTGTTTCCATTGTTCTCAGAATTTCTATTTGGGACCAAGCAGACCAAATCCAGGTCTTCTTCCATTTGATAACCACTCAAAGGCTTGAAGTGCATTCTATAGTCTCCCCTAAGTCAGGATCCTCAGGTCTTCCAGCTACTCATCTTATGTCATGAACTCAAAGCCTTCCACTGAATGGTGGCTGCTCTCATCATCATCATCATCATCATCATCATCATCATCATTGTTATTATCATTACTAGGAATTCATCCAGCTTGTAAATGTAGTTATGGAGCCACTCATGTTGAACCTTATCCTGTTCATCTTGTATGTTCTGTAGGAAAGGCACGCTTTTTTATTTTTCTAGGAAATTTGCAGTACATAAAAATGAAGCGTGAACAGGACATGACTCATTTATGAATAGAGCCCTTAGCCTGATTTGTGGCAGCTAGCATGCTGTCATGGGCATACTTATTGCTAAGAATGTATTATTTCCATCTTCTGTGTTCTCTGCACTTTATCAATGTCCTCCTCGAGGGTAGGGACTATAATTTAACATACTACAGATGTGGTCTATCAAGGGCAAAATACTGTGAGACCATCACCTCCATAGCCCAAGATATTGTGACTTTCTTAATGCAATCTACAGTTATATTAGCTCTTTTGGTTTCTGTATAACAATGTTAATTTGTATTTGAATTGCAGTTATTGAAAACTATCAAAATCTGAAACAGCAAAAGACCAGATAGGGACAATCAAGCATTGGATCTAGAATCAGGAAGACTTGAGTTCAAATCCGACCTCAGTCACTTACTAGTTATGTGACCCTGGGCAAATCATTTAATCTCAGTCAGCCTCAATTTTCTCAGTGGCAAAATTGGGATAGCACTGTCTTCCCAGAGTTCTTATGAGAATCATATAAGAAAATATTTGTAGGACAGTGAGCACAGTGTCTGGCACATAGTAGGCAGGAATTTATTGAGTGCTTGTTTCCTTTTTGCCATAGATCCTTGTGGCCATCCAGTCATTAGTTACTTTTAAGATCTGGATATTCAACTATTTCTAAATCCATCACGTGGTACTATCACCTAGCTCACATCTCCCTATATTTTCCCCAAGAATGACATGAAAAATTCTGTCATAGCTTTGTCAAAATCCCTGAAAACTATATCTCTAACATTCCCTTGACCTACTAGCTTAATAATTCTGTCAAAGAAGCAAATAATATATGTTTGCTGGCATATGAGCACACTACCAGTGCCATCAACGGAAGTTTGGATTCAATCTTTGCTTATCTTCTTCAAATGATCCAAGATGGAATGCTCAGAAACAAGAACTGTGTCTGTGTCCCAACATGCCTTGCCAATGTACTCTGGTTCAAACCTACAGACTTTTCCCTTGCCAATGTACCGCACAGTTTTCATCCCTTCCTCTAATCAATCTACATCCATCTTTCAGCATTTAAACTAATCCTGATCCATAGAGAACTTCAGGGTGACTAAAGCTTATCCAAAGAAGCACTAGCTAATAAAATCCTTTAAAAAAGGTAAAATTTCAGGGTTGTCATGTTTTATGTGTTGTTTCAAGGGACCATGTTTTAAATATAAACTTTAATCCTTTGATTAATAATAATAGTGCCATTTTTTTCAGAGTGATATGAAGAGGACTGGTGAAAATGGTGGCATTTTCCATGCTAGCTGTGACACTGGACAAGTTATTTAACCCTCTGTTTTCCTCAGTTTCCTCATCTGTAAATGGGTGTCACAATAGCACCTAACTCCCAGAGGTTGTTTTTTTTTTTTGAGGATCAAATGAGATAATAAGTGTAAAGCACTTAGAACAAGGGTTGGCATATTATGTTAGATAAATGTTAGTAATTATCATTATTATTATTACTAGAAATTTGCCAAGCTCCAAAGTCTGGTTATATAGTAATTCATGTTAAACTCTACCCTATTCATGTTGTATGTTCTGCAAGAAAGGCACACTTCTTTATTTTTCTACAAAATTTGCACTACATAAAAATGAAGCGTGAACAGGACATGACTCATTCATGAATAGAGCCCTTAGCCTGATTTGTGGCAGCTAGCATGCTGTCATAGGCATACTTATTGCTAAGAATGTATCAAATTACCTTGGCTGCAATTATTAAAATTTCTCTTCTACCTTCCAAGTGAACTTGATTTCAAGTGCCAAGAGTCTCCCCAGTGAGTTTTCCCATCAAATATTTCATAACTAAAACATTAAATACATCTGCTAAAAGAGGACAAGTAATAGTATAATCCATTTTATTTAAAAAAGGCCTGCAATTTCAGAAAGTACTAATACTAATAATATAACCACCCAGTTTAAAATGTGGTACAGTATAATTCTGTACCTGCCAATCCTGGATGAATAGAGATAGGGAGAAGGCAGAAGGCACAGTATTACCTAGGGTAAAAAAAAATTACTATCAAAGTTAAATATCTAAAATATCAGTCTTGAGTACCAGAATAGAAAATAACCAAATAAATATTCATGTCAAATGTGTTGTCTGCTTGCACTGGAGTAAACATGCTATCCCGCTTCCAGGATATTCTAACATTATTTTGAAATGGGTGAATTCATTTAGGACTAGTTTGAACATTTATTTAGGTGAATTATCCAGCAAAGCCATTTTTTCTGATTTTAATAGGCTTTCTTTTCTACTTAAATCTGATCCTTCACCACACACATATATAAGTTTATTTCTATTATCCGCTGGCTTTCTAAAGCCTCTTTTTATTTCACACTTAATCTTAAGTGATACTGACCTTCTTTATTGCATTATAATGAAGCATTTGGAAAAAAGGATTATGTCGAATTCAAGGTTAGATTATCATTGTACAGTATGGATGTGTGAATATATGCATAAAATATATATGTATATATATATATATAAATATACCTATATGCTACCATTACCTAATGACAACAGATTTGACATCACCTCTAACAGACAGTCCCTGCCTTCCAAATAGTCTAACACTGTGTAATTCGACATTAAGCTCATGCCTCAGAGCACACAACCTGCCTTTGACAAGAGAAAATGAGATTTAAAGGAATCATAGTTAAAAACATCAGGAAATCCAACAACTACCAACAAAAATAGCTAGAGAGGTTAGGATACAAACTAAACTACAGTTTCGGGATATCTGATAGACCCTGTGGCAAAGTACAACTAATGGGATTTTCCTTCTTTAAAAGATTAGAAAAGCAGGTTTTGAAAAATGCATCATATGAAGCCCAGCATGGTGGCACGAGGCTTTAATCACTGCTTCTGGGGAAGCTAAGGCTGGTGGATAGCTTGAATTCTAGAGTCCTGAGCTATAGTTAGGCTAAAGTCACTCGGTCATCCACACCAAGTCTGGCACTAAGATAAGCTTTTGGTGGGGGAAAGAGGGGAATGGGAGAGTAAGGAAGGACAAACCATCCCAGCTCAGAAACAGAGAGGAGCAAAACTTCCATGCCAGTTATCAGTGAGAGTAGCTTCTGATTGGCAGATGCTCTTCCAGCTTGGCTATGACAGAGAGTCCTATAGATGCTATGTTTGCAATATATGATCCTGAAAGAGCTAACCGTATCATAAGGCAAGCACAATTACAGATTTAAAAGATCTGAAGGAATATAGCTCATTGAGCCTACTGTTCACTGATGTTGCTTAAAGCCTTTGAACCATTGTGATTTCTGCCAAGTTAAATTCACTATTAAATATTAATACCAAGGGAGGTGGCTAAGTGGCTCAATGGATTGAGAGTCAAGCCTAGAGATGAGCCCAAAATACTTCCTAGCTGTGTGACCCTGAGCAAGTCACTTAACCCCCATTGCCTAGCCTTTACCATTCTTCTGCCTTGGAGCCAAAACACAGTATTGATTCTAAGATGGAAGGTAAGTGTTTAAAAAACCAAAAAGATATATCAAAACTGAAAATGTGCTTAAAGGAAGACTAGCATGTGATAACTATGGAGTTATATTGACAAGAGGCTAAAAGATTAATAGCATGATAGTTTATTGCAGCTATTTAATATCTGTAATGGTTTAAAGTTTTAATTCCTTTATATTGCCAAAATGGGGGGAGTATTGCCTAGTGGCTAGAGAGGTCTCCAAAACAGGAAGACCCAGAGCATAAATCTGACCTCTGACACATCCTGGCTTCGTGACCCTGGGAAAATCATTTTACCTCTACTCCAGACAAATCTAAAGCTATAAATTGCAGTGTAGGTGCCAATTTGTGTGAGTAGAGGAAGTTTCCTCATCAGGATTTCCCCAGACCTATGAAATCACAAAAAAAAAAAAAAATCTATTTTCCACTTGGCATAAAAAGGCATTGGTCTCTAAAATCAGGTCAGTTCAGGATAAAAGAACAGAGACATTGCTGCCCAATCCTGTCTTGGGCAGTCAGGTGACTACTGCCTACTGCACATGCAACCAGTCACCAAGTGTCTTTTGCTTTTCAGACCTCAGAAAGTGACAGCAGGATTTCTCACCTGCCAGTTAGTATCCATTAGCAAGCAACACTCTGGAAGTCTAGTTCTCAGAAAACCACAATGCAAAGAAAGTGTTGAAGATGATACATGACAAGATTGCTGAATGGCTTCCCCTAACTGGCCTCTCCTCCCTCTGGGTTCATCACCCATTATTATTCATTATTTATATAGTATCATAAGTGCATAGCTCTATTGATGGAGTAAAGTCTATGCCAACAAGGTTGTAGACTGTTCACTTCCTGTATTTTAAATAGTCCTCTGATTCATTGGCTTTTAAGAAAAGAATATTGGAATAGGGGAGATGCAGAAATATTATTTAAATGCTTTGGACCCTTGAACAGCTGAGGAATTTGTTTTTAGAGCATCTAATAATGCAAAGAGGCATTTTGGAAGAAGCATCGCACATAGAGAAAGCAGAAGAATGAAAATAAAGAATCAAAGACTCTGGCTAATGTGTAACCATTATATAATTTTGATAGTTATCTCAGGACAGGATTAAAGTAAAGGAAAAGAATATCACAAAGATAAGTCTATATCCCTGGGCAGGTTTTATGGTAAGTCAAATAGCAAAGCTCATCTTAGATGCCACTTCCTTGAAGAAAACTTTCCCAATGACCCAACTCTCCATGAATTTCTTATAACACTTTGACTGCTTTCCATGTTCCAACAAATATTGTACTTTTCTTCCTAGGATTATTTCTTCACTGTGCTTTCTCTTCTTTCCCTCAGCATTGTCAAAGTAAATAAGTGATCCACTGTAATATTAATTAGCAATATTTAATCCTGAACTACATCCACAAAAGATGGAGAAATAGGAAATGGAATTCTCATCACCTGATTCTTTCTGAATTCTCACATCCTTGTATGTTTAGTTTCAATAATATTTCATATGGAGACTATTTCAATGTGACAGGAAGTTTACTGATATTGATATATGAAGGTAAACTTAGAGACCTTTTAATAAAGTTAAAAAAAACAATAAAAAAGTCAGAAGCAAAAAAGAAAGGAGAAACTGTCGACATATAAAGGAGAATAAATGTTAGACAAAGCAAATTGGATGAAAAGTTAAAAATTAAAAATACAATCTGTAAGATGATAGTAACTCCAACCCAAACTACTTAAACTCTAAAAAGTGGGAAATTAATAAAAACTGAAAATAGCAGCTAAATATTTAAAAGGTCTACAATTTAAGAGTAACTGTAAAGGCTAAGCAGATTTTGGGTCAGTTGATGCTCCTGGTCTTTCCAGAGTTAATATTTCATGGAAGAGTAGAAAAGAACAAAATAGTTGCCACACTTAGGAGGCAAAAAGAGTCCAAGAAACTGCCTTAGATAACTAATACTTAATTTCTTTGTTTAATGGAGAGATGATAGCCAGGAGTGCTATTTATTTAGAGTGCTAACTCATTTTCAAAATACTATGGAGGATGCTAGAAGAACTTAAACTTTGCCTAATGAAAAAGCAAATCATATTTGATGAGAAAAGAAGAGTGAAGAGCTTTATGTAAAGACCCATGGAGCCAAATTAACCTAAGAATATTGTAGATGAAATTGAAAGGAAGTCAATAAACATGAAATAGAACAGATCTGCTGGCATTTTAGAGTGTCCTTTCTAATTTGCAAAAATAGCTGATCACCAACAATTGGGGAGTGGCTAAAGAAGTTATGGAAACAATTGTAATGGAATATCACTGTGCTGTAAGAAATTATAAAATGATGCAAAATGGACTAAGCAGAATCAGAAAACATTGTACACAATGATTGCAGAAAGTAATAGAAAGCACAATAACAAAGTAATCAAAAGTGAATATTGCATAATTATAATAAGCAAGCTTGACTTCAAACAAGGATATGAAAAGATTAATTTCCCTCCTTTTTGCAGAGATACAGTTCTGTAGATTTTGCATATAATGTTATATTTTTTGTTAGGTAGGTTGGTCTTGTTGAACAGTTTCTTTCTCGTCATTTTTATTCCTTGTAAAGGATGGCTCTATGGGAAGGAGAAAAAAGGTGATATGAAACTATAAAAGATTAGTAAAAAGCAGGCTCACATAGATTAGGTTTGATCCTGGAAGGACTAACCCACAAGTAGTCAAACTCTCTTTACCTTGCTAACACACCCTATTTTTGTCCAAGAAATAGATGGATACCATCTAAGAAAATCACTAAAGCAAAGCTTAGGTTCTTGATAAATATAAATTAACAAGATCCTCTGAAACAAAGGATAGCTTTTTACTTCCTACACTAAATTATACATAAAAAACTCTAAATCTCACATGAACACATGGAGAAATATGAAACTCATATAGACCATTATCTTTAACATACTCACCTCAGAAAGTAAAAATATTCTGTAGAATTGCTGAACAAACATTTCCTTCTTACCTTGGACTTATACTAACTAAGCTACTCTCAACTGAAGCCAAGGCAACCAACAATATTAAGGGCCAGGCACTATGCCAAGGTGCTTGGGTTAAAAAGAGAAGCAAAACAATCTATTCCCTCAAGAAAGTCACATTTCAAAGTGGGACAGAGCATGCAAGATAGATACAAATATATATAATATAATATAATATATTATATAACAGATACATATTTATACATATGTGTATATACTCTGTACATATGCATATATACATGTATGTGTATATACTCTGTATATGGAGGTAAATATTTGTGTGTTCATAGTGTATATATATAGTATGTTTGTGAATATATATAATGGGTATTTTTATATATATTTGCATATTGTGTATATACACAAACAGATGCACATAATTCCATCCCCCTATGTATACACACACAGTGTGTGTGTGTGTGTGTGTGTGTGTGTGTGTGAAAGCAAAAACATTGAGGAGGACTGGGAAAGGACTCTTTCAAAAAGGCTGAGATTTAAACTGAAAAGTTGGGAGATGGACTGTTCTGGGCAAGGAACAACGAGACCATTTTCTCTGAATCATAGAATAAGATAAAATTGATGGAATTTGACAACTAATTAAATGTGAGAGTGGGAGAGATTGAAAAATTGAGGATGACAATTAACTTGGAAGCTTGGATGACTAGGGGTATAGTCGTCCCTCAACAGTCATTTGGAATACCAGAAAAGGAGAGGTTTGGGGAAAAGATAATGAGCTCAGTTTGGGGACATATTTACTTTAATATGCAACTAGAGATAAAAGACTGGAGGTCAGAAAGAGGTTAAGGCACTCAATGAATAAATGGACCCACTGTGTGCCATTCACAATATTAAACTCTAGGAATTTCAGTAATATAAATATGAAAAAGAAAGATGATCCTTGCCATCAAAGAGCTTACAGTCTAATGGGAGAAGACAACACACAAAGAGAATCTGAAAAGGGGAGAAAGAGGTGAAAAGTACATAGATTGGAAAGTTGATAAAGAAGTTCTTAGAAGCATAGATAGCCAGGAAGAAAAATAGGTAACCTGGGCTCACTCCTTAAATAGAGATCCCAGAAGAGATCATTAGACCTTATCAAGTAGGGAAGTGACATAGCTATATATAGGCTTAAATAAAATTAATTTGGTAGCATGAGGGAGAAAGCTTTGAGTCCTAGAGACCATTTAGGAGCTTTGAAAAAACTGACAGCCTAGAAGAGGGATAAGGTTTGAGGGAAAAGTTCAATTTAGAATATATTGAGCTTGAGAAAGCATCAAGTACAAACATCCTTTTTCTACGAATTTGACTAAGAAAGGGAAGAATACCATCTGTGGAGACTGAGCTAAGGAAAGAATTACAGAGGAATTAAAGGACTTCTTTACTATAGAAAAAGCCAAGGTAAAGATAGAAAACATGAATTTTTAGTGTACCCAGTCAGTGAAATTTTGTGACTTCCTCCAACTCCATTCAGAAGCATGTGAGTAGGAGTGGAGAATGGAATAAATAATCCAGATCTGTGTTCTGGCAGTGATAGGTGAAGTTGAGGTGATTAACTATCCAGCTGGGAAGAGAGAAAGTACTGATAGATGGAAGGATTAATGTTTGCAATGAAGGTGAATAGATTTAGGAGGGGTGAAACAGAGGAAGAGATGAATGATAAAAGGATTATTATAGTCAGAGGAATGTCAGAATTTTTATTAAGAAGAGGAATATTTATGAGTAATAGTGAAATCTAGTGTGATGACCCTAGAGTAGAAATGAGGCAAAGTAAAGGATCATGAGATTTAAGGAGACTGAAGAGTTGAAAATTAAGGGAGTCTGAGTGAGCATCAGCATGGATAGTCCCCTAGTATTAGTTCAGAAGTTGATAACAAAAGGAAAACAGCAGACTACTTCTACATACCTTCCAAAAAGAAAGAAAATGACATGAGGACATGTACACCAGAACCACTATGATCTGAATAGGTTGGAAAGTTTGATAATGTGAACTTCAAAGGAAGTTGCTGAGCAATAGAGGAGAAAAAGAGAATCTAAAAATAGCATTTGGAGAGCAAGCAGCATTCCTACTCCTGCTTCAGAAGCAATGACTGTGTGTGGAGATGGAGGTGAGAAAAGAGAGTATAGAGGGTGTCTAAAAATTCATTATCATTTTGAGGAAACCAAGTTTCAATGGAAGCAAATGGGCAGAAGGACAGTGAGAGAAAGAGGCTTAGGATGTACAGAAATTGGTTCACTATGGAACAGGAATTCCAGAGGCATGAAATATGGGTGAAGTAGGGTTAACTTGAGGATAGGTTGCTCCTGGGTGGCCAGTGATTGAGAAATACAGTGGTAGGAAAAGAAACAGGAGTAGGAATTTATTAACCATAGGAGTAATAAGTGTCAGATGAATTCCAGTACTTGCAATCTTAGTGTAAAGATGAGTGTAAGGGAGGACAACCAAAACATCAATAAATTAACAAGCATTTAAATAAGTGCCTATTACAGGTACTGAACTTACATCCTACCAGTGGAGGACAATTAAAAATATATTAGAAAATATGATTAGAGTTTGAGAAAGGAGAGATCTAAAGACTTGAAGACTACTAAGCTTTGCTGTATATATTATGAAGGTTCTTCATGATGAGAATTGGAAGAATAATATCACAAAACAATAAAAGTGACTATATTTTATCAGGCAGTAAGTAAAAGGCTGGTTGGTAACTGGCATGGGTGTAATTTCTGAATCAGTTGTTTGATTCAATTAAAACATTGCTAAAATAGAGAAAAATCAAAATAAAAAACAAATAGAAGAAAAAATAAAGATGAGAAGATTTTTTGTAATTAATTGTGTGAAACTAAAACTGCTTCAGCATTCTCTATTTGAAAAAGCTATTAATACCTAAAAATTGGGAATGGGTAGAGATCATAATTTATTCTCTCCATCTTCTTCCTGTTTTCTTTTTCTTAATTAGTTCATTTATTTGGGAGGTTGGGGGTTTACATTAAAATATCCAGGTATCTCCTCCCATTCCCTCCCTTCCAGAACTAGTTGATAGAAACTAAAAGAGACTGTAAACTGTCATAACCAATCAGCAAACAGTCAACATCCTTGCCAAGTGCAGAGAAATGACACGCAGTAAGAACACAAGTTTAGAGCATCAACTCATTTAAAAACATTATGGGAAAAAAATCAGGTAAGTTTACAAGCAGCACTGCCTACCCAAAGGATAGAAGTGGAGGGCAAAATAATCCACTGAAAGTCTGGCATGGAAACCAATTCTTGAGCTTTGTAAAACTAGAACAGTTACTCCAGCAATGAGCTGAGAAAAACAATGGACCACTTTAGCAGTGGAATCCAGGTTCAGAGGCAATCATCTTGAGAAGAGGAATAAAGGTTATCTCTCTCTGTCTTCCCTTGCCTTCACTGCTCATGTTATTGGAAAAGCTGGAACAGCAGGAAGCAACACATCCAAACAGGAATAGAGAGAGATATACAGACTACTGAGTAAAAGATGTGAATATTTTTATTTTATAACAAAAAAACTCCACTGTAATAGCCTAATATGATAGCAGTCTCAAGGTATAAATACAAGAGAATCATTCCAAAATATCTACAAGCAATGCCTTGAAGAAAAATATAGAATGATCACAAACTCAACTAGAATTCCTGGAAGAAATGAAGCGCAAGTTTTTTCTTATAATTTTTATAAATAAAATGAGAGCACTTCAGGGAAAAAAATTTAAGTCATAGAAGAAAGAATGAAAATGTGAATTAAGAGTTTGTCACAAGAGCTACAAAATCTTGCCCAACCAAAAAACTCCTTAAAAATTAGAATGGATGAAATGAAGCAATAGAACAATGATTCCATAAGACAACAATTAAATCAAAACCAAAATGCTGAAAAAATAAAAGAAAATATATTATGTCATAGCAAAAGCAGTTGACCCAATTAAGGAAAGATGGAATGAGAAAAAAAAATTAAGACTGGCAGACTGTTTGAAGACCATTACCAAAAAAAAGAAAAAAAAACCTATATATCCAATTACAAGAAATCTTAAAGGAAACTTATCCATATCTCTTGGAAGCAGAGGGCAAAGCAGAAACAGAAAACTAGAAGAAACCTGTAAGAAACCACAAAATGAAAACTCCCGGGAACATCATAGCCAAAATATAGAGTTTTCAGATAAAATAAAAATACGAAAAGCAGCCAAAAAGAAAGAATTAAAGTATTAAGGAGCTGGTGTCATGATTTTATGACCATGACTATAACAGATATCAGAACTTGATG
The DNA here is from genome assembly GCF_027887165.1 of Monodelphis domestica. Taxonomy (NCBI): domain Eukaryota; kingdom Metazoa; phylum Chordata; class Mammalia; order Didelphimorphia; family Didelphidae; genus Monodelphis; species Monodelphis domestica. The sequence goes on along the minus strand of NC_077229.1, from coordinate 470,993,047 downwards.
TTCCAGAAGGTAAAGGATAAGGTAAAGGCTTACAGACAAGAATAATTTACTTAGAGAAATTGAATATAATCCTAGAAGGGAAATATTAATTCTAATGAAATAGAGGACTTCCAAACATTCATGATGAAAATACCAGAGATGCAAAAATACTTTGTGAGGAGAAATAGCAAAAGATGAACATAAACCAACTTTGAGAAAAGAATAAGCAATGATAAACTGCTTATTTTCAAATATGAAAAGTAATAAGTGCTTCCTCTCTGAATGCCATTATCATTGGGGTCATGGAATCTAATTAGACAGGACTTAAGAGTGATTTTATTATGTCTTCATGATCTTTTGAAAAGATTGGAATGATGGAAAGAGCACATCTTCTAGGGGAGAAGTGAAAGGAAGATGGGGGAAATTACCTTGTATAATCAGGGTGTACAAGTAGATGTCTATACAAAAAAAGAAGAAAGGATGGAGGAGATATAAAAATACATATTACTCAAAGGGAATTGTGAGGGAATAAGAGAGAAGGGAAATTGAAAGGTAGATTAAAGAATGATTCACCCTAAACCAAACAAACTCTAAGAATGTACAAAAATATTTAAATTTCTTTATGATGGCAAAGAATTGGGATATGAAGGGGAATGGATGAATACTTTATAGTATATAAATGTAATAATATTATATTGTACTGAACTCATCAGCAAAATGACCAACCAAGATTCCAGAGGACTAATGGTGAAACATGCTACCCATCCCTTGATTGAGGTGAAGGTCTCAGAATGCAGAATGATATAATATTTTTGTGCATGACAATGTGAAAATGCACTTTGATTGCCTGTACATGTTTATAATGAGTTTGGTTTTTTCATGCATTTTTAATTGAGGGAGAGGAGGAAGGTGAGAAGTAGGATTTAGCTGATTAAAACAATTTTAAAAGACAAAACTAACACAAAAAAAATGAATGGAATTTCAAAAGTCAAGGGTTGGACTACCACTAGTTGAATTTTTCCAGTCAAATTTAAGTTCCTAAAGGGCAGGAATCATACCATTTTCTCTTTACATTCCCAGTGCCTACAATAGTACATGACAACTAGTAGGTTCTTGGTCATTGAACTGGAAAAGAATTTCCTTTTCTTATCCATATCTTTGGAGGAACTCAAGAATCAAAGTTCTTCTAAAATGCATTTTTAAATTATTAGAGTTGTCACATTTATTCATTCTTGTAATTGTTCATTTGTGTTTCAGCTTTGGAGATCTGGCTATACCCTCTAATCCCTATCTATTGAAAATAGGCATTAAGTCTGAATTTTTTATATCACTTTATAAAAGCTAGAATATCTAACTATCTTCTTTTTTGTCCTTAAGTGTAATTTGTGATAGTAACACTGATAGGTTGAAGGGAATATTTAGGAATATTGACAAGAATCCCAGTTTCATGTTTATATTAAAATGTACTAAAGTGTCCAGTACTAGAACAACGTTAGGCAGTTTGCTTCTGTATGCTTTCCAGTAAAGTGACATTTTTCACTAGGACAACTTTGTAGCAAAGAGTAGAATATTTTCCATGGGATCCTGCCAGATATGATTCTACTAAAAATTATTAAGGTGCAATAGAAGGCAGGGCTCATTGGAAAATTCCCTAATGTTGGGGAAAATTGAAGGCAAAAAGGAAAGGGAACAGCCTAGGATAAGATAGATAGTGTCATGGAAACAATGAACATGAACTTGGTCAGGTTTCAAGAGAGAGTGGAGGATAAAAGGGTCAAGGGTGGGTGCAATTATGAAGAGTCAGACACTACTGAACAACAAAATCATTTTTCTTTTTGGTTGTAAAACATGCTATCATTTATTTCCACAGTCAGCATACTAATATCAGTCCATCAACGTGCATTATATTAAGCTCCTACTATGGACTAGGCAAGGTGTTACATATTGGGGATGGAAAAAAAAGCAAAAGGGAAACTGACCTTGCTCTCAAGGAGAATATGTAGACATAAGTTCACTGGGCTGAGAAGGTATTAAGATTATGGATGTTTTAAAATTTTATTATATTACTCTCCAACTTCAATTATGCATTTTCTAACTGCTTAGTTGTATTGGCCTGATCATTGGAATCAAAGTTTTTCTTTTCTTTAGTTGCCTTAGACCGAGAGATATCATAGGGGCAGTTTAACTATGTTAAAAACCATTACTGGATTTCTATAATAATTATAATAAAAACAGCAGGAGAAATATGCAATGAACCAAACACAGCTAGAAGCTGACAATTAAGCTCATTTGTAGCTAATTGATATGGAATACATTTTCTTCCTTCTAAAAGAAGAGGAGTGGCAAGAAAAAATATTATTTCACATATCCCTTGATGATTGAAAAGGCATAGGAACTACTTGTGATATGTCATGGTCATTGACTTGTAGCTAACGTTAGTAGCATTAAATCACAATTAGACCAAGCACATATAATCACACTGCAGGAGTCTCTAGTGGCCTCCAATAAAGACTCTTATCCTAGCAAGATCTTGAAAAAGAGACCTTTAGTGACAGGTCTGAGTCATATTGGTGACAAGTAACTTGATTGTTGTTATAGATGAGTATCCAAAAATTGAGAAAACTATTACTCTGAAAAACACTTGAGGTTAACTGCCCTCTCCTCTATTCCTGCCCTTCCAGTTTGCCTTTTTTTCCCTCCCAAGAGAAAAGGAAGAGAAAAGCATTTCTCTGAAGATATTAGAGCATTTTCGTTTCCTTACAGATAAATTCAAAATCTAAGTGCTAGTGTTAAGCACATCCCTAGTTCACATTCTTTTTTTTAACTCTTACGTTCTATCTGAGAATCAACACTATGTTTTTGTTCTAAGACGGAAGATTGGTAAAATCTAGGCAATGGAGGTTAAGTGATTTTTCCCAGAGTCACAAAGCTAAAAAGTGTCTGAGGTCATATTTGAACCCAGAATCTCTAAGCCTGGCTCTCAATCCACTTAGCGACTTAGTTGTCCCCATATGTTATGTTTATTTAGATCAACTGGGTTATTTTCATGCTGATTCTGAAATTTTATAGAAAAAACTCAAGACTATTATAAAAAAATTAAAAATCATCTTAGCTGATGTTGAGATTATTAAGATAATAAAGAGAAAATGTCATTTTAGCCAAACATTTATAATCACTGAGCATAATTAATATAAGTATTCCTCTTCCCACAGATAGTCCATCCTACCCCACCAAAAGATAGGGAAACTTTCTCTTAGGAGACAAAAATACCTTCTACCCTCTGATTGGTAGAGCGTAAAGACTAGCTCATTGAGAAACCTGCAATTTTTGTCCAAAATTAGAGGAGAATGGACCTGAACCATTTAACAAAGGGACCATTCTCCTTCTTTCATATGCTAAGTCCCAAACCAACTGAATGCAGGCAGATACTCCTTGTTCCTGGCTTCTCCATGAAGACTCAATGAACTCCAAAGTAAGACATAAAGTTGAGGTGGTAGATGGTGGGGGCAAGGGGAAGAAGCAGAGAGAGTACCTTCCCAATGTCAAGGGAGTCTGCTGTCCTGTCCTATCTGTGGACCCACTACAGTCACTGAACAGGAAATATTGTATAGTGGTTATGGAATTGAAATAAGGAAGATCTGGATTCAAAAGCTACTTTAGACAATAACATGTCTTATGAGCCTGGTCACTTAACTTTAATCTCTTTGTGCCTCAGTTTTCTCATCTGTAAAATTGAGAATTTGGACTCTCTGGCCTCTGAGATCTTTTTCAGCTCTAAATTTTATATAAATCTATGAAACTTTAAAAACATAGGTATGGTATTATTTCTCATTCTTCACCCATTTACTAACTAAGAAATCCCAAATCTGAGGTTTTATTCATTTTTTTTCTACTTTAGGGACACTCTCTACTGGTTTTGTCTGCTAGCGACCTGGGTTTTTATTTAGACTGCATTGCTGGGTAGTCTCATAATATGAGCCTAGTTAAAAGTAAAGCATGGGAAGTCAAGCCTGAGTTTCCAGTCCACTTTTCCCTCTAGGTTGTGGCTCTGAGTTCTAAATATTCAATAAACCCCACTTCCCACATTTACTGCCTGCCTTCCTTACAGTCCCTTTCTTTCATGCCTCTTTTATTTTGTAGAGTAACCAGGAATTCAGGACCAATCACTGCAATGTAGTGAATATTCAGGAATCTCAATAAGCAAACCTCAAGACAAAAAGTCTTTAAATTTCCTCAGGTTCACTGCTCTGTGGTACACAATAGGATGGAAATGCGGATAGGAAATGAGAGTTCAAAGTATTAGACTTCTTTAGTGTTAATTAATGAAAATCTTAACTTGTAAGATAATTCTGTCTTCTTATCTTGTGAATTCAGCTGTAATTACCTCATATCTAATGGATAATTCCTTTTTCTCTAATTTGGGGGTTTTATGATGTTGGAAGAAGCAAGTAGTCAGTGAGGAGGCATATGAACAGCAATCTGATCATATAAATATCCTGTTTCTGGTGCTCAAATATTGAATAAATCTTCCATGAATTCATAAGCAAAATTATTCTGAATTGAAGGAATGAAATGTTTTCCTAAAGCAAATTTAACATTGAACTGATGAGTTTATGTATATGTATGTGTAATAAACAACAATAAAAATTATTTAAATTAATATATTTTATTTGTAATATACATTTAAAATGTGTGATACATTTTATTTTAAATAAATATGTAATAAAATTTCTATGAAATTCGAATGGTCCCCATTGTTATATAGAAATCATGAAATTTCTGACAGAGATCTCATATGATCTTCACTATAGTCCCTTGTGCAAAATCATTGTAATATAGGAACTGTGAATATTAGTTGATAAGGAATGAGAAAAGAGAGAATACTTTAAATGACAGAAAGGATTTCTGATTTATGTGTCCAAATGGCTCATTTTCACTAGACTCCTTCAACTCAAAAAAGGGGGAAGGGGAGAGAGGGAATTTCCCAGGCTCACACACATACACATACACACACACCCTTACCCTAGATCTATGAGGATCTAGAGTCATTACAACTAAATTCACAGGACAAAGGAGAACCCTGACAAGCTAAAAAAAGATCCTTATGAATTAATCCTTAAGATATTTATACAGCATGCCTAGCCCACCAACAATCTTCTCTCAAAACAAAGATATACAAACTGACCTCTTGACCGGTACCTGAGGTCCATCTTGAGATCCCCCTACAGCAGAGATTTTGCCAACATGCCTTATTTCTAGCCTGCCTGCCTAAAACCCCACAATAACTAGCAGACACTGACTACCTAGCCATGTAAGGAAGAAAAGGGATGGAGGAACAGGACTGGAATATGCTGTCATCTAAGTGGAACCTTACTCTACCAAAAGCATCAAAAGGTTATCTAGAATGTCTTCCTCGTCCTCACCTTAAATTACAAAAAGTAACAGATTCATATTCAGCCAGTCACAAGGAAGGATAAAAAGTGACCCAGGGGCATAATTGGGGTAAGAGCCCAGACAGAGTATGTGTCTGCACTGGACCTAAAGAAAGAACAACTGAAACCCAATTGAAGCTAGCCCTTTCTCCAAAGGGGATTCAAGGCAGAGAGAAATAGATGGGCTTATAGGAGAATTCTAAACCTTTTAAAGAACAATTGACACTGTGAAGATAGGATTAACTAAAAATTAGGACGTTAATATATTATATGTTTGTGATCTGCCCCAACCATTCTGGAGAGCAAGCTGAGCAATTGTGCCCACAAAGTTATAAAACCATGTTACCCTTTAATCCAACAATATCACTATTAGGACTTGTCCCCAAGGTGATCAGGGAAAAGGGGAAATAACCTGTATGTGCCTTTTTCCCATATTCATCATATTGTGGAAGGAAACATAAAAAAACCCTAATAAGAAAATGAAGTAAAAATTGATGTTATTTGATTTTTATTTAGACTCCATCATTTCTTTCTCTGAAGGTGGATAGCATTTTTCATCTTGAATCCTCTGGGATTATCTTGAATCATTGTGTTGCTCAGAATAACTAAGTCATTCACAGTTGTTTGTTGGATAGAATTGTTATTACTATGTACAATGTTCTCCTAGATCTACTCACTTTATCTGCATCAGTTCATTCAAGTTTTTCCAAGTTTTTTTCTGAAATCCTCCTCTTGTAAAGGATTTTTATAGGACAATGCTATTCCATTAAAATCATAAACCACAACTTGTTCAGTCATTCTCTAATTGATTGGAATCCTCTCAATTCCTTGCTATTACAGAAAGAAGTTATATTTTTGTTCAAATAGGATCTTTTCCCTTTTATATATAGAATATATAGAACTTTGATATATTTATATATAGAATATAGAATGGAGTTCTCCAGTTGGGAGTAAGTTAACAGTTCAGGCAAGATAAACTCCTAGCTCTCACTCAAAGAGAAGTTTCCCAAACTCTCTAAAATCTCACCCAAGGGGAAAGTCTCCAAAGCCAGGGATAGGGATATGACAGAGATGCCCACTCCTCTCAGGTCAAACTTCAGCAACCTGAAGAGGGGCTGGCATCTCATATCTTCATTCCTGAAGCTGAAAGCCAAAAGAGACTGAAATGACTATAAAACCTGAGACCAATTAGAAGACTCTTGAATAGAGTCTTCACCAACTCCACCCATTCCTCTCAGAAGTTTGGGAGAGGGCTGTCTTTTTTTAGACAAATAAAATCTTAATCCTTAATCTAAGGTAGTAGAAATACAAAAGAGAGCAGTGTAGACCAACATCATTAATAAATCTCAATTTTAAAAATGTTTAAATAAAAAACTAATCAAAAAAGAATGCCATTTTTCTTTTTAAAAGAATTCATGGGAGCACATGGGTGGCTCAATGGATAGAGAGCCAGGTCTCAAGATGGAAGGTCCTGTGTTCAAATCTTGCCTCAGATATTTCCTAGCTACATGATCCTAGACAAACCACTTAACCTTCATTGCTTAGCCCTTACCACTCTTCTACCTTAGAACCAATTCAAAGTATTGATTCTAAGACAGAAGATGAGAGGGTTTTTTTTAAGTACTTACTATTATCAAAATTGATTCATATTAGAATGTAAGGATAGTCTAAGAATGAGAAAACTACTAACATTGGTAGCCATTATAAAAACAAAGACATACAAAGACACATATTTATTTCAATAGCTATAAAAACGCCTTTGACAAAATATAGTATTTATTTGAGCCAAAAAGAAAAAAACACATAAAGAACAGGAACAGAAGATTTTTTGAATAAGACAGAAAAATATTTTTCTAAAACCAAAAACTAGGATTTTATATAATAGAGAAATAATAGAAACTTTATCAATAAATATAGAAGAAAAGCTGAGATATTCCCTTTCTCTGCTATAATTTGTCATCATTCTAGACTCGCTAGAAATAGAAATGACAGAAGAAAATAAACATTTAATGATAGGCAAAGAAGAGGAAAAACTTTCCCAATGTTTTGATAACATTATAATTTTTTTTATAAAATCCTAGGTATTTAGCAAAGAAATTTAGATTTAGTAAAATAGCAAATAACAAAACAAACAAAAATCAACAGCACTTCGCCATAGCAATAGCAAAGTGCAGGAGCAAATAGAATGGGAAAGCCCATTCAAAATACCTACAAAATGATTGATTTACCTTAAAGAAAAACTGACAGAACACTTTAAGTAACTTTTTGATACATTTGCCAGATATGCTTCAAAGAAATGAACAACTTAAATAATAGGACAAATATCCATTGTTCATACTATACCAACCAAACTACCGAGGGAATATTTTTCAGTTATACAAAATAATAACAATTGAAGGAACAAAATATCGAAACTATCAAGGGAAATACTGAAAAAATAGAATAGAGAATTAAACTAGATATCAAACAATATTATGAAGTATTAATTATTAAGACTATTTGATACTAAAGATAAAATAGTGGATCAATGGACTTTGATTAGACAGTGTAGAAAATGAAATATTTTTAATTCATACAGTGTTCAAACTTTCTAAAATAAATTGGCTTAAAAATTTCTTTCTTTAAAACTATTATAGGGAAACCAACAGTACTTCAAAAATTAGGTTTTGGTCAACAATTTATATGATGCAATAAACTCAAAATAGATATATAGCCTAATAATTAAAGATAATAAGAAATTATAAGAGAATCACATCAGGGGGCAGCTGGGTGGCTGTGTGGCTTGAGAGTCAGGCCCAGAGATGGGAGGTCCTGGGTTCAAATGTGCCCTCAGACACTTCCTAGCTGAGTGACTCTGGGCAAGTCACTTACCCCCATTACCTAGCTCTTACCACTCTTCTGCCTTGGAACCAATACATGGTATAGGAAGAAGGTAAGGGTTTAAAAAAAGAGAACCACACCAGGTGCCTTCCCCAAGATGGATAAAAGGTGAACTAAACATTGCATAGAGCTGATTAAAAGGATAAAGTAGATAATTTCAATTATGTAATGTTCAAAAGCTTTTTTTAGTAACAAAATTAATGCAACCAGGATAAAAATAACTGGAGCAAAAAAAAATGTTTGTGTCAAATTCTCTGATAAAGATATGCTACATAAGATAGAGGATTAAAATATAAGATCAAAATAAACATTTCATAATATCTCAGAAGAACTGTAAACTAGAGAAAACCTGAGAGCCAGGGAGTAAGAGGGAAAACAGGGGAAGGAAATCCTTCTCCTCGCATCATTTCTAGTCATACATAGCTCCTGCACCATGGGTAATCTTTATTCTCTGGACAGAACAAGTAGAGCAGGAGCCAGAGAGACCAACAGAAACAGTGATCAATTACTGCTCATCAGTTTAAAAGATTCATCTTCTTTGAGTTGCACAACCAATCAAAGGAAGTCCACCCTTAGGTCAGCAGTGAGTAGTCTTTTCTTTGTAGGAGATCTGAGTGTACCCATATAAGCTCTTACATGAGTTGCCCTAATGTTAGGCAATCTGACCATGCTCCAAAGACCTCATTATTCCTTTACCCCTTTTTGAAATTTTCTGTTCTGTCAAATAAAAGTGCATATTTTTTCGTTTCTGTTCTATGTCGTTTGTCCTTAGTTTCAGGTACCAGGAATTTGAGCAATGGTAAACCGGAAGCCAGGATTCCAGGAAGGATGTTGCAGCCAGTCAATGTGGACAGGGAAGCCCTGAGAAACCAAATCTGTCTGAGGTTCTAGCCCAAGGGGAATTTTGGACTTGGAACTGGGACTGTGTTAATAGGAAGTGAGCTTAAACTATGGATCCAATCCCTTACCCCTCCCCAGAGATTGAGGTAATACAAAGACAGGGCGATTATGCCTCCTAGTTATTGTTAGAGTAAATTTGTATGTTTAGGAATATGCATATCTTTGGAAATATGTACTTCTTGGCAAAATGTATAAAGAAAAAGAATTGTAAATTTTTAACAAATCTTTAATGATAAGAAATGAAATCAAAACAACTATAGTTTTCATTCACATCAAGAAAATTAACAAAGATAAAAAAACTGGAATAGTCAAAGTTGAAGTAGCTATGAAAAGATAGACATACAAATGCATTTTTGGATCCACTCTTCCAGAAGACATTTGGAATTCTGTAAATAAAATACTAAAATGTCTATCCTCTTTGACCTGTTCTTATGCTCATTCCCCAATTTGGTCAAGACAAAAAAAAAAAAGAAAGTCCCTCACATACTAAAATATTTATAACAGTTTTTACAATAGCAAAAAAATACCTAGAAACAAAGTAGATATCCTTCAGCTAAGAGTTTACTTAAATTTGGTATGTAAGTATAATGGAATATCATTGTCCTATAAGAGGCAATAAATTTAAAGATTTTATAAAAGCATGGGAAAATATGAAATGATGACAAGTTTATGCAAAACAAACAAAAGATTCTGCAACATAAGCATAACCTTGAGAATAATGTTTCATGACTCAGCAATATAATTGGACATAACACCACCAAAACAATCAAAACTGAATGCTGAAAAATTGTATTGACATAGTTGGCTCCAAAGAAAAATAGATATGAGAAGGCTCCCATACACATACTTCTTGACAAAAGCAGGTGATTAAGCCTGTGGAACTTGGCACATACTGTCAAATTTTTTGATATGTTGGCTAGTTTTGCTAAACTGTTTCTCCCCCTCTATTTTTCATTCTTTCTCATAAAGCATGGGTTGCCACTACTAAGTCTATATCCCAAAGAGATTAAAGATAGGGGGAAAGAGCCTACCCATGCAAAATATTTATAGTAGCTCTTTTTGTGATGACAAAGAACTGGAAACTAAAGGGATGTCCATCAGTTGAGGAATGGCTAAGCAAGTTGTGGTGTATAGTTTTAATAGAATACTATTGTGCTATAAAAATAATAAATTAGATGATTGCAAAAAATCCTGAAAAAATTTATGTGGAAGTGATACAATGTAAAGTGAGCAGAACCAGGAGAATGTTGTACACAGTAACAAGTACATGATAATCAGCTTTGAATGACTTATCTATTATCAACAAGACAAGGATCCAGGATAATTCTAAGGGACTCGCCTAAAAAAGTTATCCACCACTATAAAAGGAACAGAGTCCAAATGTGGACTGAAACATGTAATTTTTTACTTTATTTCCTCCATGAATTTTTCTCTAGTATAAGCAATATGGGTTCTTGTTTCATAACATGATGAACATGAAAGTACATATTGTATAATAATATACATACTACCTATATCATAATAATATCTGCTTCTTGTGGAAGGGATAGGTGGGAGAAAAGGAAAGAACATGGATTTCAAACTGTCAGAAAAAGAATAATTATGAATAATAATGATAAACAAAAAGAATATTAAAAATTGTCATGTAATTTGGAAACATTTTTTAATTTACTTTTTTAAATAAGGCATAGGTTGGCAAATCATAGCCCATGGAGCTATGGTTTTATGGCTGTAGAGCTAAGAATAGTTTTAGAATAAAACTTTTAAAATAAAATTTTATTGTAAATGTAAAAACATACCCTTTATTAGCTCTTAGGTCATATAAAAAATGTGGTAAACCAAATTTGTAGACCATCATTTCCCAACCCATATAAAAAAGATGGGTGTCTGAGAAGAAAGAGAGGTAATCTGTTGAAAAATGTAAGTTATATAAAAAGAAAATATGTGAATAGAAAATATAGTTTAAAAAAAGGAAATAACCATCAGATTAGCTCTTCTTTAGAATTATAATCTAATTTCTATCAACTATTAAATAAAAACCAGAAGCTATTATGATCTAGTCCTGGAGAAAGGATATCGTTGTTGTTGTTGTTGTTCAGTCATTTTCAGTCATATCTGACTCTTTGTGAGCCCTTTTTGGGGTTTTATTGGCAGAGATACTGCACTTCATTCTCCAGCTCATTTTACAAATGAGGAACTAAGGCAAACGGTGAAATTTTTGAATCACATTTGAACCCAGGCCTTCCTGACTACAGTGCCAATAGCTGCCTCTAGTATAGGGGAAAATATAGCCAAAGACCAATTGTTAGAAATATCATGAGGGTAGGTGGAGGAGAGGGAGGGAAATAATGTGATTATTGTAACCAAGTAATAATGTTCTAAATTGCCTAAATAAATTGATTTTAAAAAATCAAATAATATAATACCTCAGGTTGAAAAAAATTAAATTTAATTAAATTTTAAAAATTAAATTAAAAAAAAAAACAGAAATATCCTGGTAAGTTCTAGCTGCTTTTCAAAGGACAAAATTCTCTAACTTTAAGGAGAGTTTGCTAAAAATAGGGAAATCTTATCCTGAAGAATGACTAATAAAGTCATATTTTAATGTATTGAACTAGTCTCAGTCACGAGATATACTTATAAACAAGATGACAAATTAAAAAAGTCTTTTAAGCTCTATAATTTCTAGGTAACATGGTATATATTTGAAAGCAGAAGTATAGCTCATGGAGGCTCCAGTTCATCATATGTATGACCACTATTAAATCTACCATTCATTCCTTTTCTTCTGCCCATGCACTGAGAATGAGGCAAGAAACCACACCAATTTCTCAGCAAACCTCAGAGTCTAAGGAAAGCAAAGGCAACAGTCATAAAACTTCTTTCAACAAGTGTTTGTCTGACATTAATGGGAATAGTATAGATTTTATGTCATTGAACTCTGAATGGAGCATTGGTGTCAAGGTAAATTCAATTTATCACAAAATAAACTATATAGAGAACAGCATGCTGTACTGGAAAGAGTCCAGGATTAGGAATCAGGAGGCAAATTCTAGTTCCAGCTGTGCCACTCAGTAGTGATGTGACAAGGCAGTTTCCCTCAGTTTCTTCTTCCGTAAAGTGAATAGGTTAGCCTCAAAGATCTCTAAGCTCACTTCCAACCTCTTTATTCTATGTGTTTGTCTAAACACTGACTTCATGTGAAAGGATTGTCCTGTTTATGAATATTTGGAGCACACATTGAGAGCTGGAAAGGAGCTTGTGTGAATTTAATATAAATTGTACTCAATTGTCCTGTTTGAAAACCCATTCTTGAGTAATACCAATCCTACCCTTGACCTGGCCATGTATGTGCGCTATGGGGGGCAATCAGAGGTCTGAGGCTATGTGGCATCCTGGCATATGGAAGGGGCTGGAGGAAGTCCCCAAGTGACAGGTGGCTTGTCCTGAAGTCAAGTCTTACACAGAGACTGAGGTGTAGCCTGTCCAATCAGAAGGTCTTGGGAGTGACAAAAACTGGCTTTATAAGGGAAGGGCTGTAAGATATTTAGTGCTCTCTCTCCCTTCTCTAGACCAGCGGTTCTCAACCTCTCAATTTGTAGCCATGAGAATACATAATGCATATCAGGTATTTACATTCCGAATCATAACTGTAGCAAACTTACAGTTTTGAAGTAGCCACCAAAATAATTTTTTGGTTTGGGGTCACTGCAACATGAGGAACTGTATTGCGGGGTCATGGCATTAGAAAGGTTGAGAACCACCATTCTAGCGAATTTCAACGCTGGCTTATCTCCAGCCAGCCACACAACACAACTTGGAGCTCACTGTGGAAGTGGTTTTTAGTTAGGTGCATCCAAGTGATCATGTGATTCCCCCCCCATCTCTCTCTCTCTCTTTCCCTCTCCCTCCCTGTCTCTCTATCTTTCCCTCTCTCTTGTATCTCCTTGTCTCTTTCTCTGCCTCTGTCTGTCTGTCTGTCTGTCTCTCTCTCTCCCTGTCTCTCTCTGTATCTACCTCTCTCCCTCTCTCTATCTCTCTTTCTCTTTCCCTCTCCCTCCCTGTCTCTCTATCTCTCCCTCTATCTTGTCTCTCCTTCCCTCTTTCTCTGCCTCTGTCTGTCTGTCTGTCTCTCTCTCTCTCTCCCTGTCTCTCTCTCTGTATCTCCCTCTCTCCCTCTCTCTCTCTCTCTTTCCTTCTCCTTTCCTGTCTCTCTATCTCTCCATCTCTCCTGTCTCTCCTTCCCTCTTTCTCTGACTCTCTGTCTCTCCCTCTCTCTCCTTGTCTCTCTCTGTGTATCTCCCTCTCTCTCTGTCTATCCCTCCCTCTTTCTCTGTCTCTGCCTCTCTCTGTCTCTCTCTCTCCCTCTTTCTGTGCCTATCTCTCTCTCTGCCTCTCTCCCATCCCCTCTCTCTCCAATCTCTCTCTGTATCTCTGTGTCTCTCTATGTCTCTGTCTCTGTCTCTCTATGCCTCTGTCTCTGTCTGTCTCTATCTTTCTCTCCTCCCACCTCTCTCTCCATCCTCTCTCTCTAACCTTTACTAATAGTTATAAATTAATATATAGTCTCCAGAGAATTTTATCTTAACAACCTCAGGGATCACACCATCTCCTCTTGTTTTATTCATTTATTTATTTATTTATTTATTTATTATAGGTAAATATATTTTATTTAACCAATCACATGTAATAAATTATATGATCCAAATGTTATCCTCCATCCCATCCTTCCCCCTTCCCAGAGCTGTCAGGCAATATTTTCATATTGTCCATTTTTAAAAGAATAATCATATAAAACCAAAGACCCCAAATAAAAATTCAAATGAACTAAAGTGAAAAATCATATGTTTTTATTTGTTTTTCTCTTTATCTGGAGGTGGATAGCATTTTTTGTCATAAGTCCTTCTCCCTTCATTTTACAAATGAGGAGACTGAAGCCCAAGAAGATCAAATAATGTAAGGGGAAGCTAGAGAGCACCTTAAAATGAATATCAGGTCTATAGGCAGGAAGTTCTGGGTTCAAATCAGCCCTCAGACATTTCCTAGCTATGTGATTCTGGGCAAGTCACTTAAGTCCAATTGCATAGTCCCTGGTGCTCTTCTATTTTAGAAGATACTAAGACAGAAGGTAAGGGTTGTTGTTGTTTCTTTTTAATCTACCTAAGTTCTCATGAGTAGTAAGCAAAATCAGTCCACTGCTTAGTTATTCCAAAACCAGTACTTGAACAGAGTACCATGTTTCCTCATACAATGTTTTCCCAGTTTCTTCTACCCAATGATGTTTAAATCACAATGGAAAACTTCAAGTTCGGTTTTGGCTATAGTCTTGAAGTATCCCCTAAAGATAAGAACAAGGATTCTTGGTTTTAATTCTTACCTTGATTCAAGTATCTCCTTGAGAAAGACATGACAATAACAATAATAGTAGGTAATGCTGTGAGCCAGCACTTTTCCATTATTATCTCATTTGGCCCTCAAAACAAGCCTGGAAGCTAGGTGCTATTGCCCTCTCAATTTTAGTGATGGGGAAACTCAGACAAGTAGAACTCTACTTTCTTTCCCAGAATCACACAGCTGGTCTGAGGTCAAATTTGAACTCAATTCTTCCTGACTCCAGGTCTGCACTATCCATCCACTATACTACCTAGTTAGAGCTGTGACAAAAGAAGCCCTAGGTGGTTGGGGGGGGGGGGGGGAGAAACACCATAGTACAATTTCTTTAAAAGTTTGTATCCTAAAAGGAATTTTATGATAAGAAATTTTCAGGAAATTCTAGGTTTTAACCTATTCTCTAATAAACAATCCTTTTAAATTCTTCAGTGTTAGTGTAATTCTAGATCCATATTCCCTCAAAGGTTATTCTGAAAAGGTGCTATTGAAGTAATTCTTGGTTTAGACTTGATACTCTGACAAAACTAGGAATATTATTCGATGCTCTTTTGAACTGGCTATTTCTATCACTAAAAAGCAGTACTTAAATGACTATGCCCTGGCTCCTGTGCCCTTTATCAATAATATTCACTTAAAACTCACACATGTAACTTCTACTTAGGGATTAATTAAGTGCTTATCAGTCCTTGGATCCTTCCTACAGTTAATATTTCTCTACTCATGATTTTATTTTTCAAAAGACAAAAAGAAAATCACCTCCCTAGGTGCCTTTAAGGAGAGACACAAAATCAAAGTAGGCAGAGGACTGATTTTAGCATAGGCTTAATTCATTGTACAAAAATTGTAGGAAGACTCTTGAATAACACCATTTAATTTATGTACATTCTAAATGAGAATAATAAACTTAAATTAACATTCACATGAATGTCAATTACACTCATTTTTAGAGTAATATTCATTCACATGAATTGTGAATCATTCTCCCTTATTGATAGAGGAAAATAGAGATGAAAAACAAAAAGAAGATAAAAGGAATAAAGTTAATTCGGTCAGAAGGAATATTACTGAAGCCACATGGATATTCTAAGAGGCAGATATATGTATCTCACTAGTAATCCTCTATCCTATTATATCACTGAAAGATTGGGTTGACTCTGTAATAGCTACCACCCGAACCGAATCTTTCATGTCTTCACCCTAACCCAAGATGTCACAGAAGTCCCAGGGTCAAGAGTTCTGGAATCACCCTAAGGTTTGGTTTGCAGAAACTACCAGATGAGAAAATTTCCACATCAGGAGGGCAAAACCCAGGAGTTTGTTGGTATATGCTGGCTTACCACACCCCAGCCAGCTACAGCACACCATGGATAAAATTGTGAAATGGACAAAAGCTAGTCTTTAAGGTCTTTATCATCCCCTAACCACTACCCCTAGGACTTGCAGCATATTACATTTTCTAGATTCTTCCTAAATTAGCTCCCACATTCTGCACATTCCTGGCAATAACCCAGGTATGAATACTTCTGGGTATATATAATAGATTTAAAGATATATGATTTGTGCTGACTTCCATTTACAATGTATTTTTGTGTTTTTTCCCTCTAAGGTGAGTTCATTTCCTTTTCTAGTAGCTCAATATTAAAATACTAAAATGGAGCAGCTAGATGCTCAGTGGATAGAGAGTTGAACTTGGAATCAAGAAGGTCCAAATTCAAATCTAGCCTCAGACACTTACAAGCTGTATAGACCTAGACAAGGAGTTTAACTCCACTTTGTTTACATCTACTGGAGAAGGAAATGGGAAACCATTCTAGTATCTTTGACAAGAAAAGTATAGACATAGATCACAGAATAGACACAACTGAAAAACAACAACAAAAAGTATTAAAACAATTCTACTGTTTTACTGTATTATTTAAAATAATCTAAGCATAATACCCAGTATTATTAAAAATGTAGTGATGCCAGAATGGTATGTACCTCCTATATATCTACAAGTATACTTGATTTTAGGGAAAAGGGAAATCTCTAGTTTAGCTTTAGTTTAGGTACTCTCATTCTCTCAGTCACTCACACTAGAACCCTCTGAACAATCTGTATTTCCCTCTCCTTCAGCATCCATTCAGTTGCCAAGTTATATTAATTCTCCTTCTAAAAGTATTTGTTGAAATTATCCCCACTTGTCATTCATTCTGCCACCAACCTCAAAGCCTCTCCTCAGAACTATTGTAATAACCTCTTAATGGTCTTCTTTCCAGTCTTCCCTTTCAACAATTTATCCTTTACTCTGTGCCATAATATGCTAACCTAAACCTGGGTCTGACAATGCCTTAACAGATTTTCATTGGCTAACTATTGACTTTAATATAAAAAACAAAATACCATTCCAGACATTCAAAACTTTTATAATTTGGTTCCATTGTACCTTTACATACCTAAGAAACAAGGCAGTATAGTAGAGTTAGCCTTGGAATTAAGATGACTTGAGTTCAAGTACCATCTCTTACACATATTGGTCATCAGCTTCACTCTCTCTTCCAGATTCATCCAAGTCCTTTGCAGGACAAAAGTCAAGATAACTGCTGATGGCTCAAGCTGAGTGGATGACCTTAGCATCTTCAGTGTCTGAACAACCTCTAAGCATGCCACAGCACCTGCTTCTACTGTCTTCGTGGCCATTGGAACAAATTGTTTCATCCACCAATTCCACTGGGGGAAGTCCTAATGTGCCAGGAATAGACATCCCTCTAACTAGTCTAAATTTCAGTAGTATAGGAAACTCAGATGTTCACTTTTTCATCACCTAAAATTTCATCATTTCTCAGCTTTGATACTCAAAATCTTCTCAGGACTCCTAGTTCTTCCCTCTGATTGGAGAAATGGATCAATAAACTCCTCCCATAACCTTCTTTCATAGCAGGCTCAGTATGTTCCAGGTGACTTCATTTTCCATCAACAACCCTGCTTGGTTTTGACTAAACAAACATCATGTCCCTGTATCATGCTTCCTTAAGTACTCCTTGATCACCACCACCACCACCACCATCCTTTTCACCATCTAGTATATTGTTTTCCCCCATCAAATTGTAAGCCTCAGTGCTTAGCACAGTGGCTGGTACATGGTTGATGTTTAACTAATATTTATTGATTATTGATTGGTAGTAAGAGTTTTGTGGTATTCTTTACTCCAATGTCATTACAAACCAAAAAGAAAAAAAAAGTTATCTGGAACTAACAAGGTACATGGTAGGTGCTTAATGTTTCTAAGATGAATGAATGAATGAATCATAACAGGTTTAAATTTCAAGTCCCTTGTCCCTGACAATTATTTAGCATAGTATTCTGCATAAAATAAGCAGTACATTTATGTTTGTTGACTTTACTGGAGCATTAAAGAGTGCTGGCTCTGGTGTCATATTTCAAATCCTATTTCTGATACTTATTTTCTGTGTGACCTGAGGCAAGTCATTTTATGGGTCTCAATTTTCTCATTTCTCAAATGAGGGGATTGGACTCAATGACCTCTGAGATTCTTCTAAGCCCTAAATCTGATTCTGGTGACTCTGGAAGAGTGAGGCTGACAACTTTGTGCAACTCTGCCTGCCTCACTTAAATCCAATTCACATATAAGTCAAGACTTCATTTCATGTCATTGGTCCTCCTTGAAAACAAAAGACAAACAACAACAAATCTGTGATAATGAGGTCAGGATCTAGGAAGACTCAAAGGAACTCATAACAAAAAGGGATCCAGTTTGCCGCAAGAGGAACAGATGGAGTTCAAATGCAGGGATAAGCATATCATTCTTTGCTTTATTTCCTCCATGAATCTCTTTCTAGTGTAAGCAATATGTGTCTTGTTTCACCACATGACAAACATGGGAATATGATGACATGTGTACAACCTATAACATATTATCTATTTTCCTTGGGAGGGAGAGAACATGGATTGCAAAATGTCAGAAAATGATTATTAAAAATTTTAATGACATTAACTTGAAATCTGGAAAAAAGAAAAATAATATTTTTAAATCTATGATAGCCTATATTTAAAATTAGTTCTTCTCTTCACTGCTTAAATTGCCCAAGACATCAGTTAGCAAGCAAGAAGAAAGCCATAGTACACAAAAAATAGAGCCTGTATTCAGGAACACTTAAATTCAAATATGGCCTCATACACTTAATAACTGTGTGACCCTGGGCAAATCACTTAACCTCTGTCTGCCTCTGTTTCTTCAGTTGTCAAATGTGGATAATAATAGCACCTATCTTCCAGAGTTGTAAAGAACAAATGAGATATTTATAAGGTGCTTAGCACAGTGTCTGATGCCAAGTGGTTAATAAATGATTCTTTTCTTCTTTCAGCTGATCTAACCTTAGTGTTCTTCCTTCTTTCTTAGCTACTTGTCAGTCCTGGAATTTCTCCTAATGTTATGCAGAAATGTATCATGATTCATATCTACAAAGATGTTCTGATCATCTAGATAGTAAATATATATTTGGATCTTTAGTAATTTTGAAAGAGCTTCATTCCTGATCCATTTTCCAGGCACATGAAGAAATATTTAAACATTTCCAATTTAAATACAGTTGCCTGGAAACTATTCCAAACACATCCTTATATATTGGAAAAGAAAAAAGCATCTTATAGACTTGCTATAACAAAACCTTGGTGTCACCTTTGAATGTCCTGAGGCTACACATCTCATTCTGTCACACCTATCACTAAAACATAAGAAACTGATATCATTAAGGACCAATTTAATGAGTTGAAGGATTAATATTTAAAAAATCACCTAAAATAAGGATATCAAATGAGGTGGAAAATGACTTAGTCATAGGAATGCTTAGATCAACATGGATTCTAAATTAATAAGCATTATTATTCCATGTAAATTCATCACGATGTACACATTAGTAAACAATAATGATGATGCTAGATGAAGATGCTAGACTATAGATGAAATACACAAAAAATATCACATGCCATTCCTTGAGATTTACAGTTCAATATCCATGAATTTTGAATCTACTTTACTATCATCCTACAGAGGCATAATATTCTAATACTCCTCAATCAACTCATTGTTACCCCAAGAAGACCATTCAATCTTAGGTAAGTACATCAGCCACATTGTAGCCTATAGAAATAAAAGGTAAGAGAGACCTAGTTGAAAGTCTGATGCTTCTTAAAGCAATGTCTAGTGCCAACCTCAGATCTAATTAACTAAATTAAATAATCAAATAATCAATGTATCTGTAATTTTTCAACTTCCAAGTTGTCTCCATCAAAGCAGACTGAAACTCAGTTAGCCTATTCTGTGTGACTCTTGCCCATGACCTCCCATAAATTTGTCTCAGGACTCCCACCCTGATTGCTAGGGGTACTTTGCACCTTTTCCTGGCATCTCAACATGAAGAGGGTCCCAGTGAACCATGTAAACTGTATATTAATATATATCTTGTGGTGAATTTATATGGAATACTGTTTATTAATTTAGGATCCAATGACAAGCCCATCTTCATTTCCTTTCATGTACTTCCCTAATCTTTTCCCCTGACATCTTTTATTCTTGTTTTTCTAACTTCCTCATTGGTTAAATTTTGCTACCTGCTCCCATTCACTGTATCCTTCACTACCACCCTTAGTAATATTCCTTTTCAATTCTGCAAATTATTGAGTTATGTGTTGTTGATCAGTCATTTGATTCTTTGTTAGGCCATTTGGAGTTTTTTGGAAAAGATACTGGAGTGGTTTGTCATTTCCTTCACCCGCTCATTTTATAGACAAGAAAGCTGATGCATACAGGGTTAAGTGACTTGCCCAGGGTCACATAGCCGGTAAATATCTAAGGCTAGATTTGAACTTGGGAAGATGAGTCTTCCTGATTCCAGGCCCAGGACTCTATCCACAGAAATATCTCACTGTCCTTATCCACAATACTACTATTTATTAATTTAGGATCCAATTGCAAACTCATCTTCTTTTCCTATTATATATTTTCCTGATGACATATTTTCTTCTTATTCTTCTGACTTCTTCATTGATTACATTTTGCCATCTGCTCACACCTAGTATGTATACTTTACATAGTATATATAGATATAATTCAATCATATCCAATATTAATTAGCATCACACTGGAGCTCTGATGCACTTCTGAGCTACCCAGGCTAAAAGAAAGAGAGTGGAAAACTTCAAATTAATTGAAGGAATCAACCTACCAATTATCCACTAAACTATTTTCTCTGGTAATTTGGACAAAAAAAATACATTACATTTCTTTGCAAAATATGCAGTTTTCCAAATAGTGTGCTTTGCTTTTGCCTGTCAGAAACAGCTTGGGTGTTCAATGTCCATACCACTGAAATTATTGGATCTTTTCACTGAAAATATTGGAAATTTCTATTACAAGTTTATAAGCATCTGTTGGTTCTTTCACTTCCTTCCATATCTATTTCCAAACATTCAAAATCTCTTAATTGGTGTTCATGGGCCAAGTAAGTTTTCTCTTTCAAAGGTCTATCAGAAAGAATCTGTTCACCTTGGCTGCTACACACTTCCAAATGTCCAAGAACAGTGGTGACTATCTTTTGTCTTATTATAAACCCTTAAAAAATCACTATTTTTGTCCAGTTAAAGCCTGTTGCCAAAATTCATTGGAAAGTCTTCTTCCATGCTGCTAACTCATGGTAGAAAGGAACAATTTCTGGGAGTATGGAGCCATACTCAATCCAACCAACAATCCAGCTGTTTGAACTCATTATGCAAACCACCTCATGTTCTTAAACCAAAGAAGGAAAGAGTTAGACAAATGATCTCTGAGATCCTTTACAGACATCTAAGCCATTTCAGGTATGAATCCTTTTTAGCCACTGTCCTTTTTTATTTTTTTTTAATTAACAAAGTGTGAACACTTTTTACAATCTAAGTAGTAATTACTTTCATCATAATGATTAACCCTTCCATTCATTGTAACTAGAATTCCTGATTTTCTGAACTGTCCCATTACTTATATACAAAGTGTTATAAAAAGGCTTAACTTATATATCCTTTCTGGTATTCCAGAACCACGTCTCTTTTAAAGAGGTATCTTTTCCCACTAGGCTTTCTAAACAGCTCCCCAAAGTGGTTAATGAGGGATGCCATTCTGGGACCAAAAATACAGTTGGGTTGGCCATATGACATTATTCCTGAAAGTGCAATCTTTTGGAAATCATGCTGAAAGAGCAAATCTGCTTTTCCAGTGGAAATATGATCATTTAAAAGTGGTATTTTGAATACGAACCATGTAAGATGAATTCCCAGTTTATTACAGAATTGGATGCAAACGCATACATTAAAGGAGACAGAATGAAGTGCACTACTGTGTATATAGATTTCCAATCTGAACACAAGATTCTCTTATCTCTGAGCAGGAAATGTGTGAGATGAATTTCTCACTTACAGACTAATTTACACTTTAGTCATCACTGCTAGAAGATAGCCTGTCCTACTTAGTGGACTAGGATAGTACTAGTAATATGCATTTACATAGAGCTTTGAATTTTTAAAGTGCCATATGATATTAATTATTTCATCTAATCTATGTAATAATTCAGTATTATTTATCCTTTCCTCACTAAGATAGAGGAGCAGATGCAAGTCACTTAAACTTGACACTTGAAATAAGGTACCTGGTCTGTATTGAGGCTATTATATCATATATCTCCCACACTTTGGATTTCTATATATATATTAACATCTCTTTGTTTGAATTTTTCTTTAAAATAGTGATAATGTCTGACCTCACAGTAGCATATTTATGTAAATTGATTGCTTTTGAGGAAATGAAAAATATTAGTAGTAAATATTTCAATTGATTAACATGATTAATGACCATTTTTCATATCATTTGTCAAAGTTGGTCATGTCAGAGATATTGAATAATGTATAAAAGCAGAAAAAAATTTTTCCATCACTCAAAGAGCTCTTGCAATACCACCTTCCCCATTTGGTCACTCATAATTCATAGGAAAGAAGCTGATGTTTCCCTATTTCCCCCCTCCAATCACTAAATCTAATTTGATTTTCCCAATATTTTCACTATTAGATATTGAAATAATTGCTTTTCTGTTTTTAGTATTTTTTCAGTATTCATATAATCTTATGACTTGTGATGTGATTGCTTCAATTTTAAGCTATAAGCAATCAGGGGAGGAGGGCTCTCTATCTGTGGAATTTTCTTGTAATGATGACATACAGTACTATAGACTATTTACCTTAATTTCTCATTAAATATTCTTAGATTAATTTAGTTATTAGTAAATGCTTTTGATGATGATGAAAATACTGCCAGTAGCCTGGATCGCTTAGGGAAATAATTCAATTTTATCTCATTCCTTAAATTACTTTTCTTATGTAATTATTATACAAAATACATAGCATTAAGCTTTAATTATTCTGCCAAATATCACTAAGTTATTTCATCTTTGGACTAAAAGTAAATCATTTAAGGAGCTTTAGTTCCCAGGCAGGAAACAAAAATTGGAAGTGTCAAAAGTACATAAGCTTAGAATTATATGGTGCTAAACCACTGTTGCTTAGTACAAAGAATGAAACATTGAAACCAAAAATATATACATAAAGAATGGTTTATAACCATATTCAAATAAAGCTCAATATACATTGATTTTTTAAAACAAGGGGTCAACTAACCTTGGAGGAGGAATGATTCAGAGAACAATATTTTTTCCTGCCCAAAAGCTAATTTATTAATATTCTCTATCAGTCCCTACCTGTTTCTCTATCTCTCTACATTTCCTCTCTATTTGTCTGCTCTCTGTCTTTCTGTTACTTTCTCTGTGTCTGTCTTTCTCTTTAATTTGAGAAATAGTAACAAACTATACCTTTTCAAATATGTCCTCTTTTCCCACCATGAACCTACTCCAGAATGATCCTGTTCTGAAATGTCCAAAATTAGGTTTGCTCATGGCAGAATGGGAGGAGAGTGGGAAAAGTGAGATTATCCAGAAGGTCAAAGCAAAACTAAAAATAATCAAAGTAAAAACAGAGTGGGTATGGAGAGAGATGGTCTGGGGGATTCCTATATCAATCATTGGTCATTGGAATTGAATCCCATTAATACATTTGTATATAATATTTTAGTACACATGAAAAAATTAATATGAGTGTCCTTTTGAGGTCTTATTCCCAAAGACTCAGTTTAACATGGACATTATCAGATGTGATATAGACAGAACTGGACAGGACCTTAGAAGTCATTGAGGCTCACCCTCAGAGAAAGATAAGGAAACTGAGGTCCACAGATATTAAAAAGATTTCCCCCTGTGTCCATCAGTTGGGGAGTGGCTGAACAAATTGTGGGATCTGATGGTGATGGAATATTATTGTGCTGAAAGGAATAATGATGTAGAGGAATTGCATGTGAACTGGAAAGACCTCCAGGAATTGATGCAGAGTGAAAGGAGCAGAACCAGGAGAATATTATACACAGAATATTGTGGCACAATCAAATGTAATAGACTTTTCTACTAGCAGCAATGCAATGACCCAGGACAATCCAGAGGAACTTATGAGAAAGAACATTATCCACATCCAGAGAAAGAACTGTGGGAGGAGAAATGCAGAAGAAAAACATATGATTGATCACATGGTTCAATGGGGATATGATTAGGGATTTTGACTTTAAATGGTCACTATTGCAAATACTAATAATATGGAAATGGGTTTTAAAAAGTGATACATGCATAATGAGCAGTAAAACTGCTCATTAGCTATAGGAGGGGGGAGAGAAGAGGAGTGAGAAAGAACATGAATCATGTAAACGTGGGAAAATATTCTTAATTAATTAATTAATTAAAAAGACTTCTCCAAAGGCACAAAGATAATACAAAGTTAAGAGTGAACGTCAGATCTTCTGACACTAAATTCAGAACTCTAGGTCAGCAAAGCAAAATAAGGTCTGGTTCTTCCCAACATGAAAGTCTTCAAGTATAGCCTTAGATATTTGTACTGCCAATTTCCCAGGTTTTTTTAGGAAATAATTTTGATATGGGAGTGGATGAGGGCTAAGTATTATATAAAAATCAGTTATCTTCATCATAGCCTATCGTCTCCTTTTTTATGTAGTTCAGACTGAAATAACCTTAGGATGAGTCAATATCCTGCTATTAATTAACTCTTGTAGTTAATATTTTATGGTCTGTTGTATTAATGTATAAAATAATTTTTTGTAGTTAAATAAAAGTGCTAAGATGTTTGTTCATCCTCTGTTAACTCGTTGAAAGCAATTAGTACAACTCCATTAGCATACAGGACACTTTTTAACTGATAGAAAGCTTTCTATGTCTTATCTCTGTAATTCTATACCACCTTATAAATATAAGACTATAGTGTAGCTTCTTAGAATTCTGTAACTAGAAGGATTAACCTTGTAGAAAATGTAAGGAAATTTAAATGAAATCATACTGGTTATTATAGAATGTGTACATACACAAACACATTTATATATAATAATATCAATCACCATAGCCTTGTTAGTATCTTTGTGGACTGGAAATTTACTTTTTTCATCTCTGTGGAACCTGAGTTAGCATTTCACATGTAAAATCTCAAGAGAGAGGAAAACAAACATAAAAGCATCTCTGTAAGACCTTTGATTCCTCATGAGAGAATAAGCCAAAAGCCTTCTTCTGGAACTTTCCAGGCAATTGACATGTATTCACTGTTAATTGTCTCTTGCTTTTTTGCATTAACTTCTAAATCCAGATGAAATAATCTCCCCCTTTTTTCCCAATAACTTCTTCTGGGCCCAGATACCCTCAAAACATTTGGATTCATAAATTAGATCTTATTATTTTTGTTAGCTAGTCTTGGATAAATCAGGAAACATTTCAGTCCCAAACCCATTATCTTCAACCATTTACTTCATTTGAAGATCTCAAGGCATATTTCTGGAAATTGACATAGCTGACAACACTTTACTCTCTGGAAACCCTTAAAAGGAGGGAGAACCAAAAACATACACAAGAGAAAATTTTTTCCTTCACAAAAGGGTAAAGCTTAGGTGACATTTCTGCAGCTTAAATTCCACTTAAATCTGAAGAATGATAACATCTTTTTTTTTTTGTTCTAACCTAGTTACACTTAGAAACCCTCAATATCCCATCTACCTCTTCCAATGGACTGTAAAAAATATTCTTTAATAAATCTCTTGTGGGATCATGAGCTTTCACAAAGAATTTCTTTTTCCCCTCCCTAGTACAGATAATTGGATTACCATGTAATAAGTCTGATGGAAAAACATTTGCCACCAAATGAAGGCATTTAAATGGGGAGGAGAATTTGATCAATAGGTGGACTAATATCACATTCAATCAACTTTGGACAACAGTTTAGTGTGTGATTCAAGTGAATATTGGCTGAGTTTTCTAGGTTATCCTGTGATTTGTTGTATACAGATTTGTAATCTACTGATCCATTAAAGATAAGCAGATGCTGATATATAATTCTAGGGAAGAGGTCATTAGTGTCTTACAAGGCATATGATAGATGTTCAATTTCTACAGATTGTGGCATTGTATGACAGTTTCTACCAATTCTTTGGAAAAGAAACGTTGGTTGCTGTTAGAATATCTTTTTTATTGAAATTTTATTTAATTAATTAACTTAGAATATTTTTCCATGGTTACAAGATTCATGTTCTTTCCCGACCTCCCCCCAAAATCCCTCCCATAGTCTACTCAAAATTCCTCTGGGATTTACATGTGTCATTGATCAAGCCCCATTTCCATACCATTAATATTTTCACTAGGGTGATCATTTAGAGTCTATATCCCCAATCATATCCCCATCAATCCTTGTGATTGAGCAGTTGTTTTTCTTCTGTTTCTATTCCCACAGTTCTTCCTCTGATCGTAGATAGCATTCTTTCTCATAAGTCCTTCAGAATTGTCCTTGATCATTGCATTGTTGCTAGTAGAGAAGTCCATTACATTTGATTGTACCACAGTGTATCAGTCTCTGTACATTCTTCTCCTGGTTAGGCTTCTTTCACTCTGCATCAATTCCTGGAGGTCATTCCAGTTCTTCTTTTAACCTAGGCAATTTATATTTTTGTAAATATTCATCCATATCACCTAGATCTCCATATAATTAGGCATAACAGTTTTTAATGATTGCCTTAATTTCTTCTTTGTTAGAAGTGAGATCTCCCTTTTCATCTTGGATACTGTTGATTTGGTTTTCTTCTTTCCTTTTTTAAATTAGATTTACCAGTACTTTGTCTATCTTATTTGTTTGTTTGTTTTTTTCAAAATACCAGCTTCTAGTCTTATTTATTAGTTCAATAGTTCTTTTACTTTTGGTTTTATTAATTTCTGCTTTAATTTTTAGGATCTCTAATTTAGTTTTCCTTTGAGGATTTTTAATTTGATCCCTTTCAGGTTTTTTGATTTGCATGACCAATTCTTTTACCTCTGCCCTCCCTAATTTGTTAATATATAAACTCAAGTATATAAAATTCCCCTTGAGTACTGCTTTGGCTGAATCCTATAGATTTTGAAAGAATGTCTCATCATTATCATTTTCTTCAATGAAATTATTGTTTCTATGATTTGTTCTTTAAACTGATTTTGGAGAATCATATTACTTAGTTTCCAATTAATTTTTGATTTGTCACTCCATGTACCCTTACTAATGATTATTTTTATTGCATTATGATCTGAAAAGGTTGCATTTATTATTTTTTCTTTTTTGCATGGGTGTGCCATGTTTTTATGCCCTAGTACATGGTAAATCTTTGTGAAAGTACCATGTGCCACTGAAAAGAAGGTGTATTATTTTTTGCCCCTATTTTTCTCCACATACCTATTAACTCTAATTTTTGTAAGATTTCATCCACATCTCTTACCTCTTTCTTATTTATTTTTTGGTTTTATTTATCTAGATCTTATAGAGGAAAGTTCAGGTCTCCCACTAGTATAGTTTTACTATTTATTTCTTCCTTCAATTCCACTACTTTCTCCTTTAGAAATCTGGATGCTATGCCATTTGGTGCATACATGTTGAGTACTGATATTTCCTCATTTTTCTACACTGCCTTTTATCAGGATGTAATTAACTTCCCTATCTCTTTTGATCAGATCTATTTTTACTTTGGCTTTGTAAGATATCATGATTGTGACTCCTGCCTTCTTTTTCTCAGTTGAGGCCTAATAGATCTTGCTCTAGCCTTTGATCTTTATTCTGTGAATGTCTACCTGCCTCATGTATGTTTCTTGTAGATATCATATGGTAGGATTTTGGTTTCTAATCCACTCAGCTATTTCCTTTTATTTTATGGATGAGTTCATTTCATTCACATTCAGAGTTATGATAACCACTTCTACTCCAAAACATTTTGATAACCTCTCCTAGTTCTGCCTTTTCTTCTTTCTCTATATCTTTCTTAACCAATGGTTTGCTTTTAATCAGTCCCCCTAATCCCCACCCTTATTATACTTTCCTTTCTGCCCCCTCCTTTTTTGTTCCCTTCTTATTTTTTAGAGTCAATTAAGTTCCTTCCTCCCTTCCCTTCCTTCTTTGTATTTCCCTCCCCACTCTCCCCGTTAGTTTTTTTTTCCCTTTCTCAATTTCCCGGTAGGGTAAGATAGACTTCTATACTCCAATGGATCTAGATGCTCTTCCTTCTTAGAAATGATTTCACTGAGAGTAAAGTTTAATAAGTATTTCCTA
Source organism: Monodelphis domestica (assembly GCF_027887165.1). Taxonomy (NCBI): domain Eukaryota; kingdom Metazoa; phylum Chordata; class Mammalia; order Didelphimorphia; family Didelphidae; genus Monodelphis; species Monodelphis domestica. The sequence continues at coordinate 470,964,728 of NC_077229.1, read as the reverse complement.
TTACCACTCTCTTCCTCTCTTCTTATGATAGTATTCTTCCCCTCCCTTTCCCATGCACCTCTTTGTGTGATATAGATTATCCTATTTATCTTATTCCGTCAAGTTTTTCTTGGTGCCATCTTCTATACCCCCCTCCCTTTTTCTTTTTTTTTTGCATATCATCTTAGACCACTTATTACCCCAATCTTTACCTATGAATGATTCTTCTAATTACTATAATAGTTAATATAATTTTTGAGAGTTACAAATAACATTTTCCCATATATTAATGTAAAAAATTTGATCTTATTAAAGCCCTTTAAGAAGAAATAAGAATATTTTTTTTCTTTTCCCTCTCCTTGTTTTTTACCTTTTCATGTTTCTCTTGATTTTTATGTTTAGATATCAAACTTTCCGATTATTTCTAGTCTTTTCTTTACAAATACTTGGGAATCTTCTTTTTTGTTGAATACCCATACTTTCTCTTGGAAGTATATAGTCATTTTGATGGGTTGGTTGCATACCCAATTCTCTTGTCTTTCTGAATATCATATTCCAAGCTTTGCGGTCCTTTAGTGTGGAAGCTGCCAGAATTTGTGTGATCATGATTGGTGCTCCTTGATTTCTAAATTGTCTCTTTTTGACTTCTTGTAAAATTTTCTGCTTAGCTTGGAAGCTTTTGAATTTGGCAATTACATTCCTGGGAGTTGTCTTTTGAGGATTTATTGTAGAGGGTGTTCTATGAACTCTTTCAATGTTTATTTTGCTCTCTTGTTCAAGAGCATCAGGGCAATTTTCTTGAATAATTTCTTGTAGTGCGATGTCAACATTTCTGTTTATTTCTGGGTTTTCAGGTAGACCAATGATTCTCAAGTTGTCTCTTCTTGATCTGTTTTACAAATCATTCATTTTCTCAATGAGATATTTCATGTTTTCTTCTATTTTGTCAGTTTTTTGACTTTGCTTTATTAATTCTTGATGTTTTGTGAGATCATTGGCTCCCAATTGCCCAATTCTGGTATTTAAAGACTCGTTTTCCACTATAATCTTTTGATTTTCCTTTTCGATTTGGTCTACCCTGCTTTTCATGTCTTCTAGCTGTTTAATTTTGGTCTCTAATTGTGAGTTCCTCTCTTTTAAACTGTTATTTTCTTTTTGAACTATTTCCCACTTTTCTTGCCAAATCTCTTCCATCTTTCTAATAAGCACTGATTTAAATTCTTCAAGAGCTTGTGGCCAATTTCCATTTTTTGGAAGGTTTGGATATGTTTATTTGTTTGTCATCTTCTGCTATTTCCTCTGTAGTCTGGATTTTTTCCCCATAAAAATTATCCAGGGTCAATGCCTTCTTGTTCTTCTTGATAATGGGAAATTGTTTTTCCTGGGCATTATTTGCTATCACTATTCTGGTTTTTCCTTCCCCTTTGAGACAGAAATCTGATTGAGGAGGGCAGGCTCTCTGTAAGGAGCATGGTCTTTGCCTGAGACCACCTCTTGAGTCTCCTCAACTTCTACTGAGTACCACCAATCTCTGTGCTATCTCTGTGACCAAGGTCCAAACTCTTTAGCCTGCTGGGGTCTGAAGTTCAACTGCTCTCAGAGGCAGGTTCTTGGTGGTCTTAGTCAGCTGCCAAGGACCTAGAGGTGCCCCTTACTTGCTCGCTGATTCGAGCTCACACTGGCTCTAACTGTGGCTCTGCAGGTGGGGTGGGGGATGGTTGATCAACTCACATTTTGGTGGAAGCTATTTCACCCCCTTATATTGTGGAAATGCCCAAATCCCATGTACCTTCAATGCTATGCCCTACTATGGAGTCCCTTCATTCATATGAATTTGGATTTTTTGGCCTTTTGAGGTGGTCTATATCAGTAGGTGATGAGGAAAGGAAGAGTCCTGCCTCTACACTATAGCCATGTTAAGCCAGAAGTCTAAGTAATGGTTTCTTAGATATAACCCCTCTGCAATTTCTGGTGACAACAACCAGATTGTGAATTACCATCTTAAACCCTTCAGTTCCCTTAACCAAATCTATGATTCATCAATTTGTTCATCACTCCTTTTGTGATACATGAATGGCTAAGATCACAAAGGTGTAATAAATGAAAAGTATTGTGATCTGGTTCTGGGACTGTAGTACCTTTGTAGGTTTCTTTGGGAGATGAACTTCTTTTTACTAAATTTGATAAATACAATGGCATAAGCATGTTATCAACATTTAATACTGTTTAGTGAAGTGTTTACTTCAAAAGCATTTCTGCAGGTTTGGAGAAGGAGGAGGAAGAGTAATCATGATATTGGTTGTTGTCATGTGGGATTAGTAGTAATTGTGGCAGCAACAGTATCTTGTTCTCATATTTTTCACTGTGGTTCAGATTGAAACAGTCCTAGGACAAGCTGACATCTTACTAATATTCTTTTAATTTTATATTCTACATATTTATTATATATTATATATAATTATATATACTTATAATAATTATATAAAATATAATTGATAATTGATAATATATATAATATGTTATTTGTTATATTTTTCTATGGAAAATTTCAAAGATGAACAAAATAATGTTCTTTGTGGTTAAACAAAAACATCAAGATACAAACACATCCTCTGTAGACTCACTGAAAGTGTCCTTGATACAACAACAGGAGAAGACAAGATATGAAACATCATATGTGTCTCATCTTATTGCCAAATTATTTTCATCTCCTCTTCTACTTTCATATTTTGTTAGCATTTTTCCCACATACCTTAGAGATAAATATTTGGTAATACAATACCTATAAGTGTTCTTAAATTATTATGAATCAATATTATATACAGGCAAATTTGAGCAATATTTCAGTCTATGATCATGCTCTAGTCCCATTCCAGTGTCTTATATGAGTTCTTTAAGATATTTTGAGATCCATAGGTATAGTATAGGGATTAGCCATCTGTCAACCCATGAAGAACAGCAAACTTCTGGTTATAATTCTAGTTATTAGGTGATGTCTTGCTAGGTATTGAGTAGGTGCTCAATTTTTATAGCTTCCAAGTGATATATTGCACAGTATTTATAGTTACCCAGCAAAAACTACATTGATCACTGCATTCAGGTTCCTTTAAGGATAACCTCCTATAATTTCTGATGTCAATGACCTGCTATTTAATTGCCATCATAAACTTCCGTTTCTTCCCCCCAAAATGCACGATTCAGTCATTTATTCAATATTTCTTCATAGACATATAACTGATAGTTCATACTAGTTTGCCCATTCTGACCATTTGAATCTACTCCTAGATATCTATTTCACAGACTCTATTCAGTGGTAAACTATCTTTTGATTACATCTAACAAATTCCATGGTGTTTATTTTTTATTCAGCTCTACTATTTCTCAACCATGAGATGTCTGCTTTTTCTAAAAGTGTTTTATAAGTTTTGAACATGTGTATTGCATGTTCTAACAACTTATGCCAATCCTATTCCTCTTTTTTGGTGAAGAAATGTTCATCTTTTTGATAGAATCCTTAGTGTGTTTCATTAATATAGCATAGGTTTTTCTTAGAATAGTTTCCAAATCTGCCAACATCCATGTTATAATTCTGAAGTGTATGTTAAGAAAAAGATGTTGCATATGTATTCATTGTTTTAAATGTGTTCTCCCCATTCATACTGATTTTCATAATGTCATTGTTCATAAGAATAATAAAGGGCCATTTTCTGCTACCAGAAACTATAGGTAACTCATATTAAACCCTAGCCTTTTCCTTGATGCCTTTATGTTCAATATATCTTTCCTAAAGAAGAAAAGGTATTTTTAGATATCTTTTTCATCAAAAATAACCTCCAGATTCAACATTGAAATTTTGTCTCTATTTTTCTTTGGCACATGTTAAGGATTTTATACCTGAGTCCAAAAGACATTTTGACATTATTGTAGAAAGATTCCATGAAATGAAAATGTTGTCTAAAGTGTTCTTCAGTGGATCCGTATAGTTTCATGTCATTCATGTGCCTTAAATTATTAATATGGTTTGATTCATCCTTTAATTAAGAAGCCATACTTAGTTCTATTTAGGAGAGATAATAATGAATTCAAATTAAGGCAGAATTCCAGTGGATTTAAATTGTTTCACTGAAAAAAATGGCATGTTTTATACAAATTATTTTTCACATTATGGTGTTGTGGGGTATTTTTAAAAAAATTAAACTATTACTTTCCATCCTAGAAGCAATGCTATGCATTGGTTCCAAGGGAGAAGAGTTCTCAGGGCTAAGCAATGAGGGTTAAGTGACTTACCCAGGGTCACACATCTGGGAACTGCCTGAGGTCAGAGTGGATCCTAGGACCTCTTGTCTCTATACTTGACTAAGTCCACTAAGTCATCTAGCTGCCCCTGGTATTTAAAAAATTTTTAAAAACATTTTCATGCAGTCATCACATACTCCAGCATCATCATTATCTATGGTTCTCTGTAATACATTAATAAATTGTTAGTAAAGGACTGAGTCAAATGTTTGGCAATAATCAAGAAATGGAGTGTAAATATCATATAGCATTTTGGCAATTTATTCAATAAATAATAAATCAATAATAAGTTGTTCTTTATATTCATGGAGGTTTGTTTCACAACTTATTTGCTCTTTGACCACTATATTGTTTTCTTATAATTATTTATAGACTTTTTTAGTGAAATTAACTTGGGAATACTTTACAAAATGTTCATAAATGTACAACTGGTCTAGACTTTTAGAGGTTTCTAGAGCAACAAATATTTTCATATCAGTCTAAATGTCTGCCTCTGGAACAGTAGAATAGATTTGGAATGTATCAAAATAAAAAATATGATATTAACAAAATACAAACTCAAGCTCTATAAGGTAGCTGAAGAGAGATAAATGATCCTTTGTCAATAATAAGGGATTCTGGTAGATCATCTAATACAACATAAAAATCAAGTTAAAATTTTATAGAAATATTTTATGAAAAAACACAAATTACTCAGAGCAAGAATCATGGCTGATAATAGATGAAGGACACTGAATTTATCTAATGCAATTGATATTATTGTAGCACAAAATATGGCTTATGAAAAGGCCCTCCATGGGTGACATACACACAAACTCAGCCAACAATGCGTCAACATGAGGCATCAAATAAATGGTTGTCAAATAGATTTGCTTACATAAACAGAGATATTCATGATGGCAATGAAAGACCAGATCACTACTCCCAAAAATAATAAATAACTCCTTATGTATTAACCCTTTCTTTCCATTTTAGAATTAGTACAGTGTATTGATTCTAAGATCAAAGAATGGCAAGGGCTAGACAAATGGCATTAAGTGACTTGACCAAAGTCACACAGCAAGGAAGTATCTAAGACCATTTGAATCTGGAATTTGATTTGGATCTTTGAATTTGGAATTTGAATCTGGAACCTTCTGCCTCCAGGTCTAGCTCTCTATACACTGAGAAACCTTGTTGCCCAATTTTTTTTAATCCCTTGACTCCTATCTTAGTATCAATTCGAAGAGAGGAGAGTGGCAAGGGCTAGTCAGTCAGGGTTAAGTGACTTGTCTGAGGTCAGAAGAGAAACCATGTCTTTCTGACTTCAGGCCTTGTGTTCTCTCCAATGTGATAGCTAGCTACTCCTAAATAATTCATTCTTATAGAGCATCAATTTACTGATCAATGAATGCAGGCATTACAAGTAATGATAGAAAATATGCAATATATAGATATTATTATCTTCATATGCAATATCATTTATTATTTATCAGCAATATTATTATTGTAAAAATTTTACCACCTACAAAATGACAGGAAAGAAGCAACCAAAAGCCTTCAGAGCCTTGCTATTCTTCCTAAGCTAAAAGACAATAAATCTCATTACAACTAGGAACTACAAGTTGTCCTTGAAAATTTGATAAATATACTGAATTTGAACCAAAACATTAACACACACACACACACACACACACACACACACACACACACACACACACACACAAAACTTTGCCATAATGGCTGGGCCATAATCTTGACCCACAAAATTTTAAGAACATTTTTAATAAATGTTGCTATGCCAGAACACTCATAACTTCCAAATTAAATAGAATCAAATATTTTGAAAATATAAAGAACATATTGAAGAAATTAAAACAATATGGGAACAAGAAGTACAAATTATCCTTGTTACTATGTCTTCCCCTGATGTCTCAGAGAATCTTTAAGTGAGTGTATAGAATTGAGCATACATCATAAATACATTCATTATTTAAACCTAGGTCTTTTATCTACCTGTACAAGAGTTTATAAAATACTAAATATAAAATAATAATTATAGAATAATGACTCATCCCAAGATTGCTGCTATAAGTTATAAGGAGTTATAAGAACATAAAGGACAATATAATAATTATAATAAAAATAATTACACCAAAACATAGCATAATAATATAAGATAAAGTATTTTAAAGTATTGTCAATAAGTATAATAAGCACTCACTAAAGATTAAAAATATCATCTATATAGTTGTTATATTATATTTGCATCAATTTGAAGACCAGAAGTCTCTGAGCAAAGACTAAATATCTACTTATTCAGTTGTAGTGGGGATGAGTCTTTTTCTGGTAAAGATTAGACTAGATGAGCATTAAGATTTTTATTCTTATTCTGAAAGTCTATGCTTCTATAATTTCATAATCATTTAATATTTACATACTTTTTCTATTTTTATATGGGATTCTTTCACCATGTCACTGTGTGTCAGATTGTAGTGAGCTTGTATTTAAACATCAGTGTCTCATTCTTACTCATACATGCAACTTTAATATTTCATCATGACTTGGACATGGAAAATTATACTAATCTGAAGATATTTTTAGCCTTGACCTAGTGTCTACTGTGAAAGAACCAGTATGAAGATGTTTCTCACTCAAGAAAGGAGGGCTTCAAAGTAGAGGTTTCATCAAAGTCATTTCATGAACTAATATCTCAAGTCCTGATAAGAAAGTAAAAATGGCACTTAGGATAAGTATGTTGGGAAGAGCAGCTGGGGCTGATGAAATGTGGACAGAAGAAATCCATTGTGAAGGCAACATAATTATTTTGAAGACTTTCAAGAATGCACCTATTTTCCTTCTTAATCCTATGTATTATAGTTTATTTACTTAAAAACATTATTCCAAGAAGGAGTTCATATGCTCCACCACATTATCAAAGGCATCCACAACACACATAAAATGTTTAAGAACTTCTGCTGTAAAAAGCAAATTAACATAGATTTTAATCCTGAGTGAATGAAATGTGAAGATAGACAGAGGGGAGTACAAAATATATGTTGGAAAATATAGTGCAAGATTCAGAAATGAAAAGGGCTAAAATTTATAGAATAATCAGAGCCATCATACTTTGTATAGTATGAATACTTTCTTTTAGAAGAGAGTGTAGGGTACTAGGTATGGCAAGTATCAAACATCAAAAATAATTAAAGTTGACAGAATTTTAACAATCCAATTCAATCCAGCAAGGATTTATTAAGAGCCCAACATAGTATTCTGTTACTTATTAGGAGGAAGGAAGGAAGGAAGGAAGGAAGGAAGGAAGGAAGGAAGGAAGGAAGGAAGGAAGGAAGGAAGGAAGGAAGGAAGGAAGGAAGGAAGGAAGGAAGGAAGGAAGGAAGGAAGGAAGGAAGGAAGGAAGGAAGGAAGGAAGGAAGGAAGGAAGGAAGGAAGGAAGGAAGGAAGGAAGGAAGGAAGGAAGGAAGGAAGGAAGGAAGGAAGGAAGGAAGGAAGGAAGGAAGGAAGGAAGAAAGGGGCTGTAAAGAGAATCCAAGTATAAATAAAGTTTGACTGGGGTACTTCTTAAAATTGTTATTCCAGAGAGGAGAGCCTCAAGGTAAAGATTTCATAAAAGTCACTTCATAGACTTATAAGTCAGTACACAAAGTAAAAATGACTCTTAGGACAATAATGTTGGGAAGAGTAGTTGGGGCTGATGAAATGTGCACAGAATTCCATTGGGAAGGCAAAACAATTTTGAAGATTCTCCAGGATGGATTCAGAAAAGAAGTGTAGGCTATCCATAAAATGTGAATAAATGCTCTAAAAGCACTGACAATTAGAGAAATATAAATTGAAGCAGTTCTAAAGGTCTACTTCACATTAATCAGATGGTAAAAATATACTCCTCTAAAAAAAAGAAAAAAGAATAAATGACAAATGTTGCAGGACATGTAGGAAAATAGGCATATTAATATATTGTTGGAGGCTCTATGAATGGGCACAACCATTCTGGAAAGTAATATGGAATTATATAGGAACAACTAGGTAGCTCAGTGGATAGAAAGTCGGGGCTAGTATTGGAAGGATCTGGGTTAAAATACGGCCTCAAACTTCCTATTTGTGAGTCTATGGTCAAATCACTTAATCCCAATTGCCTAGCCCTTACCTTCCACATTGGAACAAATACTTAATATCAATTCCAAGACAAAAGTAAGGATTTTAAATATATTATATTATATATATATATACATACATATATATGTACATACATATATATACATATATGGAACTATATGTATAATAAACAATACTTGACCTTTGTTCTAGTTTTGCCAAAAGGATTATATTTTTTAAAAGAAAAGGAAAAAAAGATCCTAAATATACAAAATTTTTATAACAATTCTTGTGGTGACTAAAGGAAAAATAACCCTGGAAACTAAGGGGATCCCCATCATGTAGGGGAATAGCCAAATAGATTTTCAAAATATCCCAAAAAAGAAGAAATATTCCTCATTCATATAGGATACATGCTTATTTTCTCACTTCTTTGAAATCTATGTAATTAAATATCTTCACCTTTATTGTGAGGTATAAATGATGAAAATATAGGAAGTAAGAAAGCAATCTTTAGAAGCCACAAAAATTTTTATATTACCACAATTAACTAAAATGTTGAATTGTTGACTCAGATTGGCTGAAAGATATAGAGTAGAAAGTATCCCACTGTTTAATATTTGCTGATTTTTTTAAGTGTCTTTAACTCTGCAAGTTGAAACTTAGCCTTAAAGATTCACATAAACCCCATGCACATGTTAACATTCAATTATACAACAGAAAAAAATTTTTCTAAGGATCCTCTGACTATTAATATGAAGTGTGAGCATATAAAAGGGAGCTTTGTGCTTTCCACAGTCATGGTGAATAGCCTAAACAGAGTACAAAAGGACAAGGAATTCTCTCCATATGTTCCTACTTGTAGCAGTCGTTGTGTTGATTGCACCAAACACCCAAATACTATGAGGTTTCTGCAATGAGATGTACAATTGCTCAGAGGTTGACCCATCAAGCCAAATTTTTAAAAGTGAATATTGCTCAGATTGTGGTACTGAACTGCCAGTTCACTGAATTAGTCTATCGATACATAAGTCATGGGTACTAATAGGAATTGACAACTCTTCAAGCCCAGAACTGTGCTTTCCTCCAGGAAAAACAGAGGGGGATAGGTCTCATTTGAGATATTGTGTATGGAATGGGTAAATTTTATAATTTTATGGTTGGACTGAATATATATATATATATATATATATATATATATATATATATATATATATATATATATATATATAAAGTTGGTCACCAGTGATTTAAATTCTAAATCCCAATGAATGCTCAAGTCAGAATGGAATTATATGGTGATTTATTTACAATAGAATTAAGAAATTAACAATGAGAGAGAGAGAAAGAGAGAGGGAAAAGGGAAGGATAGCTGCATGGGAGTTCAGAGGCCTCAGCCAAGGGGTCTCTCCAGAGGCTAGTGACTCCAGAAAGCCAAGGGAAAAGGAATTTCAAGAGATGGGCCTTTTCAGAGGCTGTTGCCTCCAAAAAAGCCAAGGAAAGGGGAGTCAGCCTTATCACTCACCAGTGATCTTCTAAGGGAAGCAGTCTCAAGTCTCACACCTGAGCTCCTCCATGGTAGAGTTCCATAGCCAAGATCCTCTCACAGGAAGTGGTGTGAAATATAAAGGCAGTTCTTTACATCACTTCCTGTGCCTTACATGTACCAATGGTGGCTTAAATTTGGATTTGGACAGCCCAAGGGGGTCAGCCAGTTGTTTCTGATTTGTCACTTGCTAGCACATGCAGGTCATAGAACTTCCTCCCCAGCACTTAATCCTTAAGTGGGGGGGGGGGGGTGTATATATTCCTAGTTGCTAAAATTCTAAAGACTAAGCAGGGTGGAGTAAATCTAAAATTCACATGTATCATGTTTAATACTTTCCCCAGAGTGAGAGTAATAGATGTATGAATTATGGCTTCAGTCAGTCAGTCCATAAACATTCATTATCTACTTACTGCATGCTAGATATTGTGCCAAGTACTAGAGATTCTAAGAAAAAACATTAGCACAGTCCCTGTCCTCAACAAGCTCATATTCTAATGAGAGAGACAATGTAAAAGAAACTATGTACAAACAAGATGTATACAATTTAAAGGGGGAAAAGGAAGAGAATGACAAGGAAAGTATCTCACAGAAAGTAGTTTTTCAACTGAGCTTGAAGGAAGACATGGAAACCAGAAGGCAGAGGAAAAGATGGATTAGACCTGAAGGAGTATAAACATAAAAGAAGGGGGAAAACAAACAAACAAAAAACCTCTAAAGATTAAAAAAAAACTTACCTTCCATCTTGGAATTAATACTGTGTATTGGTTCCAAGGTAGAAAAGAGGTAAGAGCTAGGCAATGGAGGTTAAGTGACTTGCTCAGGGTCACATAGCTATGAAGTGTCTGAGGCCATATTTGAATCCAGGACCTCCCATCTCTAGGCCTGACTCTCAATCCACTGAGCTACCTAGCTGTCCCCCTCAAAAGAATTTTAAGAGTACACCTCTTATTCACAGCTATATTATGTCTGAACAACATAGCTTGAGCAGGAATTATTGACTCTCAGAGACATTATCCCATCTAAACAAAGAGAATCTTGACAACAGGATAGCTAATAACTGATAAGTGACAGCAGACATTAAAATACCTCTGCTTTTCATAATATTTTATATGAATTAATCATTTGATCTTCACAATATGCCTTGGATGACAGACAGTATAGACCTAATTATGCCAATTTACTTTTGGGGAAACTGAGGTCCAAAGAGGATAAGTAAAAAAAAACCAGTAGTCTTAAAAGATTCTGCTAAAATTTATGTATGTTTCATAAATTCCAGTTTGTTAAGCTCATAATTTATAGTTTTTAAGTTACCAAAAAGTCAATTTTTTCTTACTCTGTATATTAGCTGCCAAAACAAATTGCTGTAATATGTTGCCAAGCCCATGGCTATGGGAAGGACCCTGTGTCTAGAGGAAATTATAAGGCAGACAAAGCAGTCAAATATGCTGCCCAAAGAGCGTCTATCCATGTCATGAGTCTCTCAATCATTGAGGAAGCAGATTTAACCAAAGCTTACAATGACTTTGAAGTTCAGACTGGATAGATAAGTTTAGAGCTAAAAGGGATAATGGGATATGGATTTCAGGCACAGAAAAGCCCATCTTTGATACAGGCAACTGATTTGGGTTCACCACTGGAATAACATCTATTGCAAATATAGTCTGTGGGAAGTGTGCTATTTGTATGAAGTTTAATCAAAGAATATTTAAGAAAAAAGGGTTATGGGGAAGACCGTTAGCTTATACTCCATTTGAGAGCATACAAATAGAATTTGTAAACATGCCTAAAACTGGAAAATTTATATACTGTCTAGTGATTGTAGATAGACTTACACAATGGCCAAAACCATTTCCTTCAAATGTTTTTTTTCCTTTTACCACACAGCAGGGTGTGTGGTAAAAGTGTTATTGAAGGAGATAGTGCCTAGGTTTGGGGTACCATGTTTTGTGGACTCAGATTGTGGGGGGCATTTTTCAGAATCCATTTTAAGACAGGTGTACTAGAATTTGAGAATCAAAGCCAGTTTTCATAGTTTTTACCATTCCCAAAGTTCTGGACTGGTAGAGAGAGTTAACAGAGAACTGAAAACAATGATTGGCAAGATTGCTTCAGAGACAGACTTAAAATGGCCTTAAATCTTTCTATCTCCATAGAAGAAAAGACCCAGTGGGGATCTGCATATTTCTGCTTTTGAAATGTTGTATGGCCATACCCTGTTACAAGCAAATATGTGTAAGCCAGCTTTTATTTCAATGTTAGGTAGTGATAGTCAAATTTCAAACTATATAACAGAATTGCAAGGCAAGTTGGAAGAGCTCCATCATATGGGTTTGATTCAACAAGCTGATCCTCTTGATTATTCTTTACATGGAATAAAACCTGGAGATTGTGTTTGTTAAGAACTTTACTAGAAAGTCAACTACAGAAGAGAAGTGGAAAGGTCCTTACCAAATGATTTTAACTAGTCCTTCAGCTGTAAAAATCCTGGGCAAAGATCTGTGGATGCATTGTTCCCATATTAAGATCATCCAAGCTCACAGAAATAGCCAAGGATGAGGAAAGAATTTAGACAGAAATAAATTTAGGAGACAGAGAGAGGAAAATGAAAATGAGTACTTGGAAGAAGAAAACTGAGAGATCTTCAGTCAATATGAGATCCATCCAGCAAAAGGTTCACAAGGGAACCTTACAGTGGAAAAATAGAAACAACCCATAGGAAAAGCAGGAAGAGATTTCATAGCAGGAGAGAAGCAAAAATATACCTGGTTGCTGAAAAGACAAACTATGAAAACTTGTACATAGAGAAAATGACAGGAATGGATTGAAGAATTTTGTAAGATATAATGCACCATAAAACATAAATACATGGTTCAAATTTAGGTTACATTCAACACAAACATACATGAAAGAAAGAAGAGAACTCATCAGGCAACATGGAAAGAGGAATTCTGAAGGGAAACTGAGTATGTACATCCAATAGAACACATAAATAGATGACATAATCCACAAATGATGATATCTATATGTTTTCAGACCCTAGGTAGATAAAAAGAGGTCTTTGTAATGGAAAAGAATTGATATCATAAGTAAATAGTTAGTATTAGATCCATAAGGTGTTAACTGAATAGAAAGATCTGGAGATTTTCTATTTGGTTAATATCAGGGTGTAGTGTAAAAAATAGACTCGAATACAGGACTACAATCCCCACAAGTCTTTGCTCCACTTCCCCAAAATGCTTTGTAATCTCACGGAAATTCTGAGGTGGGCCGAGATTGAGGAAGGATTTAAGCTGGTGGCAAAGGTTTTTGTGGCTCTTCTTTTGGACTTCTGTTTTGGAGCAGATGCATTTCTTCTGTGATGTGAGGTTATCTGGCCTAGGCACGTGGTTTTTCTTATTCTGTATTTTCTTAATCTTTAACCTGTAATAAACCTCTAAAAATATATAATACTCCTTGCAGAGAGAAACTAATTTCTACCTGCCTCAGTCTCCCCATATTCCAAAATTTTAATCTTTACAATAGATAGGGTTTATTGTAATGAAATATATAATGAATGCAGTACATAATATGCACATGGATCTAAATATATCTGTACATACTTATAAATATTTGTAACATAGAATTATTATAGTTATGTACATATATATATTTGACTTGTATCATATCTATATATATGTATATATCATATGTATATAGGATATGTATAGGATAAGATAGGGAGTTTCTCAATTCATTGTAACAGATTAGTTAAATGTAGTAGAGTTAACATAGACAATAGAGACATGTTTGAATTGTTCAGATAAAAGTTGGTTTTTTTAATTGCAATTTTCAGACTTTTTTTTTTACTCAGATTTTGTTTGGTGCCAAAGCTTAAGCTAAAATTGTGTTTATTGTAAAATTTTTTAATATTTTTTTCTATTTTTATACAAATTGGGAGTTTGATTTTGGTATTAGATAGAATTGGGTTTGTATTAGCTTAGTATTATAAGATTGATGGAAAATTGGTTTAGAAGAGTTTATGACAGTGTTTAGCTTTTGAATTGGTTTGTATTTTGCAGAAGTGATTGGGTATATTAATGTTTTATGCATTTTTTTGAATTTGCAAAGGTGTTTCTGTTTTGTAATAACTTTGTAAATTCTTACCCTTACCCTTTCTTTCCTTGGTTGAGATCCCGAGATTAGGCATAGTTAAAATAGGGTTAGCATAGAAGAGAGTAGGGTGTTTTGGGGGGGGGAGGGATAGTTTATAGAATAAGTGACTGATAATGAATTAAGGTAAGTATTAAGTTTCACAGAATGGGAAACCAGTGATTTCTGTTTTGTGAAAGGGGAAGAGTGAGAGAATGGAAATGAAAAATAAAGAAAAATGCTAAGAGGTACAGGGTGAAAATATAGAATCTTGGATGGAGTGCAAGGGAAGGAATCTTCTGGTTCTCTTGGAATGCGGAGGAAGAGAGACTTCTGGGTGCCAAACTGCCAGCCCTGGGGAGAAGATTGGGAACAGTGAGAGAGGTCGCAGCTTCTAGACGTTGGTCTCCTTGGATCCTGCTTGTGATTTCCCAGTGTAATCATACATTTGGTTCCTGGCCAGTTTGAGATATTCCTGCCAGCCCTTTCCTGATCTGAGGGACTTCTAGCTGTGATGCTTTGGAAGAGAGAAACCCAGCTTGACTGACCTCTTCCTACACCGGCTTAGCCTGAAAATTGGGGGATCAGGCCAATTTAACCACCAACCCTGATCCAGCCAACTTGCTCTGCTAGCTTTACCAAAAATGGATTTGGAGCGACCTAAGACTAGGGAAGCTAGACCAGGAAATTTGGGGGAACATAGAGCTGTCAGGCAGGTTGCTAGATAGCTTCCAAGCAAAAGAAGGGAGACTTGTGAAAGCCTCTTAGAGGTGGGTTAAGCTTAGTTTAATAACCTCAGGATCTCCTTGACCCTCCATCCTCACCCACTCCTTGTTGTTCTTACTTCATTAAACCTGGTTTTAAAGGTTATACATCAGTCAGATTGCGTTTTTGAGAGCTCCAGGCCTGAGGGTAGCCGCCTTGCCTTCAGAGGCTGAGAGGAACAGAGACAACAGACTTGATTTTACCAACCTGTTAAGTGACAAAAACCAAAAACCAGTTTCTTTCGGTATATATATATATATATATATATATATATATATATATATGTATATATTTATTTATTTATTTATATATGTATGTATGTATAATTTTGTTATCTGTATACATGCAATTTTCCTCCAATAGAATTATGGCAGGGACTGTTTTATTTTATGTTGTCTTCTCTGTGTACAGTGCTTAATAAATGCTTATTGAATTCATTCTCTGCCTATCATCTTCTATCTCTCTATCTGGAAGGGATGCTCCTCAATCAATAAGCACTTATTAAGCATAGAATATATCATATTTCTTAAATCTTGTATAATTCTGGCCAGCTGAACATTATTAAGCTTTAATAAGTCTCTAATTAGGGAGGCAGCTGGGTATCTCAGTGGATTGAGAGCCAGGCCTAGAGATGGGAGGTCCTAGGTTCAAATCTGGCCTCAGACACTTCCCAGCTGTGTGACCCTGGGCAAGTCACTTAACCCCCATTGCCTAGCCCTTACCACTCTTCTGCCTTGGAGCCAATACACAGTATTGTGACAGAAGGTAAGGGTTTAAAAAAAAAATATGTATATATATAGCTACTAGGAAATGTTTTACATAATTTCCTTTTTGTAGTAGATATCATATTGCTTGCCTTCTCAGTGGGTATCAGAAGGGATGGGAGGGAAGAAGAGAATTTAGAATTCAAAATTCAAAATTAAAAGTGTTAAACATAAATAGGGGACAATGGAGCTCGATGGATGGAGAACTAGGCCTACAAATGGGAGGTCCTGGATTAAAATCTGGCCTCTAACACTTCTTAGCTGTGTGATCCTGGGCAAGTTACTTAATCCCTAATGCCTAGCCCTTACCATTTTTCTGCCTTGGAACCAGTATATAGAATTGATTCTAAGATGTAAGGTAAGGGTTTTTAGTAAATAAATAAAACTTTTAAAGAATTCAGAAAGTTGTATATCATCTCTTTTTCTGTGGTTATAAATTATTTTTATACTTTGTGGGGATACAGTTGTATATTCATCTTACCTTAAACTTTCAAAAGTATTAAATTGGGTTTTTGCTGCACTTTTTTGGTTCACCTTCAAGAATTTTTCCCATACAATGCAAAGAGAGGAAAAATCATTAACTGAATCATCTATCTTTTGATAAGCTATATATATATATATATATGTGTGTGTGTGTGTGTGTGTGTATGTATATATATTATGTATACATACTTTGTATGTGTGTATATATATATATTAAGGGGCATATCATTTAAATGCTTTAAACTTCATTTTCTTCATATGCTAGATGCTAGGACTAGAAAAGATGATTTCTAAGATCTTTTCTAACTTTAAATCATAGTCATCTCATATCATAGTCATCCAGAGCATCTTCTTCATTTAAAATAAATTGGATCCAAGTTACAAATTATTGTCCATATTGAAAATTTCAAAATCTTGATGCTAATAATTCATTTATAATTATATATATACATATTTTACAAACACACAATACAATAAAACTACACAAAGTCTCTTGGGAAACCCTTTTCTGTGATTTTATTTGTATAGGGAGTTCCCAGTGAGGAACCTCCATTCCAGATAGATAGATGATAGAAAGACAGATAAAATATATATAGTTAATATCAATATATTCTAAAGTATATATGCACATGTATTCAAAATGAGTCATGACAATTATTTCCATCTGTTTATCCAATGATTATAATATTTCCCTATACTTTGAAAGTAGAAAGAATCATCCATTTTTACAAGATGGTCATTTGTATCATCTGTAAAAACAAAATAAACAAAAAAAAAAGGCTTCACATATCATTATAGGTTATTAAATGAGGGGAAAGCATAAAGCTTACCTTCATGAAATTTCTAAACTTTATAGCAAAATAACCTTCTTGAAGTTTATTAAATTCTAATCATTTTTCTTGAAGGATTAGAAGCAATTATCATTAAGGTTCAAGCATTTAACTGTGACTGCAGCAATAAATCTTATTAAAATAACTGAAACATACTCTTTTTTTTGCATGTGGCAACCTGTCTCTGAATCACAACCATCTGCACACAGTTATTGCCTGGTTCACACAGATGGTAGCAAAGCAACTCTAAAGCTATACCATTCTTTAATCATAAGTTCTAACTGTACTGAACCAACCAAAATCTGAGTCAGACCATTAGCATTTGAAAGACTATGTGATCACTGTAATTAACAAATACACTTAAGATTCCCCATATAAAGTGTTTTACTGGTTTCTGAATGAAATAACAACAACCAAAAAAACTACCATTTGCACTGGGCAACCCCTTGTTCTAATCTTTGACAGCCCATAAAAAATCAT
Organism: Monodelphis domestica; assembly: GCF_027887165.1. Classification (NCBI taxonomy): domain Eukaryota; kingdom Metazoa; phylum Chordata; class Mammalia; order Didelphimorphia; family Didelphidae; genus Monodelphis; species Monodelphis domestica. The sequence continues at coordinate 470,947,359 of NC_077229.1, read as the reverse complement.
ATGTTAACAATAGAATAGCAGGCTTCAAGTATAAAAAACGGCACAATTCCTTTACAGATTTAAAATGACAGAGGAAGGGAATAGAATAATTTATTCTTTCTAGCTCAAGGCATAAAATCATGAATGCTCTAGGTCAGTAACTGCAGGGCTACACTAAACCCCTGTCACTCCAAATCAGTTACAAAGTGAGCATCTCTACTCTCTGGTTCCTCTTCAGGGGAATATTTGTGTATACATGTTTTCCCAATAATGCTTATCAAACTCAGATCCTTTAACAGAGGGGACCCTTGAGAAAGGCCCTAAATCAAGTAGTTGGCTATTGTTCTCCCAGGTAAAATAGCGCTGGCTTTCTAGAACCGCCCATGAAAGAACAAGAAGGGAAGTGAGAGGGTAAGTAGTGGTGGCTGTTTGTTTATTTGCTGTAATTTCTTTTTTTAGTAGAAATGAGTCTGCTATTATAACTGATAGCTTTGGAGTCCTGTGTGTTTTTCCTCTTTGTTTCAGAGTGGATTTTTTATCATTATTATTATTATTATTTTGTCAAAGAAGAAAAGTTTTTTTTAAACTCAAAGGACCTCACTCCGTTAGAAGCCAGATGCCTACGAAGCTCAGAATTGCCATTAACACAGTGCTAAATTCAAATTAAGAGGTATTTTCTGCTGAATTACATTTTTAAAAAGATAATCATCATATATTACATACACTTAGGAACCAAATGACTTCGTTTACATCTGAAACAGAATAAGAGCTGAAAATAGTTCATGAAGTTCTAATTCACTGCCTTGGATGTTTTTTAGATTGCTCCATCCAAAAGGTTTTTAAAAATAACTACCATTGGCAGTTCTAATGTTCTGTAGCTGAATCCCCAAATATTTGCAATAGGTCATATGATTGCCATAGGAGGGTCTTAACAATTGACTATAATAGTTTTAACGGGAAATGATAGGCTGGCTTGACATTTAAATGGATAATTTTGTCTATTAAATCTTTAAAAAAATCTTGATTAACTTCAGAAATGTTTCTCACTTTACCCAAAGAAAGGCTCGTTATGAAAATTTTTACTGAGTTATATACAATATGCTCATCTGTGTGCCCTGGACTTGTTTATACTTTATATTCAAAGCTGTGTGTTTATTTCTCCACTCTAGTTCAGCTCTAAAAACCAAAAATATGAAACAGATGTGGTGACTTTCTGAGCAGTGCAAAGCATAATAGTACTTCTTTGAATTGCTTAGGCTAAGCAGTTACCTCCCTGAGGCACATCTGAACTATTTGAGATTCTTTGCAGCCAAGTACACAGCTTGCTACCTGTCAGGGAACAGAATTGGCAAGCAACAGCTGGTGGAAGTCAATAGATGCTCCAATCCTGTTTCTCCCAGCAGAGGCCCATGGAAAACTGCAAGAATAAAGAGCAAGCATCAGCTCAATGAATGCCGTGTCTTATTGTAAAAGTTGCTGATTTATCTGGCCAGGTATTTCAAGGCTTAAGAAAACACACATAGATAAGCATGTATGCCCATGTATACATGCATGCACACACACAACCACCCAGACTCTGACTGTCTTGTCTACATTTCTTTTTAATTAATTCATTTTTTATTCAGACCTTTCCTCCTCTCCCCACATCACTGAAGGCAAAATCTAGCATAAGATCATAGATTATAAATTATGTCTTTTGTGTTTCCATTTCTCAGTTCATTCTCTGGAGGTAAACATTCACAAGTTATTCTTCAAATGTTAAATCTGTGACTGTGTATAATATTCTCCTGATTCTACTCATTTCACTCTTCATTAGCTCATATAGTTCTTTCCAAGTTTTTTTTTTTATCGAAGTCTCATCATTTCTTATGGTGTACAGTATTCTGTCTCAATAATATACCACAATTTATTTTGTGGTATATTTGACCATGGTTAACCCTTTAGCCACCCCAACGGATGGACATCCTCTTGATTTTCAGTTCTTTGCCACCACAAAGAGAGCTGCTCTAAATACTTTGGAATATATAGGTCCAATCTGACAGTGTGAGTTGGTACCTCAGAATTGTTTTGGTTTTCATTTCCCTAATCAGTAGTGACTTAGAGCATTTTTTCATACAACTACATATGGCTTTGATTTCTTTATCTAAAAACACTCTGTTCGTATCTTTTACCCATTTACCATTTGGGGGATGGTTATTCGTCCCATAATTTGAGAAAGTTCTCTATATATTTTAGATATGAGACCTCAATCAGATTTAATACAAAAACAACAAGGCAACAATCTTGGGCAAAAGTAACTCTTCCCACTCATTTGTCTGAGTATTAATCCAGCAATCATATGTGTCAAAAAATCTATTTATATGGATGTTTTATCTCGAGAAATAGGGATGGGAATAGAACCTTTGATTTCATTAGCAGAGGGAACTCCCTGAAACTTAGAGCAAATAATAATAATGATGGTGATGATGACAAAAAGAAATTACAAAATTTGCTCTAATTGTACTGTAAGTTCAATAGCATTTTTAAAGGATTTAAGAAAAAGAAATTGCTCTGGTCTAAAATCTATGAGTCCTAAAAGTGTCGGAATATATGTTCTCCATGAATTTCTTTAATTAAAAAACATCTAGAGTGGATAAAGCAAAATGAAGAAAATGATCCCCTATTAGGTCTATTACTGGTTATCATGGAATACTAATGAGGTCAAGGTTACATCTTTTGTCCAAGGTCTAACCCAAATACTTAGTTCTGTTACATGACCAGACATCACTGCCAATCCAAATGAGCTACTCTGAAGGAATGTGGTTATCCAAAGATGTTCTGTCCTCCAGCTGGAAGTGAATTCTCCTTCCACTGTACTTTTTATACTTGATACTTCTCATAGTTTTTGATATTCTGCCTTGCATTATAGCTATTCTAGGGCAAGGTTGATTTCTCCTTGTAATATGTGATCTCCTTGAAGGAAGCATCATATCTTATTCCTATCAGTTTCCTCTCCAGGATCCAGCATGGTACCTTGTACACACTAGCTTTTTTATTGTGTTGTTTTTCAGTTGTGTCCAATTCTTCACCACCCTCTTTGGGGTTTTCTTGGCAAAGATACTAATGTGGTTTGACATTGTCTTCTCCAGCTTCTTTTATAGATGTGGAAACTGAGGCAAACAGGGTTAAGTGACTTAAGGCCCAGCCCCTCACCTTAGACAATGCAGAACTTTGTTTAAATGGACACTGAATGGAGGACAATCAACCATGGAGAGCAATGACTACAACTTTAAGTGGGACTTTCCTCACTTCCTTGGAGAGATGATAATTGTCGTTGTTTCTGCTGTTGTTGTTTAGTTATTTTTCAACTGTGTTTGACTCTTAATGACCCCATTTGGGGCTTTCTTGGCAAAGATATGGGAGTGGTTTGTCATTTCCTTCTCCAGCTCATTTTATAGAAGAGGAACTGAGGTAAATAGGATTAGGCAACTAACCCAGAGTCACACAGCTAGTAAGTGTCTGAAGCTGGAATTGAACTCAGTAATATCAGTCTTTCTGATTTCTAGACCAGTTCCCTATCCACTGCACCATATATGTACTCAAAAGGTTTTGTTCAGAAAAAAATTGTAAAAAGGGATGATGCCACATCACTGAAAGGAAAGTACAACAGCAATTAACTTTTTAACTATGCCTATCATTCCCTAAGTCTAAGTAACTCCCAAAATAGGACATTCCTTCTAAAAATGCTCATTGTTACCAATTGTGAAAAATATAATCTTAGAGCTTTGCATAGGGTACACACTAATATAGATGATGGGATTTGAGCTCACTATCCACTGTATCATTCTGTCTCTCAGTCAGAATAGAAGTAAAATAATCCAAATGATACTATGATCATTCTTAAATATATATCCATATCCATAGACATGTAATTAATGCTCTTTATACATACAGAAGACTCCTCTACAAATATCAGATTATTTTCCTTCAGAGAAGTTTGGTAATATAAGATAATTAAAGGGGCAAGACCAATATTAGAGATATACACGGAACAGACATTTTTAATTATAATAGCAGTAGATAATTTTATATAATACTTATTATATAGCAACACTGTGCTAGGTACTTCACAATTATTATCTTAGCTAATTTTCAAAATAGGCCTGAGAGGTAGGTGCTATTATTATCCCTATTTTATAGATAAGTAAATTGAAACAAAGGTTAAATGTCTTGCCCAAGGTCCCACATCTATTACATGTTTAAAGCTGGATTTGAACAAGTTTCTCTGACTAAGCTAGACCCTCTCTATCTACTGCACCACCTACCTGTCCAATTATAAATCAATCTTAACATTCAAAACTTTAAATGTGCTATTTGACTCCTATAATTTGGGTCTACCAAACTCAGAATCACTTTTATACAGATTATAAACTCTTTTATAACCTAAAAAGGGCTTTGGGGGGGGAACTTTTGAAATGAATATTATTTCATGTCATGTTTCCCACCTTCAGAATAGTTTCTAAAACATGACACATCATGAAATGATTTATAAAAATATGCAGCAATAAAAATCTAAACATCTAGCACTACTAAGAAGAGAAACAAAGATACACACTAACTAAACAGAGCTTGTGAGGAAGAGTGTGTCTGGGAAAATTAGTTGCTTTCTATCTCATTCGAAAAGTTCAATCTGAGGAAGAAAGCCATCAAGGGACAATTTAACAAATCTGAAGAGACAAGAGGTAACCTGATGGCTTCAGCACCGTCTCAAGTTCTGTGATAGTCCATGGAGTAAGGTTGACAATCCCAAAGACAGTCCTAACAAGACTCAGAAGGTAGAAAATGTTCCCATTAACTTTAATTGACTTCTTTAGAGTATAAGCAATTCGAAATAAAGGCAGCTTCAAATGAGTTCAACAAGTTTACTCTCTTTTTGGTCTTAGTTGGGGAAGTATTCATTATATTTTCTATAAGCAAAGAAAATTAAAAGGAGAAATTTAAGGGAAGGTGGTAATCTTATTTCCCCCACTATTTTAGCAACTTTCCTGCAGTGTATGGGGTATACAGAGACTCTCATCTCTGGTATGAGGACTTGACATTCTCTTTCAGGGCTGCCCATACACCTTTGGTGTCTACCTGGCACTCAATTCTCACCTGTGGTTCCAAGAAGCTGTAGCATGTTCAGTGGCCACATCCAGGTAAAACTATTTCAGTAGATGGAGTAAGCCTGGTCATGAGTAGTCAAGAGATCTCATATCTGCTAGTTTTAGGAGGGATGTCTACCCCAAGGATGTGAAGACTTCCCTTGGCAGCATGGGCAGATGAGAACAATTTGTTTCAATCACCATGAAAGCAGTGGAAGCAGGCACAATGGAATGCTTAGAATTTGGTCAGTCATCAAAGAAGTCAACGTCATCCTGACTTTTGTCTTGCCACTAGAATTCAAAAACTCTGTAAAGAGTGAAGATGATGACTTGTGTAACTGTCTCACTTAAATCAATCCACATACAAGTCAAGACCTCAGCCCTGTGATGCCAGCTCTTCAAAAATTTAGTACAAACAGCAGCCTTACTATCACATTCTATGGATTTGGAATAGATTGTGCGTAGATATGGATGTAGGATAATACAAAGCAATGAAGAAATGACTCCTGCCTATAGAGCTCTATCTAGTAGAAGACAATATGTCATTAATGTAGACCTTATAGTGCACAGTTTGAGGTAGTCTCAGAAGGTATTTAATATCTGGGGTGATTCAGCAACATAGTCACAGACATGGGACACTCTTTGGGGAGCACTCAAAACAGACTTACTGCTGATGTCCTGCATGGCAAGGGCAATATTCCTGGTAGGATACACAGGTGGGAAACTTTCAGACCCCTTGGGCCATTGAAGCTAGGCTGCTTGATTGCTCCATGACTCCCAAAATGAACAAAACCAATCTTAAAAAGGCTACCAAAGTTGTAGTGCTATCCTTCCATGCAGTGTTGACCCAGGTCAAAATGTTACTGCATTATCATTCTATGAAACATCCTATAACTTTGTATGACACATATTATCCTTCTCACCTTAAAGGTTTTGATGCACTGTTCTTAAACCACATTCTTTTAAATCCTTGAATTACTACTAACAATGAAAAGATAGTAACTTTATACTACTTCAGACAGACAGAAAAAATGTCAGTTTCTGGGAATCAGACTTATTTTATTTAGAATTTTTAAAGAAACTATAATATGCAGAGAAGGTCTTAGACTAATATTTTCTCCTTTAATTTTTATTGATTTAAATATATTCGCTATTGACTTAATTCTGTATATGTTGTATATTCCAAGGAGATTGTTGTTATCATTATGTCCTTAATGCCTTGTACATGGTGGATCCTTGATAAACTTTTGTTAAATTAGATTATTGTTCATAATAATAGCTAATAATTCTATAACACTTTGAGGTTTCCAAAGTGAAATATATATGTAGATATATATGCACACTAGATATAATTTCACTTGATTCTAACAACAACACTATGACATAGGTACTATTATTCCCACTGTAGAGATGAGGAAACCAAATACTAAGGATGGCCTCTTTGCCTTCTTAAAGAGAAACTATCCCAGTATCACTTAAAATAAATATCATTATCATCAAGCAGATATGCTTTACCACACTATGTTAGGTATACTCCATTCTTGAACAACTATATTTTTGCTGTGATATATATACTTTGTTCCCACATCCTATATTCCTAATGGAATGTAAATTCCTTGAAAATAGGAACAATGTTTGCATGTGCAAATATACATACTTTTTAAATTCTTTTTATTGTTAGTATTCTTTTCATTTTGAGTTCATAATTCTCTCTCTCATGTTCTCTTCCTCTGTTCCCATCTATGAAGAAGGCAAGCAATATGATACTCTATCCACTATAATAATCTGGTTGCCTATTATTGTTAAATTGTTTTAAGAAATTAGACTGCTGATGTCTCTACACCTTGATTCATCTATTCTAAAGCTCGAAAAAGAGAGTAGGATCAAAGTCAATCATTTAAAATTTCTGGAGAAATTCAACCCTTTCTCCTAAGCAGAGAAGACTCTATTTTTTTAAATAAATCAATTTTGGTCAAACTTCATGGATCAGCAAGCTGGGCAATGGGAGCCCATTTCTCAAAGCATGCATGGTCCCCCACTCCATTTATATAAAATAATATTAATCTATTACCAAGTGGATTGTTACTTCTTTCTAAAAAGGATTATTCTTTACATATATCATGAACAAACTGAACAACTAAAAACAACTCCTACCCATTTTGTATCTCATTTGAAAATTTTCCCATGATGCAGACTCTCCCTCTACTTCCAAAAAAATATATATCAGACATGGTGTTGTGCCAGTTTTAAATGAGATGCAGCATGATCTGTCTGAGTTATCAATGACACTGTCTAAGTCTGCATCCATCTTTGTGCTAGAATATTTCCCATCGAATGGACTGGCTAAGTTTTCCTCACACAGGGTATGAAAAAGCCTGCAGGCATAAAGTGATAAGGTGCCTGAATAATTTATCTTAAAACTTTAAAGGCATCCATAGTATCACCTATGCTTTATAGGCTTTGAATGGATCAGTGTCAAGTACTAGAAATTGGAGCGCAGTGATCCTACAAGCAGAAATGTCCCCAAGTGAAAAATGTCACGTGAGGCCTTTGGCCTTGGAGAAAGTAACCCATGACTGGTTTATTATGGGAATTATATGTTACACTTTCTAATAAATCTTACAAATGTGTTCAATGAAGAAAAGGGTTTGCTTTCTATTAATTCATGGAAGTCTTCTATGACTGTAAGGCAAACTAATGGGAAAGGGTCTGCAAATTCAACTCTATTATGTAAGCATTTTAAGAACATTTTTCTCTTGGCAATAGAAGCAATAGCACCTCTAGTTTACATTTTATGTCCTTCTGTGGAATGTATTCTAGCAGTAAAAATGACTCGGGGTATTTTGTGACACAGAAATGCAGTAATTCAAACATAATCCATTCCCTAGGAAAACCCAATTTCTCTAAATTTGAGATACACTGCTGGGATATCTCCCAACTAAATTTGAATTTAAGAGCAAATTCATCCCTTTCTACATATTTGAATCATTTGCTAACCAACTCTAAATGACGAGAGAGCACAGTTCTCATGTAATCTCACACAGTCCTGGAAATTTTGGTAAACCTGTTATATCGTGGAACCGAGGAGATCTCTTATTTAGATTAGCCATCACAACATCTTCAACTTAATTCCTTGGAAAATACTTTTATTGGAAACAGCATCACCTCTACTTGTCAGCAAGAATTTATTAAAACTTTCTGGGAAGGAGTCTTACACTGACGTTATTGTATACTGTATCTAAGAAACCATTGGAGAAAATTGAAGACTTGTTGCCCCTTTTAAGGAAGAGGAATTCAGTTTTCTGGGATCCTGATGGTAAATTATTTCCTTCACTTCACTAAGTGTCCTGAAAAAGTTGTTTCTTCCTGAATTAAGCCATTCATTTCCTTCTCAAGATCAATTCTTAAATATTTCTAAATAATTATTATTTCCCCATTTTAAAATTCTTTAATGTCTAAGTATTCACAAATCTGAGAATATATATGATGCTTTGAAATTTGCAATGCACTTCATATTTGTTATCATATTATGCAAATAGTTCAATAATAAGAGGAATTGCCTTCTTCACATAATAGGGCCTAAGCAATTTGCATCTGACAGTTATAAAATGTAAGTAATGAGATGTTGTGTGGATCAAGGAAATGATAGATTTTTGAGTCAAAAAACACATGGTCAAGACCTTTTGTTCAATCATTGTTCAGTCGTATCCAACTCTTCATAACACTGATTTAGGGAGTGGATTTTGGAGTGGCTTTTCATTCCTACTCCAGTTCATTTTACAGATGAGGAAACTGAGGCAAATAGGACAAAGTGACTTGCCCAGGACCACACATCTAATATGTGTCTGAGGCTGGATTTGAATTCAGGAAGATAAGTCTTCCTGACTCCTGGCTCTGTACTCTATCCTCTGAGCCACCCAACTGCTTGTTCAAATCCTAGCTCTGTCAATTACTATTTGTATAACCTTGGGTGAGCTTTGACTTCACTTTCCTCAAGCACAAAATGAAACATTTGGATTCATTGATCTCTAAGTTTCCTTCTATCTCTAATCCTATAATCTTATGTGCACAAATTGACAAACCTTTGATTTTATTGATGTAAGGTGTCCCTCCAATGGTATCTATTATCACAAACTATCTGTGTCTTCCATACCAGGTGTCTCATCTATTATATGCCATAAATTTCTATTTTCCATAGGGGGCCAACCCACCATTTAAGAGACTTTGTCCAGATGTCTTGACATCATATGACTAGCAATGGAGTGTTGCTCCATTGGCTAATTCTCTTGAAACATGACCATACCACTATCTTTTCTGCTCATACATTTTTTTTTTGCCTATCATTTCTGATGAGCAATTCTTGATTGGTAATATGCTGCAAGCTATTTATACCCACTATGAACTTCTCCTTAAATATAACCTCCACTACCCCTCACTCAGCTGTCTCATCTTGGCATGGAAGCAAACCAGAATTCTCACAGATTATGTCAGTGTAGTGCAATCTAAATAAAATTCTACCAAGATAGAAAGACTTTCAGTATTAACATGGTGATAGACTATTGTATATTTAAGTAATCCAAGACCCAAATCCAGTTAAGTTCAAAGATGCTGAGTACTACAGGGTTTGCTATCACATACACAATTTGAGAGCACATAACAACTTATAATGACTATCTGTCTACTAAGGCACATACAGACTGAAATCTATCATGGAGGGAAAATTCACATATTCACATATTTTGAAGTGTGAAATTACAAATTCAATTTGCAGAGAATATGCACAAATTAGCCTTTCTTTATGTGTTCATATGTTGCTGGGAAGATTAAATAAATATAATTTTTCCATCAAGTATTATAAATGTACTGAGGGAATATAATATTTCTTTAAAATGCAATAGTTATAAAATCTGAATTTGAGGGATAGAAAAGTCCTTAGAGATCATCTAACCCTTTCACAAGGTCTTGATTCTTTATAAAGAAATAGATCATCATATAAACAAAATGATTATCTGATAATTCATTTATATATCTATGTATAACATATAATTCTAGATTTCTGTGTAACAGATGTACTTAAAGTGGGGAACACCTGTAACAACAGCAGCAATAATAATGAATGTGTGCTCTATAATCCTGAGGCATTGCAATTCCCTATACACTCACTTAAGGAAATGCATGGAGGGAAGTGGTGAATAAGAGAGAACTTTATGGATTTTTGACACATTTCTAATGTATTGACTTTACAAGAAAAATATCCATCTTAGTAATTATCTCACTCCATCTTTGCAGATGGTGAAGAATTTTAAGGGAAATGCAGAAAAGTACACTGATTGGTTCCTACCTTCCATAGCCATGACCCATTTCCTGAAACCTTGTTGATGGACTTTATCATGGACTATTTCCCATCAGTAGTTAGAAATTTCCTTTCGGAACCCTCCAATGTGTTTCGGAATCTTAAGATGAATTATTAATGTAATTGCACTCAAAGACCTTTGTGATAAACACATATTTTATAAGTAATAAGTAATGAGTAATATAAAATGAATACCAATGCAATAGAGACTTCTGGGAAAGAGCCTCTGGTTAGAATGCCAAGGATTGAATTAGTTAAGTTAGGTTAATATATACAAATCTCCATTTTATCAGTTAGTTTAAAGGTACATTTACTGAGATACTTAGTTTAGTTCTCCCATTGGAAAATGAAAATTGTGGGTTGTGCAGTAGAATGTATCAAGGATATCATCTTACCAACAGGAAGCCACAAATAGAGAATGATAAAGCTATTCATCAAATTTATTTTTTGCAGTTATTGAACTATGCATTCAAGGACTCCAATAGAATATTGTACTTTTTTCCCAAGCTGTTTTCCCTTCCTTTTTATGTCCTGTCTTTTCATATTCTGTAGCAATTAGTTAGGAATTGTATTCTTGTTACCTAAATGTAAATTAATAATAAAGTAGCTATGATAATAACCCAGTACATCATACATTTTTAGATCCTTTTCGTTTTCCAGCAATCACAACTTCATATCTGCCTGATTTTTATGTTTTTAACTCCTCTTCATGATAGTTTACTTTCAAATTCTAATTTACAATAATAATTGTGATGATGCTGATGATTGTGATAGTGATGGTAATGAAGTTATTTACAAAGACCTGTTCTGTAAGAGCTTTATATAATGAAAGAGATGTTCATGAAAAATAAACTACTTTTCTTTAATACCCTGATAAAAATTGAAAGACCCCCACAAATATCCTGTCTTATGAAAGTTCCCAAAAGAAATCTCCCATTTCTACTTGAGTAAAAGTTCCTTAACTTTTCAATTTAAACTACTTGAAAGCAAAGTGAGAGTAATATGCTGTTCAGTATCATTTTTAAAAAATCAGGAACCCCAAAGACCCAAATGGATGTCTTATGCTCAGTCTGCTAATGTTAGCCTAAAAGACCCAAGCCACAAGGACTGGCTCCCTATCACATTTTGCAAGAAATTCTAGGGACATCATTTAGGGTGTTTATTAATAAAACAGCAAAGTATGGAAAATTATTTCCAATAAAGACTATCTTAGCAATATCCCTGATGGGAGAGAGGAAGAAACTAATCAGGAACTTTGTATTCTGCAGGCATAAACTCTCAGGAGGGATTCTTATGAATTCAAATGCAGCAAAACAATAGTCTTATGTAATAATCCATTTGACTTCTTTTTTGCTAACCTGACAACCATCTCTATAAGACTGGCCACCTTTAAACAGAACCATTAGTGATCACTATAGACATATGATCTCCTGTCCTTTCACACACACACACACACACAAATCTATCCTCCAAACAGTTGCCAAAATAAACTTCCAAAAACCTAGGTATGGCCATGCTATTCCCATCCTCCTTTAGTAACTCTCTCTATATATATGTTATATATACATACATATATAAACTTTTTTAACTTGACATTTAAAACCTTCCACAATCTTGCTCTAGCATACCCTTCCAGTCATTTAACACTGGTTTCCTTTCATGAGCCCTGCTTTTCAGCCAAAATGACTAGCTATTTTACCTCTTATATCTTTGCCTTTACCCAGGCTGTCGTCCATGCCCAGAATGTGCTACCTCTTCAACTCCTCCTAGATTTCTTGTCTTCCTTTCCTTCAGGCTTCAGCTCAGGGATCACTTTCTGCATAAAGTCTTTTCTGGTCCCCCCAGTTGTTAAATAATCCACCTCTTTGAAAGCATTTTGCATTTTCTTACCTATTTTAATGTTGAACCATCAGTAGCAAACAAGAAGGGACCCTGTTACATTTTCCCTAGTACCAGATGCAGTGCTTTGTACACAGAATGTAAAAAAAAAAAAGCTTTTGAATGATTGGCATGAACAATATGAAGAGTATCAAAATGATTGCTTTTTAGTCAACCCATTTTAGAACCTGTGTTGCTGTATTCAACCAAAAAGTTCATCATCTGGTTTCTAACCCTGTGCTAATGAACCTCTTTGAACTTTTCTTGACTGGTCCTCTGAAAAGACATTCAGGCTGTCATCAGACCCATAATTCATACATTACAAGTAAATAATGTCTGAAGCAGGGGGGGAGTCAACTTACCTTACTTATTGATTCCCTCTCTTATAATTTAAGCTGTACACATTTGTCTTCACAGTTCACATATTCCAAGATTTTTTTCATTTGAGTTTATTATCCAATACCTATAGGATGGATGATTTAAAAAAAAAAACCCTTCAATTTTTTGTTTTTAAATAAAACATACAATTTGATTCAATAAATATCTTTAAATATTTACTATGTAAAGGCACTTAATACTCTGGATGATTTTCAATTATATCTGAACTTCCTCTGACTAAGTTTTTAAAAAAGTATGTAGCATTGGTCCATTGAAGAAAACTGGAATAAATAAATACTCTAGTGTAGTAATATCACAACTTAGATTAGTTTTGATTGCATTGTATGGGAAGAAATAAGCCCTTAAAATAATGTTTCTTCTATGCTTTGAGATTGAGATAAACTTGAAATATTTCCACACACATAAAGGGAAGCATATCCAAACATTTCAAGAAAATCTAGATCTTTAACCAACAAAAGGAAAGTGACCCTCAATTATAATACAAAATTGTGACTTCTTTTGAAAGAAAACCTCCTCTTCTCTCCAATCTTTACCTCAATTACAACCAGCATTATGCCCATGATAAGATTCTTTATTCTAGTCTCTAATGAAGAGGTGACCAATCTCCTTGCCAGGACTAACCTCATTTATACTGTTTCTTAATCCCATTGCCTTCAATTTTTCTCCACCAAAATGTCCCTACTGTCTCCTCACTGTCCACTCTTTTAGATCCTCAATCTCTAATTACTGGTCCCTTCCCTGATGCCCACAAATGTGGCAGTCTTCTCCTTTAAAAAAGAAAAAAAAAATCACAAGATCCTAACATGCCCTCGAACTATGTTCTCATTTTTCTCTCCTCCCTTTCTCATCCAAAGTCCTTGGGGGGAAAAATTCCCTAAAAACACTGTCTATACTTTATATCTTCGAAACCATCTGCAATAAGAATTCTGATTTCACCATTCAGCTAAAACTGTTACCAGATCCAAATTAACATTGTTAATTACCAGAGACTATTAACCAACCTTCCCAGATACAATATTTGGGTTTGGGGACACTGTTAACTTGAGGTTCTCGACCCACTTGTCTGAAAGTTCCTTTTCATTTTTTATCCCTGGATATAGTAAGATCCTTAACTGCTGGTATATACCCAAGGCTCCATTGGAGTTGGTTAGCATACTTCTAGATAGAGAAGTGGTGATTACAAAGAGTCAACACTATTCCATTAAGAATAGCTCCAACCAGACTAACCACATTTCCCTTTTTTTTATGTCTTCCATCATTTTTAGACAAGATATCTCAACTAGTAGATAAGGGTAACATTCTAGATGTCATTTACCTAGATTTTAGTGAAGCTTTTGATTAAGTATTACACAGTACTCTCATGGAAAAGATAGACACATATGCACAATTATAACACAATCAAATTGATTCCTCTGGACTGGATAACAAGATTCAAAGAGTAATTGTTAACAACAAGGTAGTAGTCCTTCAGTGGGGTACTTTAGAGATCTGACCCTCTAACTTTTGACACTTTTATCAATGACTTAGATAAGGGCATAGATGGTCACCAAAGATGCAGGTCACACAAAGCTGGGAAGACTAGCTGCATTCTGAATAATAGAGTAAGTTAAAGCAATATCCTAAATCTAATAAGCTGGAATTCAATAGAGATAAATCTAAAGACTTGCACTCATGTACAAAATAATCAGCTTCACAAATATAAGATGAGAGAAGGCATAGAAAGCCAATTATTCTTTAAGAAAAAACAAATCTGGAGGTTTTAGTGGACTTCAAGCTCAATTTAATGTACTACCATGATATGGTAGTCAAAAACTTAATGTGATCTTGGGTTGCATTAAAAGGGGCCTAGTTTCCAGGAATAGGGAGGTAACAATTCATTCTACTATACTCTGACTTCATCAGACCTCATCTGTACTATTGTGTTCAATTCTGTACTCAGTAAGGGAAAAAGACAAACAGGAATAAATGACTTATACTGGGTCACTAGTAAGTTTCAGAGGCCAGATTAGAACTCAGGAACTCCAGGCCAGGCATTCTATTCCTTGCACTTCCTCATTGCACATCCCTGTTGAAAATTCTTCTGGGGGACTTCCAGGTAAACATGGCTGCAATCTAGATGCAAATCACTTCCTCTCTCCGGCACCGAATGAAATAGACTACCTCAAAAGAGTATAAAAATCATCCTTAGAAGAACGTAGGGACTCTCCAGTATGCCAGAATAATGAAGGTACGTGGAGAGTGAACATTTACACACTATAAGAAGGAGGAAAAGCTTGCACAAAAATGTGAACTGAGCTGCCCTCCCCCCCACCTCCCCCACGGAACCAGAGTAGGGGCACAGAGTGCTCACCAGGGACAGCGAGTGAGTGAGGAACTTCTCTCTCTGGGGGGCAGGGGGAGCACACCAGGGTCCTTAGGAACTAAGGAGTACTGCTAGGGAAATACCTCTCAGGGTGGTTTCACTGGAGAACCCTGCGTACTGGAAAGCACACATTCCGTGGGGACCCTTGCAAAATGCGAACAGTGTGGAGTCTCAAGAAACTGTAGAAACTGCCTGAGGCCAAAGCTCCGCTCCTCCATGTAGTGAGGGAGGAGGGAGCCAGGGTCCTTGGAAGACTTCCAGAGATCTACCCCTCAGAGCGGTTTTACAGGAGATTCCTGCACACCAGAAAGAAGAGCATGGGGGCAGGCACACTAACAAACCGTGGAGGCTAGGAAGAACTAGTCTGAGGCAACTTAAATCCACAGAAAACCCGCCCATATCACCCAGACCTCTGACCAAAAAGGAAAGGGAAAACCACCGAAGGGATGGCTCACACTGCCCAAGATCAACCCTCCAAGAAGAAAGGGAAAAAGTGACTATTGATAACTTTTATGGAGGGAAAACCCAGGGGACAGAAGAGAAAGAGGATGAAATTCAAACAAAATCAAAACATGCCCAAAAAAAATGGAAATTATCCACAAGCTCTGGAAGAACTCAAAATGGAGCTTATCCAAAAGATGGAAACCTTCTGGAAAGAAAAATGGGAAAATTTTTCAGAAAGAGAACAGCAGCCTGACAGACAAGACCTCACAATTGGAGAAAGAGCTAGAGGTCACAAACAGAAGGGCAGAATAAACTGAAAAGCAAAACCAGTCCTTAAAGACCAGAATTAAGCAACTGGAAGACAATGATCTTGCAAAACAGCAAGAATTAATAAAGCAACGTCAAAAAATTAATGAATTAGAAAAAAACATAAAATATCTCACTGACAAGGTGACAGACCAGGAAACCAGAGGAAGGAGAGACAACTTGAGAATCATTGGTCTACCCAAAAAACCAGAGATAAACAAAAATCTTGATGACATACTACAAGAAACCATCAAAGAAAATTGCCCTAATGTTCTCAAGCAAGGGGGCAAAATAGAAATAGAAAGGGTTCATAAAACACACTATATACTAAATCCTCAAAAGAAAACCCCCAGGAATGTAACTGCCAAATTCAAGAACTTCCAAGCTAAGGAGAAAATCTTACAAGAAGCCAAGAAGAGAAACATCAGATATAGAGGAGCCCCCATAAAGATCACACATGACTTAGCAGCAAACATGCTAAGAGACCGCAAAGCATGGAACACAATATTCAGAAAGGCAAGAGAAATAGTTCTCCAACCAAGACAAACTGACTATATACTTCCAGGGGAAAGTATGGGCATTCAACAAAATAGAAGATTTCTAAGTATTTGCAAAGAAAACAGCAGAATTCAGTGGAAAGTTTGACATCCAAACACAAAGAGCAAGAGAAACATGAAAAGGTAAATATAAAAGAAAGGGAAAAAAGAGAAAAATGTTATCTTTTTCTTTTATTCAAATTCTCTTCTATAAGGACTACATTTGTATCAAATTATATATATATATATATATATATATTAATATGTGGGGAAAATGTAATGTGTAACTCTCAAACAGTGTATGCAGCATTAGAGTAGTTAGAAGAATTATGCATAGGGAAAGATCGGGGCATCAAGACGATATGGAGAAAGGGGGGGGGGAGAAAGAAAAAGGGAGGGGGGAATCATTGATGGTACTAAGATATACTTCAAGAAATAGAAAAAAACAAAATAGAATAATCTTTCTCACACAAAGATACACATGGGAAGGGGAGGGGAAGAATTCTTCTATAAGAAGGAGAGGAAGAGAGTGCAAATTGGTATTACTTAAACCTTACTCTCAGTGAAATCAACTCTGAGAGGAAAAAACATCTAGATCCATTGGGATCTTGAATTCTATCTTATCCAACAGGGTAAGAGAGAAGAGGAAATTAAGGAGGAGGTGGGGGGGGAGTATAAAAAGGGAGGGAAGGAGAGGGGGGAAGGCCAAGGGAACAAAAAGGGAGGGGCTAGAAAGGGAAACATATCAAGGGAGAAGACTAGGGGGACTGATCTAAAGTAAATCACTGGTTTTAAAGGTTATAGCTAAAGAAGAAAGGTCAGAATTAAGGGAGGATATCAAAATGCCAGGGAATCTACAAGTGACAATCATAACTTTGAAAGTGAATGAGATGAACTCACCCAGACGAATAGCAGAATGGATTAGAATCCAAAACTCTACCATATGTTGTCTTCAAGAAACACACATGAGGTGGGTTGATACTCACAAGGTCAGAATTAAAGGATGGAGTAAGACCTTTTAGGCCTCAACTAATAGAAAGAAGGCAGGAGTTGCCATCATGATATCTGACAAAGCCAAAGCAAAAGTAGACCTGATTAAAAGGGATAGGGAAGGTAAATATATTCTGTTAAAAGGGAGTATAGACAATAAGGAAATATCACTATTCAACATGTATGCACCAAATGGTATAGCACCCAAATTTCTAATGGAGAAACTAGGAGAATTGAAGGAGGAAATAGACAGTAAAACCATATTATTGGAAGACCTGAACCAACCACTATCAAATTTAGATAAATAAAATAAAAAAATAAATAAGAAAGAGGTAAAAGATGTGAATGAAATCTTAGAAAAATTAGAATTAATAGACATATGGAGAATAATAAATAAGGACAAAAAGGAATACACCTCAGCACCACATGGCACATTCACAAAGATTGATTATACACTAGGTCACAGAAACATGGCATACAAATGCATAAAAGCAGAAATAATAAATACAACATTTTCAGGTCATACAGAAATAAAAATAATGATCAGTAAGGGTACAGGGAGAGCCAAATCAAAAATTAATTGGAAATTAAATAATATGATACTCCAGAATCGGTTAAAGAACAAATCATAGAAACACTTAATAATTTCATTGAGGAAAATGACAATGGTGAGACATCCTTCCAAACCTTATGGGATGCAGCCAAAGCAGTAATCAGAGGAAAATTCATATCCCTGAGTGCATATATTAACAAATTAGGGAGGGCAGAGATCAATGAATTGGAAATACAAATAAAAAAACTTGAAAGCGAACAAATTAAAAACCCCCAGAGGAAAACCAAACTAGAGATCCTAAAAATTAAGGGAGAAATTAATAAAATTGAAAGTGATAGAAACATTGAACTAATAAATAAGACTAGAAGCTGGTACTTTGAAAAAAAGAAACAAAATGGACAAAGTACTGGTCAATCTAATTTAAAAAAGAAGAAAAACAAATTAATAGCATCAAAGATGAAAAAGGGGACCTCACCTCCAATGAAAAGGAAATCAAGGCAATCATTAAAAACTACTTTGCCCAATTATATGGCAATAAATATGCCAATCTAGGTGATATGGATGAATATTTACAAAAATATAAATTTCCTAGATTAACAGAAGAAATAGAATTCTTAAACAATCCAATATCAGAAAATAAAATCCAACAGGCCATCAAAGAACTCCCTAAGAAAAAATCCCCAGGGCCTGATGGATTC
Source organism: Monodelphis domestica (assembly GCF_027887165.1). Taxonomy (NCBI): domain Eukaryota; kingdom Metazoa; phylum Chordata; class Mammalia; order Didelphimorphia; family Didelphidae; genus Monodelphis; species Monodelphis domestica. Next base: position 470,928,738 of record NC_077229.1, on the reverse strand, counting down.
ACAAGTGAATGCTATCAAACATTCAAAGAACAGTTAATGCCAATACTATACAAACTATTTGACATAATAAGCAAAGAGGGAGTTCTACCAAAGTCCTTTTATGACACAAACATGGTACTAATTCCAAAGCCAGGCAGGCCAAAAACAGAGAAAGAAAATTATAGACCAATCTCCCTAATGAATATAGATGCAAAAATCTTAAATAGGATACTAGCAAAAAGACTCCAGCAAGTGATCAGGAGGGTCATTCACTATGATCAAGTAGGATTTATACCAGGGATGCAGGGCTGGTTCAATATTAGGAAAACCATTCACATAATTGACCACATCAACAAGCAAACCAACAAAAATCACATGCTTATTTCAATAGATGCAGAAAAAGCCATTGATAAATACAACACCCATTCCTATTAAAAACACTAAAAAGCATAGGAATAGAAGGGTCATTCCTAAAAACAATAAACAGTATATATCTAAAACCATGAGCTAACATCATCTCCAATGGGGATAAACTAGACGCATTCCCAATAAGATCAGGAGTGAAACAAGGATGCCCATTATCACCTCTATTATTTAACATTGTAATAGAAACACTAGCAGTAGCAATTAGAGAAGAAAAAGAAATTGAAGGCATTAAAATAGGCAAGGAGGAGACCAAGTTATCACTCTTTGCGGATGATATCATGGTTTACTTAAAGAATCCTAGAGAATCAACCAAAAAGCTAGTCAAAATAATCAACAATGTTAGCAAATTTGCAGGATACAAAATAAACCCGCATAAGTCATCAGCATTTATATATATATATATATATATATATATATATATATATATATATATATATATATATCCAACATAGCTCAGCAGCAAGAATTAGAAAGAGAAGCCCCATTCAAAATCACCTTAGACAAAATAAAATACTTAGGGATCTATCTCCCAAGGCAAACACAGGAACTATATGAACACAACTATAAAACACTCTCCACACAATTAAAACTAGATCTAAATAATTGGAAAAACATTAACTGCTCATGGATAGGATGAGCCTATATTATAAAAATGACCATGCTACCCAAACTTATTTATCTATTTAGTGCTATACCCATTGAACTTCCAAAAAAATGTTTTTACGGATTTAGAAAAAAACATAACAAAGTTCATTTGGAAGAACAAAGGATCAAGGATATCCAGGGAAATAATGAAAAAAAAATACAAAGGAAGTTGGTCTTGCAGTCCCAGATCTCAAACTCTATTATAAAGCAGCAGTCATCAAAACAATTTGGAACTTGCTAAGAGACAGAAAGGAAGATCAGTTGAATAGTCTTGGGGTAAGTGACCTCAGCAAGACAGTATATGACAAACTCAAAGACCCCAGCTTCTGGGACAAAAACCCACTATTTGACAAAAACTGCTGGGAAAACTGGAAGACAGTGTGGGGGGGACCAGGTTTGGATCAATACCTCACACCCTACCCCAAGATAAACTCAGAATGGGTGAATGACGTGAACATAAAGAAGGAAAGTATAAGTAAATTAGGCGAACACAGAATACTATACATGTCAGACCTGTGGGAAGGGAAAGACTTTTAAAACCAAGCAAGACATAGAAAGAGGCACAAAATGTAAAATAGATAATTTTGATTATGTCAAATTAAAAAGGTTTTGTACAAACAAAGCCAAGGAAACCAAAATGAGAAGGGAAGCAACGAGTTGGGAAACAATTTTCATAACAAAAACCTCTGACAAAGGTCTAATTACTCAAATTTATAAAGAGCTAAATCAATTGTACAAAATATCAAGCCATTCTCCAATAGATAAATGGGCAAGGGACATGAAAAGGCATTTTTCAGTTAAAGAAATCAAAACTATTAATAAGCACATGAAAAAGTGCTCTACATCTCTGATAATCAGAGAGATGCAAATCAAAACAACTCTGAGGTATCACCTCACACCTAGCAGATTGGCTAACATGACAGCAAAGGAAAGTAATGAATGCTGGAGGGGATGTGGCAAAGTCAGGACATTAATTCATTGCTGGTGGAGTTGTGAATTGATCCAACCATTCTGGAGGGCAATTTGGAACTATGCCCAAAGGGCGATAAAAGACTGTCTGCCCTTTGATCCTTGAGCACTGTTGGGTTTGTACCCCAAAGAGATAATAAGGAAAAAGACATATACAAGAATATTAATAGCTGTGCTCTTTGTGGTGGCAAAAAATTGGAAAATGAGAGGATGCCCTCCAATTGGGGAATGGCTGAACAAATTGTGGTATATGTTGGTGATGGAATACTATTTTGCTAAAAGGAATAATAAAGTGGAGAGGAATTCCATGGAGATTGGAACAACCTCCAGGAATTGATGCAGAGTGAAAGGAGCAGAGCCAGGAGAACATTGTACACAGAGACTGATACACTGTGGTACAATCGAAAGTAATGGGCTTCTCCATTAATGTCAATACAATGTCCCTGAACATTGTGCTTGGATCTAGGAGAAAAAACACTGTCCACAAGCAGAGGACAAATTGTGGGAGTAAAAACACTGAAGAAAAGCAATTGCTTGACAACAGGGGTCAAGGGGACATGATTGAGGAGAGACTCTAAATGAACACCCTAATTCAAATACCAACAACATGGAAATGGGTCCGAATCAATGACACATGTGATACCCAGTGGAATCGCGTGTCAGCTATGGGAGGGGTGGTGGGAGAGGGGGAGGAAAAGAAAATGATCTTTGTTTCCAAAGAATAATATTTGAAAATGACCAAATAAAATAATGTTTAAAAATTTTTTAAAAATTCTTCTAATGCAGCGGATCTCAACCTCTCAATTTGTAGTAATGAGATTACATAATGCATATCAGGTATTTACATTCCGAATCATAACTGTAGCAAAATTACAGTTTTGAAGTAGCCACCAAAATAATTTTTGGTTTGGGGTCACTGCAACATGAGGAACTGTATTGCGGGGTCACAGCATTAGAAAGGTTGAGAACCACTGTTCTAATGGATAAGATTTATCTACTTTTGTTAACTGTTGGATGAACTATGGATGTCTCATTCTGTTCTAGTATCTAAATTACCAGGATAATAGCCTGAGTCAAGCCCAGCCCATAATGCTGTATCATCTGAGGAGTGATTGAAGTAATTGGGGATTTTTAACTGGAGGAAAGAAGACTCAAGTGGAACATGACAGCTGTTTTTAAGGATTTAAGGTTTGGAGAGAGGGAGAGAGGGAGAGAGGGAGAGAGAGAGAGAGAGAGAGAGAGAGAGAGAGAGAGAGAGAGAGAGAGAGAGAGAGAGAGAGAGAGAGAGAGAGAGAGAGAGAGAGAGAGAGAGAGAGAGAGAGAGAGAGAGAGAGAGAGAGAGAAGAAATCTCTAATAACCAAGGACCTCAAAATTGAATAGGCTACTCTCTGAACATCTTATCCTACACCATCAACATACTCTATGATCCAGCACCAACTGGCCTTTTTACTATTCCTCCCACAAAATGCTCTTCCAATTGTGAATTTTCACTGGCTGTTCCCCATGCCTGGTATTCTTTTCCTCCTCATTGCCACCTTTTGGGTTCCCTGCCTTCCTTCAGGTCCTAACTAAAATCTTACCTTCTCTAAGAAGTCTTTCCTTTTAATGTAAGTACCTTCCCTCTGTTGATTATCTCCAATTTGTATATAGGACAACTGTAGTGTAGAAACAAATTATAGAATTTGGCTAATGATTAGATATGGACAGTAAGCTAGAAAGCACTGTTGAAATTAATGCAAATGTTGCAAATCTAGAAATTGCAAACTGGTAATATGGTGGTATCCTTAACGCTAATGGGAAAGTTAAGAAGAGTGGTGGGTTTTTAAGGAAAAGAAAATGAGTTCTGTGTACACTAGGACCCTAAAGACATTAAAAGGTCTTGCTGAAGGCCTCGAGGGCATGGAGTAGACAGTATATGGAAAATTGATAGAATGATATGGCCACAAAATCAAAAGATTGGTTGTGTAGGGAAGTTGTTATATACATTGGCAAAAGTCATTCACTATCAATGAATCAAAAACTATTTATTGTCTCTTTTTGCTAAGTTCTGTACTAGGCACTGAGTCTACAAAAACCATAATGAAACAATCTCTGTTCTTAGAAAACTTACATTCTCCTGGAAGAAGAAACCCCTAAACATTATCAAAATTTATAGGATAGGGGCTGAACTTGTGATTTGAAAATATTGAATGAATTGATTCCCTCTATCAAAGAAGGTTGGTACTTTCTCTGTAACTTAAAATCTTAAAAGAATTACTTAAAGCACTGGGAAATCCAATGACTTTTCCAAAGTCATCTAGCTGGTATGTCTCAACAAAAAGACTTGAATGATGATCCTGAATCCAAGGTCATCTCTTTAGCTACTACATCATATTGCCTTTCACATACAATATTTATACAAAATGAGTATGTATGAGGAGTTCAGGGAGGACTAGCACTTCAGGTGTGAGAGCTTGCTGAGCCCTTTTCAGGACTGTTCACCCACCTTTGGTGTCCACCTTTCACCCAACTTTCACCTAAGGCTCCAAGAAGTTATAGCATCCTCCAACTTTCCTTGTACTTGTAGATATATGATCCTATTATCCTATTCTGCCTCTTAGAAGCAGCTTAGTGGTTTGTAGTATATAGAGCACTGGGACTAGAGTCAAGAAGATGCCAACTAAAATTTGGTCTTAGACACTATGTACTCCTGGGGAAGTTATGCAACCTTGGTTGTTTCAGTTTCCTCACCTGTAAAATGGAATGATAAAAACACCTACCTCTCAGAATTGTTGTGAAGATCTAATGAGGTAATATTTCTGAAGTGTTTAGCACAGTGCCTGACATGTAATAGATATTTAATAAATGCTTTTTCCCTCCTTCCCCAAATCTAAACCATAACACTTAACTATATCTCAGGGCATTACTGATGGAGTTGTTCTCATTTTCATCTACCTCCAATTTCCCTCCTCTATTCTCAATCCCACAGGAAACTATTGTAGGGATGACTCATCCTCCCTAAACATTTCCCAAACCCTACAATTTTAATTACCATAAAGTGATGTGATTATCTTACCAATTCCCAGGCAGTCAAAAAAAAAAGCATTATTTTTTATTACTCCCTTTTCTTTCCTACCTATATTTAATCTTTTACCAAAACTTTTCAATCTCTTCCTTCACATAGTATTCAAATACATTCCTTTTTCTCTTACCAGAAGTGGAATTCCTAGATTAGACTGTGATAATTTGCTGACTAAAATACATATTTTTCTACTTTTATTTGCCTTCCACCAATAACATATAGCTTACTGGAAAGAAATAGGATTTAAGAAAAATAATCATTTCAATAGAAAAAAAAGCTTGCAATAAAATAAAATAAATCAATATTCACTGAGGAAGATAAAAGTAATAAAACAAAACTTTCAAGGCTCACTAAGGTAAGAACACAGTGATTCAAAGAACCTTCGGAATTGTTTGGAAAACCAAAAAGTTCTGTGAAAATACCCACGGAGTAAAGAAAGTCATTAAAAATCATGAATAAAAATTAACAAATTTAAGAAGAGAAGCTAGAACTTTTTTATTTTTAATTAATTTATTTAGTCAATTAGAACATTATTCCTTGGTTACAAGAGGGACATTATTTCCTTCCATCTTCTACCCCCACCCTTCCAATGTGCAATTTCATTGGGTGTTACATGTGTCCTTGATCAGAACCTATTTCCCAAGTTGTTGGTGTTTGCATTAGGATGTTCATTTAGAATTTACATCCCCAGCCATATCCCCTCTACCCATATATTCAAGCAGTTGTTTTTCTTCTGTGTTTCTACTACCACAGTTTTTCCTCTGAATGTGGATAATGTTTTTTCTCGTAGATCCCTCCAAGTTGTTTAGCATCACTGCATTGCCACTAATGGAGAAGTCATTACATTCCATTGTCCCACAGGGTATCAGTCTCTGTGTACAATGTTCTCCTGGTTCTGCTCCTTTCGCTCTGCATCACTTCCTGGAGGTCATTCCAGTTCCCATGGAATTCCTCCACTTTGTTATTCCTTTGAGTACAATATTATTCCATCATCAACAGATAGCACAATTTGTACAGCCATTCCCCAATTGGAGGGCATCCCCTCATTTTCCAATTTTTTGCCACCACAAAGAGTGCAGCTATGAATATTCTTGTACAAGTCTTTTTCCTTATTTTCTCTTGGGGTACAAACCCAGCAGTGCTATGGCTGGATCAAAGGGCAGACAGTCTTTTAGCACCCTTTGGGCATAGTTCCAAATTGCCCTCCAGAATGGTTGGATCAAAACACAACTCCACAAGCAATGCATTAATGTTTCAACTTTGCCACATCCCCTCCAGCATTCATTACTTTCCATTGCTGTCATGTTAGCCAATCTGCTAGGTGTGAGGGGATACCTCAGAGTTGTTTTGATTTGCATTTCTCTAATTATAAAATATTTAGAACGCTTTTTCATGTGCTTATTAATAGTTTTGATTTCTTTAACTGAAAATTGCCTATTCATGTCCCTTGCCCATTTATCAATTGGAGAATAGCTTGATTTTTTTGTACAACTGGTTTAGCTCTTTATAAATTTGAGTGATTAGACCTTTGTCAGAGGTTTCTGTTATGAAGATTGTTTCCCAGTTTGTTGCTTCCCTTCTCATTTTGGTTGCATTGGGTTTGTTTGCACAAAAACTTTAATTTGATGCAATCAAAATTATTGATTTTACATTTTGTGATTTTTTTCTAACTCTTGCTTGGTTTTAAAGTCTTTTCTTTCCCAAAGATCTGACATGTATAGTATTCTATGTTCACCTAATTTGCTTATAGTTTCCTTCTTTATATTCAAGACATTCACCCATTCTGAGACTATCTTGGTGTAGGCTGTGAGATGTTGATCCAAACCTAATATCTCCCATTCTGTCTTCCAATTTTCCCAACAGTTTTTATCAAATAGTAGATTTTAGTTCCAAAAGCTGGGATCTTTGGGTTTGTCATATACTGTCTTGCTGAGGTCAATTACCCCAAGTCTGTTCCACTGATCCTCCTTTCTGTCTCTTAGTCAGTACCAAATTGTTTTGATGACCACTGCGTTATAGTATAGTTTGAGATCTGGGACTGCAAGGCCTCCTTCATTCACATTTTTTTTCATTATTTCCCTGGATATCCTTGATCTTTTGTTCTCCCAAATGAACTTTGTTATGTTTTTTTTCTAATTCAATGAAAAAGTTTTTTTTGGTAGTTTGATGGGTATGGTACTAAATAAGTGAATTAATTTGGGTAGTATTGTCATTTTTGTTATGTTAGCTTGTCCTACCCATGAGCAGTTGATGTTTTTCCAATTGTTTAGATCTAGTTTTAATTGTGTGGAGAGTGTTTTGTAGTTGTGTTCATATAGTTCCTGTGTTTGTCTTGGCAGATAGATTCCTAAGTATTTTATAGTGTCTAGGGTTATTCTAAATGGAATTTCTCTTTCTAATTCTTGCTGCTGAGACATGTTGGAGATATATAGAAATGCTGATGACTTATGAAGGTTTATTTTGTATCCTGCAACTTTGCTAAAGTTGTTGATTATTTCCAGTCCCCCTAGTTCCCACCTTTATTTTATTTCCCTTTCTACCCCCTCTCCCTTCTTATTCCCCCCTTATTTTCCTTACAGTCTTTTGAAAGTACCCCCCACCTTCTCCCACCCTTGTACTACTTCCCTCCCCACCAGTCCGTTTGTTACCCTTCTACTTCCCTATAGGGCAGAAATCACTTTTCTGCCCCCAATGGATTTGATTATTCTTCCCTCTTTGAGTCAATTTCAATGCACTTAAGAGTTGAATATTTCCTATCTCCAACCTCTTTAATCTTCCAGTGTACTGATGTTCTCCCCCTCCCACCTTGAGCTTCTTTATGACATATAAATTTATCCTCTTTTGTTTCTTTTCCCATTTTTTTAGTTTTAACCTCTTTTTTAGCTCTAATTGTATATATATACACACACACATATCTGTTTATGCATACGTATATCAGTATACATATTTATGTCTTTGCATTTCATCCTACACAGTTTGTCACGATTCCCTCTAAGTGTAATTCTTCTAGCTGCCCAGGTGATAATATGATTTTTAAGAGTTACCAATGACCTCTTTTCTTATAGGGATACATATCATTTTAACTTACTGGTCTCTTGAAAAAAAAGTTTGGGTTTTTTATTTTGTTTTTCTTTTTTCCCTTCTTTCTTAATTACCTTTTGATGATTCTCTTGAGTTCTGTGCTTAGGCATCAATTTTTCTGTTCAGGTCTGGTCTTTTCTTTACAAATGTTTGGAATTCTTCTATTTTGTTAAATGTCCAAACTTTCCCCTGTAATAATATAGTCAGTTTTGCTGGGTAATTGATTCATTGTTGTAGACCTAGTTCCCTTGCTTTCTGGAAAATCATATTCCATGCCTTTTGGTCCTTCACTGTAGGAGCAGCCAGATCCTGTGTTATCCTCACTGTGGTTCCATGATATCTGAATGACTTCTTAGCAGATTGTAATATTTTTTCATTGGTCTGATAGTTATTGAATTTGTCTATAACATTCCTGAGTGTTGTTAGTTGGGGATTAAATACAGGAGGTGATCTGTGGATTCTTTCAATCTCTACTTTTCCCTCTTGTTCTAGAATATCAGGGCAGTTTTCTTGGATAATTTCCTGTAGTATGATGTCCAGCCTTTTTTTCTTTTGTCATGGTCTTCCAGTAGACCAATGATTAAGTTGTTTCTCCTGGAAAGATTTTCTAAATCTTCGGTTTTGTGAATGAGGTGCTTCATATTTTCCTCAATCTTTTCATTCTTTTGACTTTCTTTTATAGTGCCCTGCTGCCTTGTGAAGTTGCTTCTAGTTGTATTCTGGTTCTTAAAGACTGAATTTCATTGCTGGCTTTTTAGTCATCCTTTTCCTTCTGTTCTAATTTCCTTGGAGGTCATCTTTCATCTTCTCTGCCTCATATTTCATTTTCTTTGCCTCATCTTTCATCTTCTTTGCCTCATCTTCCAGCTGGTTGATTTTGGCTTTCAAGACACTATTTTCTTATTTTAGTTCAAGTACCTCTCTTTCCAGATGACTTATCTTACTTTTTTAAGTTCTTTTCCCAGTTTTCTTCAGACTCTCTTGTGTTTTGAATTTTATTTTTAGTTCTTCCAAAGCCTGTATACAATTCACTGGGGTTTCTGGTTTTTTGCTTGGAATTCCCTCATTCTTCTCTGTTCCATTTGCTCTTTGTTCATTGCCTGTATAGAAGCTGTTGATTGTAATTTCTTTTTTTTTTTGTTGTTTGCTCATATTTATCCCTTCTTTACTCCCTGATATCTCCTGAGCTCTTGCTCCTCTCATTTTTTGTGTGTGGTTTTGGGCTTTTCTTTCTGCCTTCACCATTGGCGCTTTTTCAGCAAATCTCTCAATGCAATCTATGGAGGAACATTGTTGGAGCCTGATCTTCCCTGCCTTCTGGATGCTTTGATGGGGTTAAGTCCATCAGTCTGTGTGTGTGTGTGGTGGTGGGGGCGGGGAGGGGGGAATATGGAGTGTCTCCACTGCTGCAATTATGCTTCTGGCTCTTCAATATGCATTTCTTCTCTAACTGCTTCCCCACTGCCTATATTGGATGTTCTGAGCCTGGCACAGCCTTGCCCACAAGGTACTCCCTCCAGACCAGCACCTTTGACTGCCCAGAGGTTCCAGCTCCCACTAGAGTCTTAGTGATCTAAGTGAGGAAGGGGTCCCGGGCCTTCCCTCTTCCTTCCCCTTAAACTTGAGTGTTCTCAAATTCTGGCTTTTGGGGGCATATGTTTTAAGTTGAGTACAGCAGGAGGGTTCCTTGGCTCTGTCTTGTTGTTAGGTTTGATTTTCAGTCCCCTAGGAGCATTTGGTTTGTAATCAGTAAGGAAGGGTTTTCAGAGGTCTGAACTTTTGCTGCCTCTACACTTCCATCTTGACTCCACCTCTAGAATTTTTTTTTTAAAAGGCAGACATTCTCTACTACAAATTCTCTGAAAAATGAAAACTTCAGAATTGGGAAACAAAAAGCAAAGAAAGAAGTAAAAAATAATGCAACAATTTTAAAAATATAATAAAAGAAAACAAGAGACCTTTACAAAGTGGGAATACTGAGCAGTAAGAAATGTTTTTTAAAAAGGATATCATAAATATCATGACAGATCTTTCAAAAATAAACATAAGAAAACCTAAATGCTATGATTTAAATTATATAGAAAAATTCTTTAGGATTTTTGAAAGCTAAGTACAAATTATGAGAATCCACAAAATATCATTGTAATAAGACTCCAAGTTTAAAGGACCAAGAAGTATTTTAGCCAAATTTCAGAATTATAATATTAAAGAATAAATATTGCAAAGCAGTATAGCAGATAAAACCTTCAAACTCAGGAGAGTAGAGCAGAATACTATAGGATCATTCTGCTCTTATAAAAATCAAAGGAAATTTCTGAATAAGATATTTAATAGGACAAAGGAAATCATTTTGGCAAATTAAAAATATATATATTCTACTAGACTAAAACTAAGCATCAAAGAAAATAATTCAACACTGAGAAAAAAGAAATATTAAGCATGTCTTTAAATGATCACAGAAGTGAACAGAGCATTCAACATAAAAACTGGCCAGCAGACATTAAAATTTTTTAGATAGTAATTAAAGATTCAGAAATTAAATATTTGTTTTCATATAGTCAAGATTAGACAAAGATATGTGAAGTAGGATAGTGTTTTGGTTCATTGTCTTAAAATAACTTGTACTTTGAGAACTATTGAGAAGATAAGAGAGTAACAATAAGCTAAAAAATCTAATAAGCAAAAAACACACTGGGAAGAAATAAAGATAATAGAAAGAAATGAATTAATATTTCATTGTAAAAAATCTTGACTCCTTATTTAGTAAATCAGTAAATCAGTGATATAATGCAGAGGAATAGCACTCAGATACAGAAAAGAGAGGGAGAAGGAAGAAAGGTCAGTTAATTTCTGGTCAGGACTCCACAGAAATAATGGATCAGAGATTTTCATTTTCTTCCTTTGCTTTTATAATAATAAGAGAATAAGGATGGAGCACAGGGAGAGAAAACAGACAGAGAAATGAGAACTGGTTACAGATATCAGAAAGAATACTCTCTGACAGAACTGAAGAGTGACCCCAGAGGTTATAAGGGTTCATTCAAGAATCTTACAACAAAACTGCTGAACACCATAGGTGATTAGCTTCTATGAGACAGAGTTGAATATCTCTGTATTTTAAGTCCAATTAGAGAGGGCAATGTGGCTTGGGCATGAGTTTGATATAATTCAGTGGACTGAACAGGAACGCAAAGGGAAGTTGACTTAGCAGTAAAATGAATAAACAATGAGGGGAGGAAAAAAAAAGAGACCAAGATTAGGTCCTCGGACTAGCGCTTCCTTTGAGAATTAACATTCCTTGATATAGATTTAGAGTATGTTAAAAGGAGAATAGAATAAGAAAGAGAGTAAAATGAAAATAACACTTTGAAAGTGGTGTAATGCACTCGTGAAAGAGCATTAAAAATTCATATCATCACTGAAATAAAAGAATGAATGAGATGTGAGGTGGACAAGGAGAATTTGGTACTGCCCTGTTATTAAAGCTAGTGAAGGGAAGAGTAAAACAATAGAGAAAGAATAATGTAAAAATAAACTTGAGGATCTTAGTACTAGTTTATTATTATTCAATATTAGTTTATGGTAGTAGTTGAAAAAAAAAGAGTAGGCTGGTAGACTGTACACCCAAAAAATGGGTGTAGTACAGAAGAGTAGTCCAATATTTTACAAAACAAAGAACAGAAATACAAAGACAGAAAACCTCAAATTTTAAAAAGAACTGTCAAAAAATGGAAAACGATTTGGCAGAAATTAGAAGGTCATCACTTTATGCTGTTTGCCACAAGATGGAAATTAGTACATATCAAAATTTTGAACAGAATAGAATCAAGAGCCTTTTAAAGCTATAAGTAGGAGAATTCTTAACTAATTAGACATAGAGATCATAAAATTTAAAATAAAATATTTTTACTGCATAAAATTATGAATGATTCATGAAGATATTATTAGAAGAGAGACTGTAATGTGAGGAAAATATTTGCATCAGGTATCAACAATAAAAACATGGCATCCAAGATATATAATGAATTAATACAAATATATAATGCCAAACATAAACTAAGGAACTGATCAAAGAATATGAACAAATAGCTTTTTAAAAGAGTAATTTCAAACCATACATAACATGTGAAAAAATGTTCCCCAGTTCATAAGTGAAATTAACATGCAAACAACTCTGAGATTTAACCTCACATCATGCAAAATGGCACAGCTAACCCAAAAAAGTGGAAATAATAAATGGTGAATGGACTGTGAGAAGATAGGCACAGTATCACACTATTAGTGGAACTATGAACTCATCCAACCATTATAGATATCAACTTGGAATTATGCAATGAAGTGCCAAAAATGACCAAGATCTTCAAACCAGAGAGCCCTGCCACTGAAGATATAGTCCTCAAGGATGTCAAAACAGATGCAAAGCTATAATATATAACAACATATTCATAATATTACTCTGCATAATGCAGTGTCCTCAACAAAGCAGATGCCTAACAAACAGTTGAACAAAAACATGTAATAGAATATTATGTAGTAAGAAGAATAGAGATCATCTGATAGGCAACCTCAGGCATTTTGCCCACGAAGAGAAATTTTTATTTCTTCCTGGAGAGGAACAAAAAGAGCCACAAGGCAAGCTCCTTTCCTCTCCTCAGAGAGATAGTACTGTACTATCACTCCCCCCCCCAAAAAAATATTAATAGTCTAAGGCAAAGGATTTCTTTTTTTAAGTTTAAGCCCTTTTCCTGGTCCCTTAAGCAAAAGGAATATCCTAAGTTAAATCTGAAAATTTAACTCCTACCTTATTAAATACTACTTAATAAAAAGACCATAACAAATAATGAACAAGTAAATCCATTTATCCAAGCAGAGAGTAAAAAGAAATAAGAGAAGACACATAAATTTAAAGTATTCTAGATAATACATAGAGTGAATGGGCTTTCTCATGAGGAGCAAGACAAGCTCTGGTCAAGCAAGGAAGGCCCTAATCTTATCCAAAGAGAAATTCCTCGAAATCTCAAGGGAGAAAAGCTAAAAATCAGGGGGACATTGAAGTGCCAGCTATCTTTTCTCTCCCTATCCAGAGTCTCCAACCATGCATGTCCTCTCAAAGCAGGAAAGAAGAAAGTTTTTCCTTTCTCAAACTCATATATCAACTTAAACACTCACATAGACACACAGTCTCAAGTCATCATTCTCTCCACCAATGAGAACAGTCATGAAAATGCTCTAAATTTGAACCCAAGGTTTTAGATATATTATTATTATTTATTTATTTAGATTAGGTTATTTAGATAGATTATTAGATTAGATATATTTTATCATGGTATACTTGAAGACAATGTGAAGTGTAAATATTTGGGTTCAGAACTGGTTCAATAAGTTTAAAATATTAATTAATAAAGCAATGTGAACTTGGGAAGAATAAAATTTAAAATTCAAGGAAAGTGTAGCTTTCATCTAATCAAAACCCATATTTTTTTTTGTTTTGTTTTGTTTTTTTAATTTAAACATTATTTTATTTGGTCGTTTTCATACATTATTCACTGGAAACAAAGATCGTTTTCTTTTCCTCCCGTTCCCCCCCCCCCGCCCCGCCTTTCCCTCTCCCATAGCCGACACATGATTCCACTGGTTATCACATGTGTTCTTGACTCGAACCCATTTCCCTGTTGTTGGAATTTGCATTATAGTGTTCATTTAGAGTCTCTCCTCAGTCTTATCTCCTCCAACCCTGTAGTCAAGCAGTTGCTTTTCATTGGTGTTTTTACTCCCACAGTTTATCCTCTGCTTGTGGGTAGTATTTTTTTTTAGATCCCTGCAGATTGTTCAGGGAAATTGCATTGATACTAATGGAGAAGTCCATCACCTTCGATTGTACCACAATGTATCAGTCTCTGTGTACAATGTTTTCCTGGTTCTGCTCCTCTCACTCTGCATCACTTCCTGGAGGTTGTTCCAGGCTCCATGGAACTTCTCCACTTTATTATTCCTTTTAGCACAATAGTATTCCATCACCAACATATACCACAATTTGTTCAGCCATTCTCCAATTGATGGGCATCCCCTCGTTTTCCAGTTTTTGGCCACCACAAAGAGCGCAGCTATGAATATTTTTGTACAAGTCTTTTTGTCCATTTTCTCTTTGGGGTACAGACCCAGCAGTGCTATGGCTGGATCAAAGGGCAGACAGTCTTTTATCGCCCTTTGGACATAGTTCCAAATTGCCCTCCAGAATGGTTGGATCAATTCACAACTCCACCAGCAATGAATTAATGTCCCCACTTTGCCACAACCCCTCCAGCATTCATTACTTTGCATAGCTGTCATGTTAGCCAATCTGCTAGGTGTGAGGTGATACCTCAGAGTTGTTTTGATTTGCATCTCTCTGATTATAAGAGATGTAGAACACTTTTTCATGTGCTTATTAATAGTTTTGATTTCTTTGGCTGAGAACTGCCTGTTCATGTCCCTTGCCTATTTGTCAATTGGAGAATGGTTTGATTTTTTGTACAATTAATTTAGTTCTTTATAAATTTGAGTAATTAAACCTTTGTCAGAGGTTTTTATGAAGATTGTTTCCCAATTTGTTGCTACCCTTCTGATTTTGGTTACATTGGTTTTGTTTGTACAAAAAACTTTTTAATTTGATGTAATCCAGATTATTTATTTTGCATTTTGTAACTCTTTCTAATTCTTGCTTCGTTTTGAAGTATTTCCCTTCCCAAAGGTCTGACATGTATACTATTCTGTGTTCGCCTAATTTTCTTATAGTTTCCTTCTTTATGTTCAAGTCATTCATCCATTTTGAATTTATCTTGGTGTAGGGTGTGAGGTGTTGATCTAAGCCTAATCTTTCCCACACTGTCCTCCAATTTTCCCAGCAGTTTTTATGAAATAGTGGATTTTTGTCCCAAAAGCTGGGATCTTTGGGTTTGTCATATACTGTCTTGCTGAGGTTGCTTGCCCCCAGTCTATTCCACTGATCCTCCTTTCTGTCTCTTAGCCAGTACCAAATTGTTTTGATGACCGCTGCTTTGTAATATAGTCCGAGATCTGGGACTGCAAGACCCCCTTCCTTTGTATTTTTTTTCCATTATTTCCCTGGATATCCTTGATCTTTTGTTCTTCCAAATGAACTTTGTTATGGTTTTTTCTAAATCAGTAAAAAAAATTTTTGGAAGTTCCATGGGTATGGCACTAAATAGATAAATAAGTTTGGGTAGGATGGTCATTTTTATTATATTGGCTCGTCCTATCCATGAGCAGTTAATGTTTTTCCAATTGCTCAAGTCTAGTTTTAGTTGTATGGAAAGTGTTTTGTAGTTGTGTTCATATAGATCCTGTGTTTGTCTCGGGAGATAGATTCCTAAGTATTTTATTTTGTCTTGGGTAATTTTGAATGGGATTTCTCTTTCTAGTTCTTGCTGCTGAGCTGTTTTGGAATTATATAGAAATGCTGATGACTTATACGGGTTTATTTTGTATCCTGCAACTTTGCTAAAGTTGTTGATTATTTCGATTAGCTTTTTGGTTGAATCTCTAGGATTCTTTAAGTAGACCATCATGTCATCTGCAAAGAGCGATAATTTGGTCTCCTCCTTGCCTATTTTGATGCCTTAAATTTCTTTTTCTTCTCTAATTGCTACTGCTAGTGTTTCTAATACAATGTCAAATAATAGAGGTGATAATGGGCATCCTTGTTTCACTCCTGATCTTAATGGGAATGGATTTAGTTTATCCCCATTGCAGATGATATTAGCTGATGGTTTTAGATATATACTGTTTATTATTTTTAGGAATGACCCTTCTATTCCTATGCTTTCTAGTGTTTTTAGTAGGAATGGGTGTTGTATTTTATCAAAGGCTTTTTCTGCATCTATTGAGATAATCATGTGGTTCTTGTTGGTTTGCTTGTTGATGTGGTCAATTATGTGGATAGTTTTCCTAATGTTGAACCAGCCCTGCATCCCTGGTATAAATCCTACTTGATCATGGTCAAAACCCATATTTTAAAGATGGGAAAACAGAAGACCAGGAAATTTCCCTGGAAGTAACTTCCCTAAGGTCTCATAATAATAAAATGAATAGCTGGAATCTGACCTAAGGAATTATCACTCCAAATTCAGTAATATATCCTCTATATTACTATATTTATTTAATGTTCTAATGATTTTTACTCTACTTCTTTCCAAAAAGAATACATCTAGGTGGCTCAGTGAATTGAGAATTGAGGTCAAGAGATGGGAGGTCCTAGATTCAAAATATGGCCTGAGACACACTTCTTACCTGTATGATTATGGGCAAGTCACTTGACAACCCCCACCCATTACCTAGCCCTTACTGCTCTTCTTCCTTAGAACCTATATACAGTATTAATTCCAAAATGAAAGGTAAAGGTTGTGTTTTGTTTTGTTTTGTTTTTTAATGATATGATGAATATGAATGTGTGTATCACTGAGAGGCATTATATAGACTCCTCAAAGTCAGGAATTCTGGATTCAAGTTCTTCTGATACACACTTGCTCTGTCACTCTGGGTAAATTCGTCCCAATTTCCCAGTCAAATCTCTAGTAACAGTTACTAATCTGCTATGTTGTACAAACAGAAAAGGTTATCACACTGAAATTTTTCTCCACCAATAAACAGCAGTCTAAAACACTTTTTTCTTCTTTTCTTTTGCCTTCTTTTTTCCTTCATATATATAATTTATATAAAAATTTAAAATATATAAAAATATAAAATTTACACAAAATTGAATTATATATTTGTTCAATATATGCATATATACAAATATGCACATATATGTGCATAAATATATGTATATGCATCCTACAAAATTGGATCGATCCTGAAACTCAACACCTCCTTGGTTACTCCTGCTTTCAGGGTCCTTCCCTCCCTCTCATAAAAAAATAAATCAATAAAAGGACAGACAGTAGAGATCTCTTCCCAGATCTTCCATTTAAGAAGAGTATCCCAAGACAGCCACCTCATCATTTTCCACCTGGCTATTTTCTGCTAGACTTCATGATCCCATGTTCCTCCTCTTTCTCTCATTCCCAACCTTTACCCTATTTTCTACTTCTCCCATTAGATTATGAATGCCTGGAGGACAGGAACTATATTCAAGCTCCAAGCTAAATTTCACTCACAGCTTTTCTGTTCATTTTGAACTCACCTAGCGAACAAGGAGCATAACTGTGGTCATGACACATCTTTGAGGAAGTTTTGACATCACTTGGGCTGGATTTGAAAGTCCTGCTGGAGAGGATGCTGGGAAAGAGGGTTTGAGGGGAGGCACTAAACCAAGTGGCCTGTTCTTTCTGACAGAGGGCAAATGATATGAATGCTAGGAGTTTTCTACTTTTGTGCTGTATTTAACTATTGGGGGGAATAGATGGTGGCGAATAAATAGTCTTTTGCTTTTAAACAAAAAAGCTCCTACCATTATGCTTGTCACGTGATAATCAATTGATATCAATTCGTCAACCATACTTAATTAGCTTTTGGAAAGTGGTATTTGATTAGGTGGTATATTAAGAAAAATTGGTACAAAAGTCTGTGAAGTTTATTCCTACTTTCCTTCAGTGGGCTCAAACTTAGTGAACACGTGTGGCAAAATAGTAACTCCTAATTCCTGATTGCATTTGTTGTTCAGTCATTTCAGTCATGTCCAATTTTCTGTGACCCCACTTTGGGGTTTTCTTGGCAAAGATACTGGACAGGCCTGCCATTTCCTTCTCCAGCTTACTTTGTAGATGAGGTAACTGAGGCAAAAAAGGTAAAGTGATTTGCCCAGGGTCACACACCTAGGATCTGAGACTAGATTTGAACTCAGGAAGAAAAGTCTTCCTGATTTCAAGCCTAGTGCTCTGTCCACTACTACTTAAGCTGCACAAAAAAAAAAAAAAGATTTAGCTCAAGGGCAAAGGGCAAGGCTTCAAACTCACCTCTGCCCAGCAGGAAGTACACATAGCTCAATATCCCCTTGTTGAAGAGGACAGCAAAGTACTCTTCCTTTCTATGTGCAATTGTAGAACTTGAAATTGTAGACTGAAAATAGTCATTTCCAACTCTTTGTGATCCCATTTGGAATTTTCTTGGCAAAGAAATTGGAGTGGCTTACCATTTCCTTCTCCAGCTCATTTTACAGGTGAGGAAACTGAGGCAAATAGAGTTAAGTGACTTGCCCAGGATCATGCAACTAATAAATATCAGAGGCCAGATTTGAATTCAGGAAGATGAGTCTTCCTGACTTCAACCTGACACTCTGTTCATTGCTCCACCTAGCCACCTCTCTTCATTACTAGAAGTTTCTTTATTCCCTTCATGGAGTCTTCATATTTCCTTTAGGCATGCTGTAACTTCTCATTGGGGTCCTTTATTGACCTAAGTGTGTGTAGTTTTGTCTTTTTCTCAATAACAACACTGCTGCTAGCCACTACTGTCATGGAGAGGCTACCATGATGTTACTGAGAACTACAACTTTCCCAAGTTCATAAGACTCTACTCTGACTAAAAGGAAGGAAGAAGACAAGTAATTAACCTTTAAGGGTTTCACTGGACTGTTCTTTCTTTTAGGGTTCCAGATACAAGAATACTTGAATTCTAAGGTAGTTTCGTTATTTTATACAAAGTCCACAGTAATGATTGGGTGATATTTGTTGAATTTTTGTTTGGTTGACTGATTCAATATAGTTCTTCTCACCTGGTAAAGTTATTAGGACTTGAATCCATTATAAAAAGTGATTTGAAGCAACTGTCTCAATTAATCTTCAACCTTACAAATACACGTCTATGTATATCTATGATCCTGGTAAATTTAATCAATGTGCCATGTTTGCCTTTTTAAATGGCGATGATAAAAAAAATCTAACACATAGAACACCTATTTCAGAACTAACATAAATTCATTGTACTCTCCTTCCAACAGTGTATAACATAGCACATCCATGTTTTTCATCCTGTCTCTTATAAATTGTCCCCAAGGGTTCTACCCAACATGCTGGTGGCTCCAAGAGAGAGTTTTGCCTCAATCTCTTGACATAATGTAGATGCTAGTGGAACATCATTGACCTCCTATTGGTTATTACCTTTGCCACATGTCCACCTCCTCGTGTCTACAGACCTCTCCATTGACATCCTTTAAGCTAGTAGTGTCAAAATCCAATAAAACCAGGACCACTAAACTGTAAACAAGAATTCTTGTGTCCATATATTCATTTATTGACATGTTAACATTATCCACATTCTACTAGGTTTTTGTTTATTTTGTTAAATATTTCCCAGTCATATTTTAATCTGATGCAGGCTACACTCAGTAGTGTTACAGGCCACGTGTTTGACACCCCAGCCTTAAGCCACTTCTCCTCTATAGCCCATGAAACATAGGAGGCACTCAATAAATATCTGCACCCTGATTAACTGAACAAATGAACAATGTCTATTAGCAAACATGACTCCCTTCTGCCTGTCTATACCACGCATCTCATTAAACTATTTAAAACCCACATCTGCTTTGTGCATGCTAAATAATGAGTCCAAATAGAAATTTTAAATTCAGGATACCAAATAGAAGGGGAAAAAACTCTACTAAATAGCTCCCATGATCCTAATTATTTGATCTATTAGTCATGGTTCTTGTTGACCCTTCAAATTCTAAAGCAAAAGCAAAGTATAAAGGATTTGGGGGAAATTGAGACAGAATGAAATAAAAAGAAACAAAGAAACCAAGGCAATCAGTACTGTGACATTTTACCAAACAGCCAAAGGGGTAAAGATTAGACAGAGGGTCATTTTGTGCTACTAACTTCAATAACTCACTCTGAAAGAAAATTAATATTACCAGATTTCCTTATGGTAGAAAACAGGCAGCTTTGTGCAGCATTTATGAATATTCTATTTTATTAGGTCTTCTTATTGCTCAGATTACACTGCTGGACAGATGTTCACCAGCTGACAACACAACTCTTTGAGAACTGCAGGTTTATAGAGAACACCTGAGATGGCGGGGCACTTGAAAATGACACCCTAGTTCATGAGGCCAATAGCAATTGAGGAGAAATATTTCAAATGCTCCCTCTCACTTACTCTGATATTTGGTTTTTTGCCCAGGTATATATGTAATCTATTTTACAGCCATGTTATATTGGAGAGTTTTTCCTGTAATTATTAAAACTATAAAAGAAAAATAAGAAATGAAAATATGGATATGTATATATGGTTATGTGTATATGCATGTATTGGTTGATTATGTGATCATTCAACTAGTGAATAAAACAATATGGTTTTTAATTTGTAAAAAGGCAGATGATTAAGATTTTTTTTTATTTTTAAAGATCAGATTCAGAGTAACTGATATTTGTTATTATTTTGACAAATATAATTATATTAACATATAATAAACATATTCATAGTGGAGGACAGGGGAGGGTTTCCACAAGTGTATGAACAGAATTGTCCCACTGCAAAAGCAATGCTATTAATGAATGTCCTTAGTTCCTAATAGATTGTTAATAAAGTAAAATTTATCGTTGAGTAGCTAATTTGTACAGTGGAAAGAGTGGGGAGTTTAGAGTTAAGAAAGCCAGAATTTATAAATTGCTTTAGACACTTATTAGCTATGGGACTCTGGGCAAATCACTTAACTTCTCTGAGCCTCAATTTTTTCATCTACATTGCTTAAGTAAGAATAATACCTACTTCACCAGGTGAATGGGTTAACATGTATTGCATTTTTTTGTTTGTTTTCAG
The DNA here is from genome assembly GCF_027887165.1 of Monodelphis domestica. Classification (NCBI taxonomy): domain Eukaryota; kingdom Metazoa; phylum Chordata; class Mammalia; order Didelphimorphia; family Didelphidae; genus Monodelphis; species Monodelphis domestica. The sequence continues at coordinate 470,907,820 of NC_077229.1, read as the reverse complement.
TCATATCTAAATCTTTGTGACCCTTTGGGGGGTGAAGGGGGATAGCAAAAATACTGGAGTGGTTTGCCATTTCCTTCTCCAGATCATTTTACTATTGAGAAAACTCAGACAGAGTTAAGAGACTTGCCCAGGGTCACACAGCTAGTGTCTGGGGTTCAATTTGAAATCAGGTCTTCTTGACTCCAGCCCAGTACTTTATCTATTGCCCCACCTAGCTGTCCTTTAAAGCACTTTAGCACTATATAAATGCTAATCAACTTGGAATTTTGGTAAACAACACTCATCAGATCAAAGGGTTTTTTTTTTTTAATGTTTTATTAAGACTCCATTCTTTTTTGCTCTTCTCCTCAAAAAGAAATATGATTGTTGTGTCTAATTCCCACCCCAAGCAAGGCAATCCCTCTCTTTGGAAGGCTTCAAGTAGAGTGTAACAGAAAATTTGTTGGGTATATTATAGAGCAAATATCTATTAAGGCACAGGTTAGACTAGACTGCCTCCAGCTCTGAGATGCTCTGATTGAATGAATGGAATGTGTATTAGCAAATACCCAGATCATACAGCCCTAAAAGAGATGTGGTCTTTTGGAAGGCAAAGTAGAGCTGCCTTAGCTTAGCCTTTCTCCTGAAAATAAATGCCTATGTATTGGTTGTAATGGAATACTATTGTGTCACAAGAAACAATGAACCAGATGAGTTCAGTAAAACTTGAAAAGTCTTATATGAACTGATGCAAAGTGAAGTGAGAAGATCCAGAGGAATAATGTAGTACCAGAAATAATTTACCACTAAACCACTATCAGCAAAGCAAGTTTCAAAGAAAATGCTATCCACAGCCAAAGAAGGAACTGTTGGAGTCTGAATGCAGATCAAAACACTCCATCTTCCACTTTATTTTCTTCATGAGATTTTTATTATATGTGTGATATGTACCTTCTATTCCAACTTGAGCAATATGGAAATATGTATTACATGAAAGTATGGGTATAATCTATATTGGACTATTCATTGCCTCAAAGAGGGTTGGGGAGGGGAGGAAGGGAGGGAGAAAATCTGAATTCTAAAATGTCAGAAAACAATTGTCAAAAACTGTTTCTACACGTAACTGAAATATTTTTTTTTTAAAGCAGAGAAATTCCTCCAGTCTTTTGAAACTGGAGCTCCATCCTTGTGCTTTGGGCTTTATCTGCTTACTGAATGAGAAAGTCATTGATCTAATCCAATTGCAAATGCCTAAGCAGAAATAAAATAGAGTCATTTGTTTCAGTGCAGTCAGTGAATTGGATTTTACTGTCACTAGTGGTGATCTGATAATTCTCAATTTTTATTTAGCCTTGAAAATCAACACAACTCTCGTTGGGATAACACAAAGTGCAGAGCACTATGGAATCTTATGGCAGTAAAAAATAATAGGGGCATCTAGGTGGTACAATGGAGAGATTACAGGGCCTGAAATAAGAAGGACTCGTTTTTCTGAGTTCAAATTCAGCTTCAGACACTTACTAGGCAAGTCACTTAATTCAACTTGCCTCAATTTTCTCATTTGTAAAATGAGCTGAAGAAGGAAATGGCAAACCACTCTGTATCTTTGCCAAGAAAACCCCAAGGATATGACTGAAACCACTGAACAACAATATCCAGTGAATGACAACTTAGAACAATAGAAAAACTTGGATTTAAAAACGGGTGAGGAGGAAACAGAACAAACATTTATTAAGCACTTTCTTTGTGCCAGGCACTGTGCTAAGAGCTTTACAGATATTATCTCATTTGATTCTTACAGCAACTCTGGGAGATAAATGCTATCATCATTTTACAGTTGAGGAAATCTAGGCAGACAGAGGCAAGAGAAACTTGGGTTTCAAGTCAAGCTTGCTTATTAGATAATTTGCTTATCACTTAATTACTCATCTATAAGCATAATATTATTATACTACCTATTTTTCCAGTCCCCAGTGGAAAACTGGACTCCATTTTTGTAACTCTCTTGGACTGCAATACAAATGTGGCCTTATCTTGCTCTGTCCCAGGCTTCTATAGCACTTCCAAAACATCATGTCCCTCCCATATCTTGTCTTTGCCCTTTATGAAGGAAGGTCCTTAAACATAAAACTCTATGACATGCTTTTATTTGTATCCCAGTCCTTAGCACAGTATCTGGCACATAGGAAACAATTAAAGATCACTCTATCTTCCTGGTAACCCCTTCATATATGGGCCCCCCAAAAAGTTAGCCAAACTTCAATGTACTCTGGGTCACTAGCCACACAAATCCATAGCTCATGAGCCCCTATGTTTAATTTTAGCTGTCAGTGAAAGGAGACAAAAGTTAAAAAAAAATTAAGATATCTATCCAAACAGCACAGTAGATAAGGTTAAAAAAAAAAACAAATCCCACCCCATACAAATATGGGGTACACTCTCCCCTGGGTTAATATTTACTTTAATGCACAGTACATGTACCCAGAGAAAATGTGTAACCAGGGGATCTACATGAAAGAAATGCACTTACAGAGCATGCATGGCCAAAAAATATTTGCACAAAGGGGCTCATATACCTGTATCTTGCTTGTTCATAGCACATGTGTAAATGGGACACATGTAGGGACATACATGGTTAGGAAAACTCATTTCTAACCTTAGAACAGACAATGTCTTCTGCTGATGTTGTAGCAATGTCTATGCTAGTCTTCCTTTTTCCATTCTCCCTCTTTGTCATCTCTGCTGTTTATTTCCACTGGATTTATGGTAGAAGAGTTACTTTCCACTATCATCTTCAGAGCTTTAGTTATTTTAGCATCTTCAAGACCTTCTGCAGTTTTCTGCTACTATCTACTGATGGATGATGGCTAGAAAGCTTAACTCGCACAAGAAAACTGTTTTAGGAGATAGTTAAGTTAGCAAGTCATCACATTAAGACAGAAAATAAAAGCTTTCAATTCTAGCTTTCAATTCTTTCAATTAATTCCAAATTAAGACTGTCTAATACTTTTGAATATTTTTCTCTTCATGAGGAATTGAGGGCCTTGGTCTCAGACAACTGCCTGACTTGGGATTAGAAAATTCCTTTAAGATCCTGTTAAATAAAAGATTATGAAAATGTGTCCCTCAAAACCATTTTAAGGACTCTGCCCACCCAAAAGGTCTACTGATGTTGGGTGAAGAGTTGAGGTGATGAGGTTTCCCTCACTATCCTTTCTGATTGGTATGCAAAGAAGGAGGTAAAAAGAAAAGGTTAAATAAAGAAGGCAGACTCTACCCAGTCCATGGTTCTATTTTTATTATGCATACCTGCAGATGACTTTTGTGCAACATTTCTTCAACATGAAACCTCCCTGTAATTCTTTCATTATAACAACTAGGTTTTATTTGAGCATATTAGTGAAAATTTCAGTGCTTATTTAGGGAACAATAATGTTACTTAGTGAAGCAAGAAAACATTAGACATTCTTTCACAGCCATCGAAGCATCAAAGAAAATTTAGTCAGCTGGCTAACAGAAAAAAAAAACCTTAAATAGAAACAAAAATTATAAACTCATCAAAAAGCATATCAAATAACTACAATATAACACTGAAAAACATTCTGACAAAGAAATCTAGACTTCCAGCACATCACAACACATCTGCTAGTAATTATTACGAAGATTTTATTCCCTAATTTTGAATAATGATTGTGTTCCTACCTTTTAGACTACACAGACATACATTGTACATGACATTAATGTTACATTTGGTTCTCATTATATGCATTTCTCATTAACAACTAATTAGTCTTGATTTTTCCCCTTAAATTAAGTAGCATTAAAAGAAACAGACCTTTAAAAAATGTCAGCAGCAGTCATAGATTGAAGTCAATATTAACGAAACAAATACTACTGGCCTATGATTAGCCTATCAATCTAGTATTTTTTTTAAAAGATCACATGACCAGAGTGTGGAAATTAATATAAAAAATGAGGTAAATCCTGAATTTAGTCACATTTTTCCTTTTAAAAAAAATCACAGACCAAAAAATGTACAAATAGAACAGAAGCTTGATTTTATTAGCTCTTGGCCCTTAAATGTTTTTTGCCGTTTTCCTCTCCTCTCAGGTAGAGATCTAAACAATGCCATTTCCTGAACAAAGATTCATCCCATAAGATATTATCTCAAAATGAAAATCAAATGCTTAAAGCATACTATTTGGCTTATTTCAAATGGCAACTTTACATGACAAAATCCTGGAGAAGTCACATAATGGCCATGCCATCTCCCAGGTACGAGAGAATCATAGGAAATTATGCTTTCCACTTCTTTTCTTTATAAACTACAAATGTTTTGCACCATCTGTCTAAAGGAAGGGCCAAGATATTTAGCAGTTCTTGAATGCCTATGACTGACCACACTCTATTCAGAAATATCAGATAATATCTATGATTCTATGTCTAGTCCATTAATAATTTTTAATGCTTCTTAGAGTTGCCTTAATTACTTCTGACCAGAAACATATTACTTTTTATTGCTGACACTGCCAGCAATAGTGCATCATGGGAAGAGGATGCCTAGAGCTGTTAAGATTCCCTGCAGTGTGAGAAGGTAGACATTCTACGTGTCCCCAGTTTTACCCTGCCCGTCAAGGGTTCACAGTAAAGCAGTCCTGACATTGACCCCTCAAAGACCCAACAGCTGAAACAGCCTTAACAAGGTATTAACACTGCAACGTGCCCCATAAATGATTACCAGCTGCAGAATACCGAAGGGGGGTGAAGGGGGGTGGGGGAAGACCCAGGGAAAGCAGAAGTCCATTTCACAGCTGGTAGACACCAGAGTTACCGGGCAATTCAGAATGCAGATTTGGGTCAGAGCCTGCTTGGCCCTGATTTCCGGGAAGAAGTCGATCGGTTTTGTTTTATCAGTGTTGGTTTTAAGCTACAGACTAATTGCCTGAAACAAACCATAGATGAAGGAGGGTACGAAATTTCAGAATTTCTGACTGATTTCATTTCTGCCTCATTTTGGAGTTCATGAAACTGAAAACGATAAACTATCTTTTATATTTTATATAATAAATAGATTAATATATTATAAAATATAATTAAAATAAATTGGATTTTTTTTCCTAAAAAAAAAAAAAAGATTTGGGATCTACCCTCGAGATCCTGACCTTACTCCTAGTCAGACCATGTTGGGGCACTGGGTTCGGTTCTTGGGGGGTAGATGGGGATACTGACAAACTGGACCAAGTCCGTAGGAGGACAACCAGGATTGTGAATGGCCTCAAGAGACTAAGTGAAGGAATTAAAGATGAATAGTCTATCAAAGAAAAGACTTAGGAAGCATAAATTACCCTGCTCAAGTCTTTGAAAGCAAGACCTAGGAACAATTGGTGGAAGATGCAAAGATGTAAATGTCAACCTAACCTGATATTAATCAAGAAAACCTTCTTAACAATTAGATCTACACTAAAATAACAACACCTAGCATTTTAGAATGCTTTAAGGTTTGCAAAGTTTTACATGTATTATATCTTATTTTATTCTAATAAGAGCCTAGAGGGTAGTTATTCTTTTTCACTCGTTTCAATTATGTCCAAGTCTTTGTGACCCCATTTGGGGTTTTCTTGGATACTGGAATGTTTTGCCATTTCCTTCTCCAGGTCATTTTACAGATGAGGAAACTGAGGCTGACAGGATTAAATGACTTACCCAGAGTCATATAGGTAATAAGTGTGTCGGAGGCCAAATTTGAACTCAGGAAGTTGAATCTCCCTAACTTGAGGACTGACACTATCCACTGTACCACCTAGCTGCCCTAGTTGCTATATTAGTCCTATTTTGGGGGGTATGTTGTATATGACAGTTTTCTCAGGATCAGCTTCAACTAGGTGGCTCTAAACTCCCCCTTTGCCTCTGAGATTCTGTAATACCATGAAGAAGGGAGAGGGGGGATGCTAGATTTGGAGTCAGAGAACTTGAGTTCTGCTTCAAGTCCTGTAACTTCTGACCTGTGTAACCTGAATCCAGTTCCACTTCTGACTTCCATAGGATGAGACACAACCTATTGGAAAGTCAGTTTTCTTATTTATAAAACTGGTCATTCAGTCAACAAGCAATTATTAAATGCCTGGCACTGTGCTAAGTGCTGTGGATAAAAATAAGGTAAAAGCAGTCTCTGTCCTTAAGAAACTCACATAGAAGTGACCCCATGTAAATAACTAGGTACAATCTCAAAGCATAAGGCACCAGCACCTCCTACAAAATTGTAGTGATCTTTAGCTGAGTCTGGAAGGGCAGAGAAAATGAAAGTTGGAGGTGAGGCAGAAGAGTTCATCCAAGCAAGAACAGTGGGTGCAAAGAAACCGAGTCAGAATTTAGAGTCTAAGAAGAATGAAATCAAGGAAGAACGGCTTATATTGCAAAGAAGACTTTATATCTGATCATGGAGAAACTGGAGTTTAGTGAATGGATGGGATGGGGCTGACATGGCCAGTGACCTGCTTAAGAAAATCTCTCCGGCAGCTGGGGGGAGGAAGGGACAAAAGTAAGGGAGATGTGACAGTGAGATCAATTAGGGTATTGCAATAGTCCCAGTAAAACAGGGTGAGGGCTCATAAGAGAGGGGGTCCTCCCCTCTCTGATCACATGAACTCCTCTATCCCAGTCATACTTTTTAGCCAACATATCAGTGAATTTTTAGATGTTCAGGTCTTCAATAGCCTTGAAAGTCACTAGATGAGGCTGTCTTACAGTACTATCTCCATCATCCCAAGCTCCAAAAATAGCCCCAATGAAGATAGAGAAACTAAGGCATGGAGCTTCAAAGCCGTCCACCGTGGAATTAGTCCTAGTTAAGCACCAAATGAGATAGCAAACCGTTTATTTTGTCTATAGTTAGGACATGGGATCTTTTTTCCAAGCCTGGGCACTAGCCTGACACCAAACACAGCTGTGAATGTCACTATTTCCAAGTGTACTCCTGCCCCTGTCCATGTATCGGCAAACACCTACCCATGCCTCGACTGTAAATCCATCTGTGTCATCTGGATGCATTTAGACTGAGGGCTCGCTCCCATTGTTTTTCTTTGGCACGCACAAGGTCTGTTTCTCATGTGTGTCCAGTCCCTGGTTCACTGGAATCCCGAGAGCACCGGACTATTGGCTCCCCGACGAGAGATGCCAAGCCTGACTGCTCCTGACCCACACGTGCCAAGGGCTTGCTGATCAGGTCATCAGGAGCCACACTAACAACTCCGTTCTAGCAGCACCTGGGGAGAGCAGCAAGGCAAAGCTGGGGCTAGATCAGGGACCCGGCACCCTTAGCAGAGAGAGGCCAAGAGGTGCTTTCTGGTCCTGCCCACTATCCCTCCAGTGAAAATACTGATCCCTAGACATGGACCCATATGCATGCAGGCTGAAGGCAGGGAAGGAAAGGTGGGCATAATTAAATCATAGCTCCCAGCTATGTCGGCTTATGCTGCACAGGGCACTCCAGGGTTAGGGGTGGGAGGGGGGAAATGCATTGTGTTGCTTCCCTGAGCAGTAGGAGGTCAGAAAAGTCCTACGTGAAGATTTAAAATATGTCAATCTATGCCTAAGTTCCCTTGCAATGCCTCAAATTGATATGGCTCTGTAGAAATAATATACGGGATAATAATGAAGATTGAAAAGGATAACTCCTCCAACTAAGGAACCCAGCGTTCAAACCTTAGCTTCCTGTTATTCAAAGAACTAAAAGCTCCCAGTGAGGAACTCTCTAAAGACAAGAGGAAATAGTTGGATGAAATCAGGTAATAAGAGCCCGGAATGGCTGAAAGAAAAGGATGAGACGCCCGCCGTCTCTTGCTACATCAAACTCGAACATCTGGTCAATTTGGTGGGGGAAAAATCAATCAGGCCAGTTGTTTGATGACATGTAGTCGAAACAAACAAACTGATTGACTTTTTTTTTAACTTTCTAACATTTACACTGGTGTCAAGTAGCCTCAATCCAGGTGCTAATGATCGGAAAGAGTAACTGGAAACAAACAAGGCAAAAGGAAGAAGAAGGGTAAACAACAAGTAGAATTATTCAAGAAAGCTGGATAGAGAGGGACATGATTGTACAGGAAGCTCAGTAATGAGAGAGGAAAAATAAGGCTTAGTCAAAGGACAATGTGTTGGATTAAAAAAATAGTGATGGAAAGAAATAGTGAGATGAAGTTCCTGCTGGGGTCACTGTGTCAGGGTACTAGAAAACACTGAAAATGAGGACAAAGGGAAGAATGAAAGGAAAGTAAGCATTAGGTAAAGTAGATATATGAAAGGAAAAAAATAATAATTCAAGGATAGGTGATCAAATGAGAGGGGCAAAAACTTTTTTAATCAAAGTAAAACAAAAATCCAGTATTAGTAAATGAAATCACAATCCAAAAGCACTTTCCTTTTATGAATCAGAAAACGTATACATAACAATGACACCCAATCCAGGAAAGAAGTGGTACAAAAGCATTTTTATTTGTCCTTTGAAAAAATCCACATGTGTGTCTGTGATATGCATATGTGTGTGCAGGTAACTTTGAATATAGTCCAATATTGACAAAAGTAACTTAGATGATCATTCTTTTGGATATACTTGATTTAAGCTTTCAAATATCAGACTGTAGAGAAAAAAAACAAATTTTGGATGAATTTTTACATTTGTGGTGTTGGTGACAGAACATTTTATCATGTTAAGGGCTGTTTCACCTAAAATAAAAACATCCAAATGAAAAAGTTCACTACAAGGTCAAACTTTCAGATCTAGACCAGTGCCTACTTTTAAAAAATTAAAATAAGCAAACAAAAAGGAACATTTATAATTGCTAAATTTAAAGACCTATTTGCATAGTCAAGTCAACAAGTTGCTCTTTTCTTTTACTTAGTTTTATTTTACTTTTAGGTCTGTGAGGAAAACAAAGCCCTTGTTAAAAATGTGCAGAGTCGAACAGAACAAACTCCCTCCTGCCATTAGCCAGGGACAAAAAAAGTCTCAGTCTGCATTGTGAATCCATCTCCTCTCTATCCAGAGATAAGAAGCCTGTTTCATCATAATTCCTGATCTTGTGACTTCTGTCTGGTTATTGTTCAACAAATATTCTTAGCTCTCAAGGAGCTATTTATTATTTCATTCTAATTAAGTCATTTGTAATATTTCTTTTCATGACAAAAAGGAAAAAGTTGGATTGATCCATGTCAGCACATGTATCAGAAAAGTAATACTGAGGTTCTCGTTTGTGAATTTAAATCCTTATCTTTTAAAAAGATATTGCTTTGGAGAATGCAGAAATGTGTTTCCTTTAACTATACATGTTTCTAACTGGGGATTGTGCTTTTCTTGCTTTCTCAGATGAGGGGATGAAGGAAGAGAGTGAGAAAGACCATCTTTCTTGGAAAAAAATAAGATTTAATTTTTTAAAAAATATTTGCTTGTGGGGGAAAAAATGAGCGGTGTAAAACCTGGAAAATGTTGAATCTTAGTCTAAGAGTGACATCTAGCGTTCAACAGCTATGAATGAAAGTCTTTTTCCTAATGGTGTGGAAGGAGTTTGCTTCAATAGTGAAAGAGGAAAACATTCCAGTGATATAAATTCTATCACTTTGTATAAATCTGTGGAAGGCTTCCTCGACTAGTCATGACAGCCTGGATTTATTTAATGCTTACTGTAATTATTGTTCAATCATTTTTCAGACATGTCTGATTCTTTCTGACCCCATTTAGGGTTCTAGGTAGAGATGCTAGAATGGTTGGTCATTTTTTAGAGCCACACATTTATAGCACATTTAATTCTGTCTCCATCCTCATCTACTTATCTCATTTCATGGGAAAATTCTGCAAGGTCAGCTGCTGGAGTCTTGTCATCCATATTTTCTACAGATAGAGCCAGGAAATAGTTGAGTGAGAGCTCAACTAATTGCATTCAACTTCTAAGACAGAAAAGATTTCCCTATTCTAAGTCCTCTCCAGCCTGTAAGCATGCAACACTGTGTTTGTTACTAGCCTTGCCTTGTCAGTCTGAGTCCACAATGTACAATAACCTATTTATCCAATTTTATCTCCAACCACAGGCACACAAAAATCCACTGTGCCAGGCAAAGCCAGCACCCTATCCATTCCTTTCTTAGAGGCGTCACTCACCAGGTGTGCCTCTTGTGAATGACCTCTGCCCTCCCCTTCTATTTATTGAAGTCCTCATTTGTCTTAGAAATACAACTGAGTCCCATTCAGTCCCTGACTGCACATCAGCATCCCCCATTAGACGAAGAGCTCCTAGACTAAGGGATTATCTTTTGCCTCTCTTTGTATCCTCAACGTTGAATACAGTTCCTGGCATTTAATAAATGCTTGCTGGCTCACTGATTGATTTGTCCAAAGTTGGTAATGCTTACTATTTATGATTCTCATTTGTCATTATTATGTGCCATATGTTTTTGCTATATTTCATAAATATAAGGTCTTTGTTTTCAATAACATAAGTTTTTTTTTTCTATCATCCCACCTCTGACACTATTCGTGAGACCTTAACTAGCAAAGACACACAAGTAACCAAAGCCATCTCTAAAATGAGGCGGTTGTACTAGACAACCTCCAAGATCCCTTCCAGTTCTAAATAAATAATACACAAGTAGATTGTGAGGTCTTCTAAGGTAGAGACTACATGTTATTATAACACTTGATCCAACAGGGTGGTTTCAAGGATAATATGAGATAATATGTGTAAAGTGCATGCAAAATATTTTAATGTTAATAGCATTATAGAAATGCTTGCTTTTCCCATTATTGTTATCACTAAAATATTATGATTGTGGGCAGTAAGGTGGCTGAGGGGATAAAGAGTCAGACCTGGAGACTGGAGATCCTGGATTCAAATATGTCCACAAACACTTCCTAGTTGTGTGACCTTGGACAAGTCACTTGATCTCCATTACCCAGCCCTTACTACTCTTCTGCCTTGGAACTAATATACATTCTAAATTGGGAAGTAAGGATTTTATTAAATATATATTGTTGTTATTATTATCATCAGAGCTTTAAGACACATAGAAAGAGACCAGTACTGATTAAAGATAACTTGAATGGAATGATAAAGAATGAACAAGAGGTCTTACCTAGAAGATTCTCTGAATTCCTAAGTCTCTGCAAGGCATTAATGTAAAGGAACAAAACTCTAAAGCCATTTCATACGTTTGTTATTTTCTGTATAAAACAATTTCTTACTGAGTCATGTTGGTTAGTCTTATACTTCAGTGCCAAAGTGATATAAGACTTTATCAGATTAAATATGGCATTGAAAATATAAAAGCTGGTTGACTGGGCTGGGAGGGGGTTATTGGTCTTTGAATCAAATATCTGATACGGGTGTGCTATCTCAGGCATATAGGTACTAATAGAACCTTAAGATCAAAGGCCATTCCCCAACAGCCAAGTAGTCAAAAGAAATGAAAAAACCTTTCCCAAGATAAAAATTGCCATCAAAACAATGCTCCAAATCACTGATACTAAGAGAAATACAAATCAAAATAACTGAGTTTCACCTCACAACCTGCAAATTGACAAAAATGGCAAGAGGTGTGAATAGTAAATATTGGAATAGTTATAGAAAAACTAATGTACTATTGGAAGAGTTGTGTATTAGTCCAACTATTCTGGAAAGTACTTTGGAACTATACAGAGGAAAACCCTCCAATATCCGTACCCTTGAACTCAGAGATCCCATTGCTAGGTATACAACCCAAGAAAGGAAATGAGGGAAACACAGATTTCATATACACCAAAATATTTCAGTAGTATTTTTTGTGGTTAGCAAATAACTGGAAACAAAGTAGATGCTCATTGATTGAAGAATAACTAAACAAATTAAGATACATGATTAGAGGATCAGAAATTTTGAAATGGAAGGGACACTAGAGGCCATTTAGTCTGATCCTGCTTATGTTACAGATTTTAATTTTAAATGTCTTTCTGAACATTACACAAGAAGTAAATGACAGGGGCAGCTAGATGGCACAGTAGATAGAGTGTTGAGCTTGGATTCAGGAAGACCTCAGTTAAAATCCAGTCTCAGACACTTACTAGTTGGGTGGCCCTGGACAAGAGGAGGAGTTGGCGCTGTGGAAGGGGAAGAGGAAGAGGAGGGAGAATTAGTTATTTAACTTTAAAAACAGTATTCTTTTCACTCTACATGTCAGGATCTTCTGAATATAATGGAACATTACTGTGAAAATGTTGGGACAAGGTGGTACAATGGATAGAGTGCTGGACATGAGGTCAGGAAGACCTAAATTCAAATCTGACCCCAGACACTAGCTGTGGAACTCTAAGCAAGTCACTTAACTCTGTTTGCTTTGGTTTCATCTTTAAAATGAACTAGAGAAGGAAATGGCACACCACTCCAGGAATTTTGCCAAGAAAACCCCAAATTGGGTCACGGGGAGTTGAATTCGACCAAAACAATTGAACAACAATAATGACTGTAAGAAAAGTCAGACAGTGGAAAATCTATATGAATTAAGGAAAAGTAAAATAAGAACAATCGCTCTCACCTCCTCATCCAACTGTTGTCAAAGCTAGTCAATTTGGTCTTTGTGACATCTCTCATATATACCCTGTTCTCTCCTCTGGAATTGCCATCCCTTGGTGCATCACTTCATGCCTGAATTGCTGCCTGATCTCCCTCCCTTCATTCTAATCCAATCTCCTCTCAAACTGTCAAAGGGATCTTCCTAAAGCAAAACTCTAACCATGTCATTCTCCTATATAATCCCCCCTATAATAAACTCTAGTGGCTCCCTATTTCCTAAGATCAAACACAAACTCTTCTATTTGTATTTGAGAGGGTTTAAGGTATAAGAATATTGGAAAAGTGAGGAAAGGAGAAAGAGTGGAGAGAGAAGATTACAAAGTAATTTGAATGTCAAACATAGGATATGAGTTTTGATCTTGAAGGTAGACAGACAGGTGATAGGGACAGCTAGATGGTAGAGAGAGAGCTGAACCTAGAGTCAGCAACATCTGAGATCAAATCCAGTCTTAGACACTTACTAGCTGTGTGGCCAGGCAAGTCACTTAAATTCTGTTTGCCTTAACCCAACAGAGAAGGAAATGGCAAACCACTCCAGTACCTTTGCCAAGAAATCCTATGGTACACCAGGCCATGAAGAGTTTGACATGACTGAACAATTTAACAATATTGGAGGGACCGTTGGAGTTTATTGACTAGAAGGGAGATATGGTTAGACCTGTACTTTGACAAATGAGTGGAGAATGAACTGGAATGAGGAGAGACTTGTAGTAGACAAAATAAGAAACAGGCTATTTCAATAGTCCAGACATGAGATGAACTGGAGTGGTAGCAGGTTAAGAGGAGAGAAGGAGGCATGTGCAGGAGGTGATACAAAGGTAAAATTGTTGTCTTGATAACAGATTGGAAATTGGAGTTAGTGGGGGACAGGAAAGAAATAGTGAGGAGATGGCTAGCCTTGGAGATTGGGAGGTTGGTGATGTCCTCAATAATAATAGGGCGATTAGGAAGGAGAGATAGTTTGGAAGGAAAATTAATCATTTCAGTTTTGGACATGAGTTTAAGGTGTTTACAGGACTTTCAGGTTGAGGTGTTTAATAGTCAGCTGGAGGTGAGAGATTGGAGGTCACCAAAACGATTAGGGCAAGGTAAGTATATTTGAGAATGATAATCATAAATATGATAATTGAATTCATGGGAGCTGATGAGATTTAACAAGGGACATAGAAGGAAAAAAGGCCCAGGACAGGTCCTGTGGAACAACTAAGATTGAGAGATGTAATCTGAATGAAGATCCAGCAAAGGAAAATGAGGAGAAACAGATAGGTAGGAGAAGAACTAGGGGAGAATAGTTTTCTGAAAACCTAGAGAAAGAAAGAGAATTAAAGAAAAGACAATGAACAGTGTCAAAGGCTATATAGAGGAAAAGAAAAATGAGGATTGAGAAAAGGCCAATGGAAGACAATTAAGAGATCATTAGTAATGACATTCATTACTCCATGATGCTCTAAGTAGTGTCCTTTTTCTGTTGGCAGGCAAGTAAATGGCTTTTTCTCATCTCTAGAGTATTTCATTCCATTCAAGTATCTAAACAGCAAGAAGATGAATCTATTCTTTCAACTTTGAATTAAAGCTGTCAATCATGTTGCATAGGTGTATACCTCTTCTGTTTATTTGTAAAACCATCACTTATTGGACATGAATCAATAAAAATTAACCTATCCATCTAAACATGCTTTTTTAATGTTTCAATTAGTAATAAACTGCAGGTCATATTCCTATATATGAATTTAGAGAGAAACAATATAAAATAAACTCTAATAGCCTAGATTATTTTATTCCCTACCAGATTTAAAGATTAATGATTTTGAATTTTTTAAAAGGCAATGGAGAAAATAGTAATAACTATAAGCCCAGGGCAGCTAGGTGGCTCAATGGATAGAGAGCCTGGCCTGTGATCAGGAGGTCCTGGGTTTAAATCTGGTCTTAGATACTTCCTCGCTGTGTAATCCTGGGCAAGTCACTTAAGCCCAATTGCCTTATCAATCTTCTGCTTTAGAATCTATCTATACTTAATATCAATTCTAAGACAGAAAGTAAGAATTTTAAAAACTACTGGCCCATATCCCTGCTTTCCTAGCTGTACAAATTACATGATGACAATAATCTACATGTACATCCTGGGCATTCTTGATGAAGTCATGAGAATATAATATACAGGCTTTTACAACTAATAGTCTGAAGAAAACCAACATTGATATAGTTAATATCTCTAAAGTATACTGGTTATGCGATGATGGGCAAATCATTCAATCTCTCAGTGCCCCGCCATCCCATCAGCTCCCTAAAGTCTCTAAATTACAGAAATTGTATTTTTGAAAACCTTTTGATTAAATAGAGTAAAACTTTGTCTTAAAGGTTTACCCTCCAATAATGTTTCCTCTGAATATGTTCAAAATCATACAAGATGCAACAATCAAAAAACACTTATTGTTTTGTTATTGTTGAGTCACTCCAGTTGTGTCTCACTCTTTCTCACCCTATTTGAGGTTTTCTTAACAAAGATACTGGAGTGATTTGCTATTTCCTTTTCCAGTTTGAATTTTATACATGCAGAATTAAAGTAAACAAACTTAAGTGGCTTGCTCAAGGTCCCACAGCTAGTAAGTATCTGAGGTCAGATGTGAAGTTAGGAAGATAAGTCTTCCTGACTCCAGGACCAGCACTTGATTGGTTGTACTATCTATTTTCCCATGAAGTGTATACCATGTGCCAAGAATTGGAGTAAGTGCTAGAGACACAAAGAAAGACAAAAAGACAGAAAAAGGCAAAAAAAAGAAAAATTCTGTCCCAAAGACCCATAATATAGTATAGTAGTAGTCTCTCGGTAACCAAGGATGACGATTGTCTTTGTGCACTTTCATCTGTGATGTAGATGAGTGTGCACAAAAACACTTGTGCATGAAGGAGATTTAAGTGGAAAAGTTGATGCACAGAGACAATCCCACTCTCTCGGCGTTGGGAGCCTGGGTCCATTGGCACAAAAAATTGTTATACCTGGAGACTTCCTCAGCTGCATTGGATGGCCGTGTTGTCTTTTGTGCTCCAACACGCCCTAAGCACTCCACAGTGCTTTGCTGCGTCGCCCTCTCAGCCGTTGAACCTTCTTATTGGTTTCTTCCGTCTGTTCGGCCAAAACAGTCTTCACATGCTGGGTGAGCAAAGCCTTAGTTCACCAGGTGTCTACGACCCAATACATTCTAATGAAATAGACAACATGTAAAAAACTAGGTATATATGTGTGTGTATGTGTGTATGTATGTGTGGAGAGAGAAAGAAAGAAAGATTGAAAGTCATTTCATATAGGAAGACACTAGCAACTTGGAGGTGCCAGGAAAAGATTTCTGCAGAAGGGGAGATTTTGGCCAAGACTCGAAAGAAACCAAGGAAACTAAGAGACAGAGATGAGGTAGGAAAGTAATCCTGTCAAGGAGTTGAAGGTAGAGTGGCACACTTAAGGAAAAGAAAGTTGATCAGTTGTAGCTCAGTTGTCGAGTGTGTATAAAATAAAATGTTAGATGAATATAAAGATAAGAAAGGATCAGGTTATGAAGAATTTTTAATGCCAAATAAAAAAATGTATACTGGTCTTGGAGGTAATTTCAAGTCACTAAAGTTTATCCAGTCAGGACAGGGTGACATAACAGGCCTCCACTTTAAGAAAATCAGTTTAGCAGCTGGGTGAAAGTTAGATTAGAAGGCAGAAAGATGAGGTAAAAAGGCCAATAAAAGTTTATTACACTGCCCAGATAATAAGTGAGTGCTACAACATGACTAATATGGAAATATGTTTTGCATGATTGCATATGTATGACCTATATCAAACTGCTTACCTTCTTGGAAAGAAAGGGAAGGAAAGAATTTGGAACTCAACAGTTTTTAAATAAATGTTTACAATTGTTTTTGCATGCAATTGAGAAAAGCAAAATATTAAAAAGAAAAAAAAATTAGTAGGTAATGAGGACCTAAACTCGGGTGATAACTGTGTAAGAAGGAAGATTCCTTAAAAGAAATAACAACTCAAACTTTGTTTCAAATATTAGTACTTAGCAAAACAGTGTTGCCATTGTCATGAAGGATGTGCAGCCTAAACTCCAAAGAAATGAGGATCATGATTCCTATGGATCATGGACTTCTTCAGATTAGGAAGGAAGAATGCCTATTGTCCAAAACATGCTATGCAGAATACATGCATGTATCTGGGGAAATGGCAATATATAGTTACCTTGACCCAGGGCAGAAAAGGAGGAAGAAAAGAATCCAGATTGCATTTGAGAACATGTATAGTGCTTTTGGTAATTCTAATTTTCTCACTATAATAAAAACCCATCTTACTAACATCAAAATACCTCCAATCATTATATATGTATCTTAGTCAAGGAATATAACATTCTCCAAGAAATTAAATGGTCAAGTCCCCCAAATAGCAATTGAGAGCTATATGGGAGGCATCACTAGGCTGATGTATATTACTAATGAAAAAAAAATTACACAAATGATTAATGAATAGAATGATTAAATATATGTGTGTGTGTGTATATATATATATATATATATATATATATATATATATGAATGAATATAAATGACTCACCAGGAGATATGTGCCCCAAAAGGACAGCTAGGTGGTACAGTGGATAGACTGCCCAGCCTGGATTCTCTTCCTGAGTTCAAATACAGTCTCAGACACTTACTAGCTATGTGACCCTGGGCAGGTCACTTAACCCTGTTTGTCTTAGTTTCCTCATGTAAAATGAGCTAAAGAAGGAAATGTATCACTCAAGTATTTCTGCCAAGAAAGCTCCCAAAAAAGAGGTAATAAAGAGTCAAACACAGCTGAAAAATGACTAAAAAACAATGATGTGACCCAAAAAGGAGGCAGGTGATTTTACAGGGAAACAATGATAGATCATATGTTGGGAATGTATCTATGTAAGGTCAAGATATCTAGCTCAATATATCAGGTGCACTTTCTATAGATAATATTTGAGAGTGCATAAATGTTGCAGAGCATAAAAAGACATGAAAAGGGTTGCAATTGGTACCCTGGAAGCAGTACCTACATCAGTAAGATAATGAGGTCATGGATCTATTGAAGCACCAAAGTATCAGTGAATCTGAAGGGATGCCCACAGGATGATTTCAAAGTTAATCATATTAGGTCTACTGGGGAAAAAATGCTGGTAACTTAAATGAAAGGCAAAATGATACAATAGAACTTGCTTGGAAATGGAGTCAGAGGATTCAATCAAATTCAAATCTCACATCTATATTTACTACCTGTATGACCTAAGGGCAAGTTAGTTCCTTAACATCTCTGGCCTTAGTTTCCTCATCTGTAAAATCAGAGGAGATTTAACTAGACAGTTTCAAAGATTGTTTCCAGCACTAATTTTATAATTCTATAAAATAACCGATTCTCAAGAGAAATACAGAAAAGTAAAAAGTAGAAAAAGAAAAAGATCATTTAGACAAATATAGATTGAGACTCTTAAATACAGAATTTTAAATTGTATATAAGTGGTGGTTCAGTCTACATAAATAGAAGTCAGAAGAATGGTAGACCTTTCCTGACATGTGAAACTTTTAAAGGTCCCCTAACTTCCCAATAAAAATACCCTTATGAAAAAATTAAGACTTTGCCCTCCAATTAATGTACATATCATACATAGGATCATGTAGTGAAAGAAAGGGCATCAGAGATAATTTAAATAATTATGGTTGTGTCAATATGCACACCAGAAAAAGAATAACTAATAATATCACAATTTAAGATCAGAAAATGATAATTGTTTGTTATTTATGTTGAAACCTATGCCTTACAGGTACCAGAACATTCAAATGTTTACTAAACCTAAGTTCTGAGGGCAGGTCCAATGTGCATAAATTCAAGCATACTTGTGAAATCTTAAGACCATTTTTACTCACCTGTAGACCTGAATGGCATCAAAGATACCTAAAATCTTAATTATGATATAAGTGGTAGAGTTATACTCCATTCAACTTCTGAAATAATGGCTCTAATTTGTGTGGAGTCATTTGCAAAGAGAGCAGCTAGGTATTACAGTGGATAGAGTGCTGGACTTGGAGTCGGAAAGACCTGAATTCAAATCAGACTGTAGACACTTGCTAGCTGTGCAACCCTGGGCAAGTCATCTGTAAATTGAGTTGAAGAAGGAAATGGCAAATCACTCCAGTATCTTTGCCAAGGAAATCCCCAAAGAGGTCATAATGAGTCAGACCCAACTGAATGACAATTTGCAAAGAGTCTACTGTGTCAATAACTGTGCTAGATCTAATATGAATGTTCTGCTCACAAAAAGTGCCAAAATTAGCACAATGGGTACTCAACCAATTGGTAACTGTTGCTCTTTTTTTTTCTCAATGAGTTCAGTGTATTTATATTGAAAATAACATTGTCAAACCCAGAGCAAAGCACAAGAAAAAATTATTTTTAAACATACGATATTGTGTGTAACACTATCTTTAAGAAAAGTCGTCCTTCGGTGGACTGTGAATATCCCTTATTAAATCGTCCAACATCACAGCAATAGATGGGTTAATTTCCCAAGAAGAATCTCAATATCCATCATGCTGCTACATTTGGCCTTGCTGTGCTATATGACAGACCTGCTGTAGCTCAGTATCCAAAATCTCAGCCACTTTGTATTATGTAGACCTTGGGTAGACGACAGCACTGAATTCATGTCATTTCATTTCCTCTACACCCTGACAGATGTGGATACCCAGACTAAGAGGTAACTCTCACTGAAGCAGAAATAGTAATATTCCAGATCTCTCTGATCTGATAAGAATTGTTTTTCCTCACACAGGACTTTTATGATGATAGAGAACAAAATTACCCTAGGACATTCAGCCCTAACTCCAAAAAAATAAGATATGATTTAAAATGTAGCATCAGAACATTAGGTCATATTTGTTCTCTTCTTAGGAATGAAAATGGCTGTTTTCCAAACATCAACATTAAAGAGCCACATAAAGGATGCTTCCACATCCTGGGCACCAGGTACATTTTAGCATAAGAAATGAATTCAGCACATAGTGTGACACGCAGCTATTTGCATTTATAGAATATTGCACAAAACATTTTTCTTCTTTTATTTCATACAAAGAAAAACTACTGGGTTGCAAAAAGATTCAAACTGCCTACTAGGCACAATGAATAGAATAAGTACATAAACAGGAATTAATTAGTCCAGTACAATCTAGGGTTACCTGCATCTCTTTAGGATAAGGAGTGAATTAATAGTAGTAACAAGGTAGTCATTTAGCCTCTTCCCTGACATAAGCATAATAACCCTTTAGTGATATCATATGTCCTACTTCAGGAACTAACATTCCAGAATTTTTTTCAGTCATGCTGAATAAACAATAACCAACCCTGACTTATTCTTCAATTCATTATGAATACAAAATAAGTTTAATCTCTTTGGAAGATTCTCTCCAAATGTCCCTTTGAGATACCACAGACAAGAAAGCAATGAAAAAAAAAAAAAGAGTTACTTAATGTAATTATATTCTCCCTCTTCCTTCTTTGCCCTCTTACCCCTTTCTCTATCCTTTCTCTCTCTCCCTCTTCCCTCCTATGTCTTCTTATCTCCTCCCTTCCTTTCTCCTCTTCACTTGTTGCCCCTTTCTCTCTCTATCCCTTCTTCCCTCTCTCTCCATCTCTCCTTTCCTTGCCCTGCTTTCAAATGATGTTTATTCTTTCTCTTAATTATTACAATAAAATAAAAATTATACTTAGGAAAATTAAAACAAATGACTAGAAATGTAATGTTGATGGTTATACTTCTTTCTTTAAGACATTCATATTTAAGACATATTCAAGGGGTGTTTTTAAATCATTTTGGTTTTAATCATTCAGGTTTCATTTATTCTTCTTTTTTCTCTTTAAAAAATATGTTCCTCAGACCTCCAGCATTTCCCCAAACATATTTAAGAGCTCTGATTCATTCAAAATAATTGTCAACCTTTTATCTTCTGGGAAAATGTGATAGATACTGTGAAAAGTCCCATGTAAATTGCTGGGAGGTCAGAGAATGTAGCTCCAATCTCATCTACCTTAACCTTAAATCAGAAAGTGTTATAAGACTTAAACTTCTTCATTTTTAATTTATGGATTCAAAAAAGCAGTGGTGTGGGAATATTACTGTAAATCTATAGTTTCACTACTTATTTGTGAGTTGCAAATATCAGCCTTATATGACAAACTGGATTAATACATGCAAAATTGCTTTCATCAGCTTACATTCCAAAAGGAAATAATGGTCATATCTTCCTTTGGGCTGAAGGAAGATGACAATGATATAGAAATAGTCAAGAATAAGAGGACATGACCTCACTAACTTTTCTTTCTTTTAATAATGATGATTGTTTTGCTTTTTGTTTTTCTGTTTATTGATCAACCTCCTGGTGATGAGCACCTGAGCTGGCCTGGTTCTGAAACAGCAGAGAGCCATTATTTCAATTAAATGCAGGTTCTGTAAGTCTCTACCAAAATGAAAAGGTTTTGAGTATAGTACTGGGCAATGGCTTGTGTCTACTTTCTAAGAATAAAGCAAAAAAGAATAAGCCAAGCTAGATATGGCGAAGATTAGCACCAAAATATTGCTTCATAGGTAATGAATTCTTGATTTTGCTACCTAAGAATCAGATAGAAGAAATTCTATCTCTAGCCCAGGGTCTGGCACTTATAGGTGCTTAATAATGGTAATTGAAAAATTCAATGTGAATTAGAGATGAAAGAGGCTACCATTTTTTAATTAAGTGAAAACTATGAAATTCTTCTAGGATTCTGACTCCATCAAAGACACTTCCAGACATGTACCTCATGCCCACCCTCCAATTCCATCTCTGAAAACAATGATCAATTAAACACTGGCATTCCTAGAAAGAATGTCAGTCATTGGCCATAGGGCTACAATGACCATTCTTTCCAATTTTCAGAACAACTCACTCCTTCCTAGCCACCACTCCCTACTATGCACTCTTTTCCCCCTGTAATATATAAAATAAGCTCCTTTAAGGCAAGGACTATCATTTGCTTGTGTTTGTTTTCCTATGACTTAGCACAGTGCCTGGCACACAGGTGCTTAATAAATACTTTTTCATTCTTTATTCTTCCAGTTTTTCCTGTGCTTAACTTATTTTGGAGAAAGCTTTAGACTGGAAATCAGAATACTAAATAGCCCTGGATTTCGGCTATGACTTTTAGAGGGTTCGTTTTATGAGGTGATTTCTCTAGCTGTACTTTGCCTCTTCAACCTAATAGATCTGGCCTGTTTTCATGAGTGATTTCTTGCAATATAATATCAAATCTTTTTTTACTTTTTAATCATGGATTCCAAGTAGTTCTCTCTATACCTATTTACAAGGTCAATTGTTTTTGATACTACCTGAGATTTTTTCCAGTCTTTTTATTTTCTTCTAAAATTTCTTAGTATCTCATGGAACACCACTGATTTCTTTTGATCTAGTCTTGTTTCTAGGGAGTCCATTTCTTCAGCAAAGTTGATTATTTTCTCTTCTAGGGCACTTATTTTCTTTCTAATTCTTTTCTCCAGCTATTTTATTTCATTTTTGATCTTTTGGTTCACTTCTTCTGGCTATACATGTAATTCTTATGGAAAATTTGCTTGTTTTCCTTTGAGTCTCTGTTTAGAATTTTAAGTTATTCCTTTAATTTACTCACATCTCCAGCTTTGGTTCCTGAATTAGACTTTGTAGGAGAGCCAGTCTTTATCCCCTGCTATGTTTTTGGATGGAATGGGTAGTCCTAGTTGGTCTTGCCTCCAGGTTCTTGCAGTGACTTCTACTTCCTGGGGTTCTCAAACCACTTTTAACTTTTGCAAAATTTTAATCATATTGTGTCTTTATTAGCTTTTCATATAGTGGCAATATTTTTCTCTATCTCTTACTATGTAATTATGTAGATACAGTGGGAGAGAGAGAGAGACAGAGAGACAGAGAGAGAATGACCACTAATTTTTCCCACATATGGCAATAAGTAAATGTTTACACATTTAAAGGATCAAATTGGGAAAACTGAGAATGAATGCAATCTATGGTAAGGGAGTATGCAAACTCTAAGGGTTTCATACTAATGTCAAAAGTTAATAAGAACAAACAACAAAATTATATATTCCCTCTTCCAGTCAAGAGTATAGAGTTATTAACTTAATAAAAATGCAGAAGTGGTTTCTTATGAAAAATCTATACGCTGACAAAAAAAAATCTAGTCTCAAAGACCAGAAACATTTATCAGAGGGGCTCATGTTCCTGATAAATATTTAAGTGTGTGAGGCAGAACCATTGAGAACAGTAAATACTTTATAGCTGGCACTTTGTCAAAACTATAAGTGGCTCTGCCTTAGAATTTTACATCATCCCTGAATTTACAGTCATTTGATAAGTGGCATAGGACAAGAATTACTTCTTTCTAAATCTAAACCAGGTAATAAATCTACCATCAGGATTCTTCTTATTGTCTGTTATCGTCTGATGACAATACCTTTTACCTTCATTGTCTTGGCAGAAATATGGCATGTAAAATTGTAATGTCACATCACTCACTGTGATTTAACACTATCCAGCCCGTACCATTTTAATCAATCAAAATTGTCGCTTTTTAGTGTAATGATTTTGTGGTGAATTCCCAGTGTTTAATATAATAGATAGTCTGATCTACTGGTTGATTTACTGTTTCATTCCAAAGTCTAACAGCTTAGAAGGCCATTCTTGCTCTTGGACATCTTTGGAATTAGCAAACAAGAATCATTTGAGGTGCTAAAAATGCTACTGTCCCCTACATAACAGAAACTACAAAAATATTTAAAGTGATAACAGTCAAAGCCACTTGTAAGAACACAAGCCAGTTGTGTGAAATAAAGATGTAAGAGCACCTGTAACTCTTGCCCCTAGCATTCACAGATGGTCATGGCATCTGTAACCCCCTCACAAGGACTGCTGGGTACACAAGTTTACTTTTAAAACCACTGATCAGAATAGCAGATGCTCAACATGAAGAACTTCTCTTCATTTCATTCAAATATTTATATATATGCATATTTTGTAATCTTCCAGGAAAAATTTTTATTTATTAGACAGTTTTAAGAGATATCTTAGAGTTTCCTGACATCATTCAGATAATAAGAGGAGCATCGATTAGATGATCCAAGATAAATCCGTTTCTGTATCATCACCCACAATCACTATGATAAACCATCAGGGAAAGGAGCAGACAACAAAAATTTATAATTTGGCATTCTTTTTGTGGGATATTGAAAAGCCTGTGATTATTCATGCTGGAAACTATAATCTAACATCAGCAAATACTGGAGAAAAATGTGTCTATATGACCAAATGGAATATTCTCAGTTCAAAAATAGTATGACTGCCTTGCTTAATTTAAACTCAATACATTTTGAATGACAGAAAAACAATTATTTTTGCTGTACTATATATATATATACATATATATACATATATATATATATACCAATAAAAGAAAATATGGCTAAAAACTATTGGTAAAGTGATTTAATAACCACTTGAAATAATTAAATATTAAATAAATTAAATATATTGAATAATTAATTATCACTTGAAGTAATTAAAAATATTTTAGTTTCTTAAAGAAGTAACTTTAAAGTGGTTTACTAAGGCATAAATATCAAAAATAATTATCAAACGTTAACCACCATTGCTAACTCTACGTGGATATAATTCACTCTTAGCAGTGAGGCCTCATTATTATACTATTATAGTATAAATTATATAGTGTGTATATATATAGCATAGTAATATATTATATAGTATATAATATAATGCTCATATTACTATTGCTATTTAAGGAAGCTGCTCTAATTCCCAATCAAATCTCTCTCTCCATCCCTGCTCTTGCCAGTGTTGTCCTAGGTCAATTTACTCCAAAGATTGCCTGACTTTGGGTGATTCAAGTATACTTGCTATGAGGCCTACCTTCCTGCTCTCAACAGCTTCAGGGAAATGGAAAAGAATAGAAAGAATAAAGGAAGAATATTAGCAGAGAAAGAGGCAATGCCCCAGGGTAAGAGAAATTGGCATGCAGAAAGATCTAGGGCAGAGATTGAAATAACCCCTGTACAGAGTCTGCAAAATTTATAGGTATAAAGAGACAAAAAATATGTGATGGGCAAATCAGAATTCAAACTGAAGGAAGTGTATTTATTAAGTGCCTGCTATGTGCCAGGTATAACCAATCAAATGAGCATGTCTGCCAGACTAGATATGCTAAATACTTTTAAAATATTATCTTATTGAACCTCACAACAACTCTGGATTGAGGTAGGTGCTATGAGTAGCCCCATTTTACAAATGGGGAAACTGAGGCAAAGAAGTTGAATTGACTAAAGTCACACCACTAATAAGGTCACATTTGAACTCAGGCCCCCCTGACCTCAAGGGCATCACTTGTCTGCTTCTTTTCTGAAAAAACAAAGAATGGAACCAAAATTAGATGATTTTGATAGAAAAAGCTCCCAGGGAAGTAGTAGTTTGGGGGAAGACAGGATAAAGATTTGAAGTGGAATTCTAAAGGAGCAGAGAAAAGGACAAGGAGAAATTTACCTTTCCATATAGATCTAAGGAGTGGCAAATGTGCCAACATGGAGTGAGCAACTTTTATTGTGAAGACTGGCCATGGGTACAGGCTAACAAGGTTGAATAGAAACCACAAAGAATGCACTGCCTTTGCTTTTATTGGCGAGCTCCTTCCTCTCCCCTCTATCAACAGTTCTGAGCACAAGAATAAATAAGTGTCAAGTTCAACTCCCCTCCTTTAGAGATAACATTTTTTTCTTTTCTTTTTTTAAGGTAGGCAGTTATTTTATTTACAAGTATACATTTAACACAATGAAACACTACTATCCAAGCCTAGTTAAGAGAAATGTAAAACTATGTATCATTTTGAAGATAACATTATTTTAACCAACAAACTATACTGAAAAAATCATGCCCGTAAGATTCATAGTCATAATATTTTTAAAAATACAATATATAAACTGAAAATATGATTGCTTAAAATTTGAAAATGGAAGTGAAGCCATTTGGACAAAAGTCAGAGTTAAACATTTCAGAGATAACATTGCCACAAATATATGGGAGTAGCAAGCAGTTTTGCCCAAGTTCAGAGGAAGCTGGGTATCCAACAAGGCTAGACTTGCACTTGGGCATAAGCCTGCAAGGAATTTACTGAAGTAAACTTAGAGAACTCTTTGCCAGCCTTGACCCCTCATCAACAAAATGTGGAACTGGTACTACCTAATACTGGTCTTCACGTCTTATTGGCTTACTCCTTGAGGCTCTGTGAATTTTGGCTTCAGTAACAGCTTTTGATCCAGGCTATGACCTGGACCCATGTTTTTTATCCATTTTTGCACAGTATTGTGTATACTATTTAACCAGGAATTTCCAGGTTGTTGCATTCCCCCACTAAATAAATAGTTTCAATCAGCACCATGCAAACCACCCAGCCACAGTTTTTGATGGAGTCAGTAAAACCTTAGTTCAAATCCCACCTCGTTCTTCTGATCATCAGAATCTGCTCTCTGAAAAGTAATCACCCCCCTGCTAATGGATTGAGAGAGATTTCTATGGAAATTCCAATCAGCACATCCATCCTACATCTGCTAATTAATGAATTCATCCATCCCAAATTGTTCAATACTCCCAGTATCTCCTGTCCCATAGCCTGATATGAAGCTAGGCTGCCTCCAGTGAAAAATCTGTGCATCCCTTGGCATATCCGAATTCAATAAGAACAGGACAGAATATATCCAACAGTCACTGACCCTACTAGAATTCACCAAATATGTCCAAAACCAAACATATCTTTCCCCTTTAATCCATAGCTCTTTTCATAAATTCCCCATTCCTGTGAAGATCATCACCGTCCTCCAATAACCAGTCTTAACATCTCAGGGTCATTTTTAACTCCTCATTTACACTCACTCTATATATCCAGTCATTTGTCAAATATTATCATTCTCCCTGTCACATCTCTCTTTTACAATACCTTCTCCCCACTCACACAGACACCACCCTAGGGCAATTCCTCATTATCTATCTCCTGGACTATTTCAATAGCCTTCTGGTTGGTCTTCCTTTGTCAAATCTCTCCCCACTTCAATCATCCTCCACTCAGCTGCCAAAATTATTTTCCTGAAGTGCAAGTCTGACCCTGTCACCTCCCTATTGATTAAATTCCAGTAGCTCCCTATTAACTCTAGGACAAAATATAAATTCCCCTATTTGGTATTTAAAGCCCTTCATAACTTGAGCCGTTTCTATCTTTCCAGTGTTCTTACACTTCATTTGCTTCCATTGCATTCCTATAGGCATTCCATTCTTATAGGCAACTAGGTGATAGAGAGAATAGAGTACCAGACCTGGAGCTGGGAAGACTCATCTTCCTGAGTTTAAGTCTAACCTGTATAACCTGGGCAAATCACTTAACCCTGTGTGCCTCAGTTTCCTCATCCATAAAGTGAGTTGAAGGAAATGGGAAGCCACTCCAGTATCTTTGCCAAGAAAACCCCAAATGAGCTCCCTAAGAGTCAGTCACAACTGAAAACAAATGAAATGCATTGTATGACTCACTTATACTGGTGCTTCCTTGCTATTTCTCATATATAAGATGTCATGTTCTGGCTGGGCCTTTGTATTGGCCTACATAACAGTAATGTTCTTTCTGGTTCCATGGCTTTCTTCAAGATTCTGCTCAAAACTCATCTTTTTCAAGAGACCTTTTCTAGCTACCATCTCCCTTCTCTGACACTATCCTCAATTCACACTATACTTTGAAAGTATCTTATTTGTTTATTGTCTCTACCACTAGACTCTAAGCTTCTTGAGTACAAGGTTAGCTTTTTTCCCCTTTGTAGAGCTAGCAATTAGCACAGTTCCTGGCACAAAAGAGCTACTTGTTGCTTGGGATTGAGTGAATACAAGTCTACTAGAAGAGATTTCACCTTGTGCCTGAGTGGTCTAGTTTCCTCATGCACTACGTCCTCTCTTATCTTGTTTGAAAACAAAAACCCATGCAATTCAAAGACACATAGGAAGAGACCTAACTCAAAAAGATATCCTACTGCATCCCAGATGGAGCATGAATACCTTGTGGAATGTGGGAGTGAGTGTAGAAAATCACGGGGTTGCCAAGCCAAGGATCCCACGTAGTAGGATGGTATAATGTTTAGAAAGGTAGCATGGCATAAGAGATTGAGAGCCTCATCATTACTCTCAGTAGTTCTCTCCACAAAACTAGGAAAGCTTCATCTTTGCTAAGGTTCAGGAGAGAGAGTGAATGAGTGGCAGATGATGTTTTCGACCTCTCAGGGTCAGCTCAGGGCTTAGTGGAGGATCTGACACACCATAAGTGCTTAATTAATGCTTGCTGAATTTAAGTTTGCATATAGAATTATGCTATTTGGGTTGTGAATTTCCCTTATGGTTTTTCAGATAGTCATAAAAAAGTCATACTTTTATTGCTTGGGGATTATCAGATAGTAATTTATCTCAATGACATTATGATGTTCCTTTGCAATCATTCCCTTTTTTTTAAACTGCCTTCCAGTTACTGAACCAGAACTAGCTGGACAAATCTGCTGAAGAAATGTCCATCTGAGTAAAAGGAGCTAGAATTCTTGGGATGGAGAAGAGACTCTGAAATGCGTATAATTGTACCTGCCATGTGTGGTGGCAGTATTGCAATGAGAGAGAACCATAGCAACCAACGCCCTACCATGACTTCAGGATCAAATCTTCAGGGAATTAATCTTATCTGGTTACCTGCTCCCAGATCTACACGGCACTCAAAGTAATTTTTATGGATTCGTATAATGTGGAGGAAGGATTAGGCATGTTCCGTTTGACCCAGGGAGAAGCAGAATGGGACCAATGATTAAATTACAACAAAGCCAATTTAAGTTCTACGTCAAGAAAAACTTCCAAACAATTTGAGCTGTCTAGAATTAGAATGGGAGGCATTTGGAGGTGGTGAGGACCTCTCTCCATGGAGGCTGGACCATTCAAATTCCTGTCAGTTCTCAAATTCTGTGATCTTGTTGAGCTGGAATGCTGTTTACCCCTGCCCCTCTGACACCATTTATATCAAGACATACTCCATTGGCATGGCAATAGAGGGTATCTTATCCAAGCTAGCATCTCACCCAAACTATAGTTTTAACCTCATTTTTATCACCTAATTACTCCCCACAAAGCATGGCCAGCAGAAAATGAGGAGCTGGATGTAGAGTAGAATTAACTTCAAAAAACATTATGAGGAATCAGAATCTGATGACAAGCATAGAGACTCAAAGGAAGGAGTCAGCATTTTAAGCCACTCGGAAATAATAACTCACATTATGGAGTGTTTTGAGTTTTGCAAATCTTTACATACATAATCATGTTATTTCAAAATTAGTAGCGATCCTAGCATTTGTTCCCTTTCTGGTCTGATAGCCTATGGATTGCAAATACTCACCTTGGCTTGGAATCACCCCCTACTTAACTACTCTCTGCTCAAGCCTGCCCACAGACCTGGATTTCTATCCACCAGACTCCTCCACCAAATCCTCGTGCTTGTAGAATAGTAAAAAGTCATCCTTAAAGAAATTCTTGCCTCCTTAAAACAAAATGATTTTTCCCCATGCTTGGCTGAGCAGAAAGTATACATGTCAGAAGAAAGGATGTGGGAATTGTCCCACTCTGTTTATACACGTGAATTGGTATAACCCTTACCCAGTGTACTGATTGCATTTAATTCAATAAGCATATTTAAGTCTAAAG
Source organism: Monodelphis domestica (assembly GCF_027887165.1). Taxonomy (NCBI): domain Eukaryota; kingdom Metazoa; phylum Chordata; class Mammalia; order Didelphimorphia; family Didelphidae; genus Monodelphis; species Monodelphis domestica. Next base: position 470,878,397 of record NC_077229.1, on the reverse strand, counting down.
GATGAACTAAGTACTGTGCCAGATGCTAAGCATAGTGGATGCTGCATCCTAGATTCTAAGGATATTAAAACAAAGGAATAGAGTCCCTGTTCTCAAGGGGCTTACCAGATCCAAGTCCCAAAGGTAAAAGAAACACAGAAGTGGAGGAAGAGTGATCCCTGCCCCCTAGAAAAGGGCACTTCCATGGAGAAAAATGAGGAAGGCTCAAGTAAGCATTTTCCATCTGAGGCGAACAGAAATGAAGCTGAAAGATGAGTGACTTGAGAATTCAGAATATCAAAGAAAGAAAATTGTTTAAACCCGAACCCCTTATTACTAACATTAGTATTAAATATATGTGTGTAGGTATGCATAAATATATATGTATGCACATTCATGGTATAGCTAGATGACCCAAAGGATAAAGTGCTGAGCCTGGAGTCAGGAAGAATCATCTTTATGAGTTCAAATCCAGCCTAAGACACTTACTTGCGGTGGTACCCTGAGCAAGTTACTTCTCTCTGTTTGCAGAGAGGCAAACACCACACCAGTATCGTTGCCGAGAAAACCCTAAATTGGTTATAAAGAGTGATATATGACTAAATAGCAAATACACATACATTTGTGTATATACACATTAATATCAATATATTTACATATTATGCATATGACTTGGTTAGGAATATCCATAAAACATGGGGTTCCATGTCTTCATCTTGAATCATGTATAATTATATTTATTAATATACTTATTATATGTACTATGTATAAGCTAAGTACATATTACATACTTAAATTAATATTATATATTATGACAATATAATAAATATAATTTATAATAAATGTAATTCAATATATAATAAAATAAAAATTATACATGAAAGATGTGTTATGTACATATATGTGTAATATATAATAATATAAAAGGTAAATATATATTTGAATATATATATGTGAATAGAAGACAAGAGAAAGGCAGTCACTAAACAGCTAGAGAGATTAGAAAAAGCTTTATATAGAAGGGGACATGAACTGAGCTTTCAGGGAAACTTAAGAGGAAAGTGGAAGGTCACTAGAAAAGCCTCATAACTTGGATACTGTTTAATCATTTAGAAGCATCCTACTCTTCATAAGCCCATGGTCTATAGTCACCCATGGGGTTTTCTTGTCAAGGATATTGGAGTGGTTTGCCATTTCCTCCATCCCAAGGTTCCTTTTGACAGGCAATTGGAGGTTAAATGACTTGCACAGGGTCACACAAATAGAAAGTGTCCAAAGTCACATTCAAACTCGGGTCTTCCTAAAGACCCAGAGCTCTTAACCACAGAGTCACAGCTGCCTCTGATAATATATTTTACTTTAAATTATATGCAAAATGTATCCAAACTATAAATTACTTTATTGGATGGAAGGTGGTACACATCACATGCCAAAAAGCACCACCTTCCCAAAAATGAAGGAAATGACTGGTCACCAATGGAGCAATCATTTCAGAATTAGCTCTATGTGGGTAACATTATCAACAGACTGATCATTTCTGAGTTAAGGAAAGAATTAAGATGACATGAAGATACTGTATGAAATCACCCCAACCCTAACTCAAGCCTTTAAAAAAAGCTTTTTTTCAACTATGTTGAGGAAAAAAATATGATAGTTCCTGTTTAAAGATAAAATAGTATCAAGGGTAAGCAGCAGATTAGGCTGATTAGCCAAGTCACAAACTCTCTTTTTCTCACACTTCACATGAATCGCCTCTTTAGATAATAGTCTCCACCTTTAATAAGAGACCATTAGTGGCCATTAAGTAACGCTGCTTCACAAGAAGGTCGAAATTTCATGAGTCTTAAATGTCACACCAGGGAGCCACAAAGCCAGTCAACATTTTCATATGGAAACACCTGGACTAGAGGAATAAGGCATGACAAATTAAGACTGACTTTCTGAATTGCAATATAAACTAAATGAAGAATAATGCATGAATTTGCTTATTTAGTCTTTTTGACTATTAGTCCTCAGCCATTAGAATCTTAAATACTATGAAGGCAGCACGGTCTCCAATCCCAAACAGATGAAAAATTCCTTACATTTATAAAAATAATGTAGCTGGTCATTTGAATCGTTTAAATTAAGACTGTCAGGCTATTGCTCCTTGTGATGAAAAGCTCCCATCTCATTTCCTCTATCTTGTGACAGACATTCTTTGAATGACTATTTGTTTTCAATGTTTTCATCACAACGTTTAATGAAAAAATTGGATTGCTATAATAATAATAACAATAATAGCAGGCATGTGTTTTAAGCACTTTATATGCAGCACAAAGGGATCCAACCTGAAGCAACAGGACCTTTATCCTAAAGGACAGGAGCCAGAATCCCTTGAAGTACAAATCCCTGCTTGTTCTAACCAATTAAGTTCAAAGATGCCAAAAGAGAAGTAAATTTTCTCAGAGTTAATTTAATTAGTATGATTATGAGATGCATTTTTCATCGTAATGTTTAATTCAGTGTTTATATAAGTAAGCATTAGTGATAAATTATTACTATATTATCTTCTAGCACTTAGGAACACTGGTAGTAATCACCAGAAACCCAGAGTTGGGTCACTACCAGTACTCAAAAAACAGTATTTTACTAAAAAAAAATAAAAAAGGTAGCAATTACACATGTACAAAATAAAAGCCATTTTCCTGGGCTTCTTTTATATTTTTAAAAACATGAACTCAAAAGTCACAAATTCCAAAACATTTTATCTTACTAATTCTGTGCAGTGCTGATTGGTATTTTGTTGTTGTTTAGTTATTTCAGACATATTCAACTCTTCATGATGCTTTGGGGAAGGGGGTTCTTGGTAGAGATAATTGGAATGGTTTGCCATTTTCTTTTACAGTTCATTTTACAGATGAGGCAACTCCAGTAAATAGGGTTAAGTGACTTGCCCAGGGTCACACAAGAAGTGTCTGAGGCTAAATTTGAACTCATCTTCCTGACTACAAGCTCAGTTCTTTATCCATTATACCACTTAGTTCCCCTCTTATCAATATACTTTTAATACAGTGAGCAGTTGTTAAACTTCCATTTCTCTGAACTAACAGAAATATTTTTTCTTTACCTCTGGTTCAATTCTAATCTATCATGGCTGGCTTCATGTGTCTTCTTTTGACAAAGTGTCTGTGTGTGCACATATTAATAACAATATATTTATATGTGCACACAGATGGCTTGGTTGGGATATCTATAAGACTTGGGTTTCTTACATTGTATATATATACACATATTTTTATTGAAAAATGTATATGTTTGTGCCTGTTCTACTCCCCCCAACCCCTGACATTAAACACATTATTGGGTTAGGATGATCCAAGGTTATGGGAGTGGGGGAGGGATTGGTATTTTATGGTTATCATTGTTTTAATTTATGTTTAATAATTATTTCTTGATTAAGAGTTAAGGTGCCAACTTGGCTGTTTGTTTTTAATTGACAAGCACACTTGTGGGAGCTCAGGAGCTCTTTTTTCCACTCCCCACCAGGAATATCTTTATGATTCAGAGTGAATTATAGCAACATGATCAACCCCTTGAGGGAATCATACCTACCTGGTAGCATGGATGCAGGTAGGGTGAGTGAATTGGCTTTCACCCAGAGAAAGAGTTACAGGTCTGTGCCACACTACCCATGTTACCAAAAATCTCACATTTAGAGTACTAAAAGTACAATTAATATAATGGCTATAAGCAGTCTAAAATTCAGTGTCTTTTTGAGCTATATGATCCCTTTTTATCTGCCACCATCACTATTGAGCTGAAGGGAGACAGAACTAAGGTATAAAACATTTTAAATTCAATGTAATCAAAATTATTTTATTTTTCATAATATTCTCTGTGTCTTGTTTGGTCATGAATTCTTTCCTTATCCATAAATCTGACAAGTAAACTTTTGCATGTTCCTCTAATTTGTTTGTGGTGTCACCTTTTATTTCTAATAATATTAATCATTATTTTTTCAACCCTAGAACAGACAGAACAAGCTAAAAAAGAGAAATTCCATTGACTCCATAGAGTTTAAAGGTAGTTTCATAAATTATATTGAATGAAATATTATCTACTTGATCAGTATATAATATCATACATGTACACATACATCATATAAATACATTAGTATATAGTCTGATACTTTATACATAACCTGATTCCTTTAATATTGCCTTATTCAGTGTTCCAGGGTTGTTTATTTCTCCTATCTATTGACATAGGGTTTGTTTAGATTGAATGTTGTGAAAACTGGATTTAGCTCTCTCCTGATTGTAACAATGAAGGTACTTAGCTCTTCCTTTATTGGGAAGATTGAATTGTAATCCACAATCCCTTTTTAGATTTTAATACCCCAAAAGGTGGTAACTCAGTATTTGAGGATCTATCCATTTTAAGTACTAAAGGTACAAATTAACTACTAAAGGTGTGATATAACCAAAAAAGGTATAATGTAACCAAAAGAAAGTATGAATTAAAGAGTGGACAGTCCTGGAGAGGAGCATCTGCTGTGATTGGTAGATGTGAAATTTAGGGGAGGTGGCACAAGAGAAAAAGATCTTTAAAAAGAGGACCACAGAGGCCAGAGGATTCATTCAAAGAGATTCGGGATTCAATATTTGATTCAAGATTGGCGATAGATGGAAGGATTCTGACTCAGAGTTGGACTGGAGGATCAACAGACACTTGAGGAGAGACTTGAAGATGGACAATTGGACTTGGCTGTGGAACTGGATCCCTGGAGGAGCTCATGTAGGAGACCTCAGACTGCTTTCCTTTTAGACAGTCACCATTGATGAATGAAGGGCTGACTTAGTGACCTTGCCTTTCTGGAGGTGTAAATCTCCAAGAAAGGCTCATCATCTTGAGACTCTTTTCCCTGATTAGGGCATTAAAATTTCTACCTGGCACAAAGGAAACCAAAGCTCTCTCTCGCATGCTACCCTTTTCACACTTCCTTAATATCTTCTCTCTAGTGTAAAATAAACTACCATAAATTACATTTACTTTATTAATTCATGTGGGATTTAGAAATTAAATCCCTGGCAACCACCAATTTAAATATTCAAGTCCAACCAAAAATAAATTTAACAATGTTCATCTTTGAATTCTACTTCATAATTTTCTGGTCCACAATCTAAATTCTGGCATCCATTTGCTATATCAGACAATGTAATTTACACCTTCAAATTTAATCAATATATTTTTATTACATTCAGATTGGGAAGAGGTGGAGTCAAAATGGCAGCATAGAGGCAGCGAAAGTTCAGACCTCTGAAAACCTTTCCTTACCGATTACAAACTAAATGCTCCTAGGGGACTGAAAATCAAACCTAACAACAAGACAGAGACAAGGAAACCTCCTGCTGAACTCAACTTAAAAGGTATGCTCCCCCCCCCCCAAAAAAAAAAACCTAAATTCTAAAATACTCTGGTCTAAGGATTAGAAGGAAGGTCCCAGGAACCCTCCCCCACCTAGAGCGCTAAGACCCCAGGGGTAGCTAGAACCTCTAGGTGGGCAAGAGTGCTGGTCTGGAGACTACTTTACAGGCAAAGCTGTGCCAGGCTCAGAGCTTCAAACAGGCAGTGGGAAAGCAGTTAGAGAAGAAGCCCAGAGCACAGATCAGGCAGCCTAGTTGCAGCAGTAGAAATACTCCATATTGTCCCCCTTTCCAAAGTTTTGGCCTCAGGGCACATCCAGCTCTGCAACTCAGTGGGACTTAATCCCATCAAGACCTCCAGAGGGCAGGGAAGCTCAAGCTCCAACAACCCTCCCCCACAGACTGTGCTGAAAGATTTGCTGACAAAACCCCAAGGGTGAAGGCTGACAGAAAAGCCCAAACCCACAAAAGAAAAATGAGAGGAGCAAAAGCTCAGGCAACTGCATGGAGTAAAGAAGGGGTAAATATAAGCAAACAACAGAAAAAGAAAAAAGAAATTACAATTGAAAGCTTCTATACAAGCAATGAACAAAGACCATATGGAACAGAGAAGGATGAAGGAATATCAAGCAAAAACAGAAAAACTCCAGCAAATTGGATACAGGCTTTGGAAGAACTCAAAATACAATTTAAAACACAATTAAGACAGGCTGAAGACAACTGGGAAAACAACTTAAAAAGTAAGATAAATGGTGTCTTGAAAACCAAAATTAATTATCTTGAAAATGAGGCAAAGGAGGCAAAAGATGAGGTAAAGCATATGAAAGATGAGGCAAAGAAAATGAAATATGAGGCAGAGAAGATGAAAGATGACCTCCAAAGAAAATCAGACCAGAAGAAGAAGGATGACCAAAAAGCCAGGGAAGATATCCAGTCTTTAATAGCCAGAATAAAACAACTAGAAACAAGTGACTTCACAAGGCAGCAGAACACTATAAAACAAAGCCAAAAGAATGAAAAAAATGAGGAAAATATAAAGCACCTCATTCACAAAAACAGAAGATTTAGAAAATCTTTTCCAGGAGAGACAACTTAAGAATCATTGTGTTTCTGCAAGACCATGCAAAAGAAAAAGCATGGACACCATACTATAGGAAATTATCCAAGAAAACTGCCCCAATATTCTAGAACAAGAAGGAAAAGTAGAGATTAAAACAAGCCACAGATCACTTCCACTACTTAATCCCCAACTGACAACACCCAGAAATGTTATAGCCAAATTCAAGAACTATCAGACAAATGAAAAAATATTACAAGCTGCTAAGAAGTCATTCAGATACCATGGAACCACAATGTGGATAACACAGGATCTGGCTGTATCTACATTGAAGGATCAAAAGGCATGGAATATGATATTCTGGAAAGCAAGGGAACTAGTTCTACAACCACGAATCAATTACCCAGCAAAACTGACCATATTCTTACAGGGGAAAGTATGGACATTTAAAAAAATAGAAGAATTTCAAGCATTTGTAAAGAAAAGATCAGACCTGAACAGAAAAGTTGATGCCTAAGTACAGAACTCAAGAGAATCATCAAAAGGTAATTAAAGAAGAGGGAAAAAAGAAAAACAAAACCAAAAAAAAAACCCAATAAGTTAAAATGATATGTATCCCTATAAGAAAAGAGGTCATTGGTAACTCTTAAAAATCATATTATCACCTGGGCAGCTAGAAGAATCACACTTAGAGGGAACTGTGACAAACTGTGTAGGATGAAATGCAAAGACATAAATATGTATACAGATATATGTATGCATAAACAGATATGTGTGTGTGTGTGTGTATATAGACACAATTAGAGCTAAAAAAGAAGTGAATACTAAAAGAAATTGGAAAAGAAATAGAATGGGGTAAGTTTATATTTCACAAAGAAGCTCATGGCGGGAGGGGAGAGAACATCAATACACTAGAAGAGTAAATAGGTTGGATATAGGAAATACTCAACTCTTATGTGCATTGAAATTGACTCAAAAGGGGAAGAACAATCAAATCCATTGGGGGCAGAAAGTTGATTTGCGCCCTATAAGGAAGTAGAAGGGTAACAAATGAACTGGTGAGGAGAGAAGCAGTACAAGGGAGGGAGAGGGTGGGGATAGTTTAAATGTACTGAAAAGAAAATAAGAGGGAAATAAAAAGGGAGGCAGGTATAAAGGGAAATAAAATAAGGGTGGGAATTAGGGGGACTGGTTAAAAACAAAACATTGGTGTAGAAGGAAATAGAGACAGAAAACAAGGCAGGACTAGGAGTAGGAATCAAGGGAAATACACAGCTAGTAATCATAACTCTGAATGTGAATGAAATGAACTCACCCATGAAACACAAGCAAATAGCAGAGTTGATTAGAAACCAAAACTTTACCATATGCTTTCTACAAGAAACACACATAAAAAAGGTAGACACGCATAGGGTAAAAGTAAGAGGATGGAGCCAAATCTATTGGGCATCAACTGATAAAAAGAAGGCAGGAGTCACAATCATGATATCTGAAAAAGCCAAAGTAAAAATAGATCTAGTTAAAAGAGATAGGGAAGGTAATTGCATCCTGATAAAAGGCAGTATAGAGAGTGAGGAAATATCTGCACTCAACACGTATGCATCAAATGGCATAGCATCCAAATTTCTAAAGGATAAACTAGTGAAGCTCAAGGATGAAATAGATAGAAAAACTATACTAGTGGGAGACCTGAACCTTTCTCTATCAAAATAAATTAATTCAAAAAATAAATAAGAAAGATGTAAGAGAAGTAAATGAAATCTTAGAAATATTAGAGTTAGTAGATATATGGAGAAAAATAAATAGGGACAATTCTTTTCCTCAGCACGTGGTACATTCACAAAAATTGACCATGTATTAGGGCATAAAAACATTGCAAACAAGTGCAAAAGAGCAGACATAATAAATGCAACCTTCTCAGATCACAACACAATGAAAATAATAATTAGTAAGAGTACATGGAGAGGCAAACCAAAAATTAATTGGAAATTAAACAATATGATTCTCCAGAACTGGTTAGTTAAAGAACAAATCATAGAAACAAGCAATAACTTTATTGAAGAAAATTACAATGATGAGACATCCTTTCAAAATCTATGGGATGCAACCAAAACAATACTCATGGGGAAATTTCTATCCTTGAGTTCACATATTAAAAAATTAGAGAGGGCAGAGGTCAATGAATTGGGCATGCAAATTAAAAAACTAGAAAGTGAAGAAATTAAAAATCCTCAGATGAAGACTAAATTAGAGATCCTAAAAATGAAAGGAGAAATTAACAAAATTGAAAGTCAAAGAACTATTGATTTAATAAGTAAGACTAGAAGCTGGTACTTTGAAAAAATAAATAAAATAGACAAAGTACTGGTCAATCTAATTTAAAAAAGGAAAGAAGAAAACCAATTCAACAGTATCCAAATGAAAAGGGAGACCTCACCTCTAAATAAGGAAATCATTAAAAAATATTATGCCCAACTATATGGCAAAAAATATGGCAATCTAGGTGATATGTATCAATATTTACAAAAATATAAATTGCCTAGACTAACAGAGGAAGAAATAGACTACCTAAACAACCCCATATCAGAAAAAAAGCAATTGAACAAGCCATCAAAAAACTCCCTAAGAAAAAATCCCGAGGTCCAGATGGATTCACAAATGAATTCTAAGAGCAATTAATCCCAATATTATACAAACTATTTGATAGAATAAGGAAAGAAGGACTTCTACCAAATTCCTTCTATGACACTATGACACAAATATGGTCCTGATTCCAAAGCCAGGCAGGAAAAAAAAAAAGAAAGAAAAGAAAAGAAAGAAAACTATAGACAGATCTCCTTAATGAATATAGATGTAAAAATTCAAATAGGATACCAGCAAAAAGATCCGAACAAGTAATCACAATGGTTATCTACTATGGCCAGGTAGGGTTCATATTAGGAATGCAAGGATGGTTCAATAATAGGAAAACCATCCACATAATTGACTATATTAACAAGCAAACTGACAAAAATCACATGATTATCTCAATAGATGAAGAAAAAGCCTTTGACAAAATACAACACTCACTTGTATTGAAAAACACTAGAATGTAAAGGAATAGAAGGGCCTTTCCTAAAAATAATAAACAGTATCTATCTAAAACTATCATCAAACATCATCTTCAATGGGGATAAACTAGAAGCCTTCCCAATAAGATCAGGAGTGAAACAAGGATGCCCATTATCACCTCTATTATTTAACATTGTACTAGAAACACTAACTGTAGCAATTAGAGGAGAAAAATAAATTGAAGGTATTAAAATAGGCAATGAGGAGACCAAGCTATCACTCTTTGCAGATGATATGATGGTCTACTCTGTAATATTTATTGGGAAAGGAAATGGGATTGGAAAAATAGGGGATAACGGGAGGTTTGTATGGGGTATGGAGGAGTGAAGGGGAGAGAGGGAATATTGCTTGGTGAGGCAAGGGAGGGAGATGCCCCCTGCTGAGAGGAAGCAGCAGGGGTCCAATAAGGTCTGTTTGTCCTGGAATGACTGAACTGAAGTTCAGCTCCATCTATGACCAGAAAAGATAGTCCACTTATCTGACTGCGAATTTAAATAATATAAAGTTTAATAACCAGTTGGGATTGTAGCTTTTCTCAACTTCAGACCTGAGGCCAGGCCCCAGAGGCTGGTGGAAGGTTTGTCCCACTCCTGTCTACTCTATATCAGTCCAGTTTTGTATAATTCAGAATCTTAGCAGTAGACAGAAAGCAAACAAGAACAGGTCTAACCTTCAGAAGAGACCAAGGGCTTGAATCTTCAGGCTGAACCAAGAAGAGGCACACCACACCAGACTGGGCTGAACAAGCTCCTCTCTCCTCCAACACTAGGAAGCAAGTCCCACACAGAAGGAAGGAAGTGTTAGTCACCAGACCCAACTGCCACTCCCAGTAGGAAGGAAGTGCTAGTCACAAGACCCATCTGCCACTCCCAGTTGGCCCCTTCCCCCACAAACTGTCAGTCTAATTTCCTTTCCACAATTTAAAGAATCCTAGAAAATCAACCAAAATGCTAGTTGAAATAATCAACCACTTTAGCAAAGTTGCATTACACAAAATAAACTCACATAAGTCATCATCATTTCTATATATCTTCAACATGTCTCAGCAGCAAGAATTAGAAAGAGAAATTCCATTTAGAATCACCCCAGACACTATAAAATACTTGGGAATCTATCTACTGAGACAAACACAGGAACAAAACTACAAAATACTCTCCACACAATTAAAACTAGATCTAAACAACTGTAAAAACATTGGTTGCTCATGGGTAGGATGAGGTAACATAATAAAAATTACAATCCTACCCAAATTATTTTACTTATTTAGTGCCATACACATTGAACTACCAAAAAACTTTTTTTACAGAATTAGAAAATCCATAACAAAGTTCAATTGGAAGAACAAAAGATCAAGGATATCCAGGGAAATCATGGAAAAAAATACAAAGGAAGGGGACCTTGCAGTCCCAGATTTCAAACTATACTAAAAAACTATACTAAAAATCAAAACAATTTGGTACTGACTAAGAGACAGAAAGGAGGATCAGTGGAATAGACTTGGGATAAGTGACCTCAGCAAGACAGTCTATGATAAGCCCAAAGATCCCAGCTTTTGGGACCAAAATCCACTATTTGATAAAAAACTTCTGGGAAAATTGGAAGACAATATGGGAGATATTGGGTTGGATCAACATCTCACACCCTACACCAAGATAAACTCAGAATAGGTGAATGGCATGAATATAAAGAAGGAAACTATAAGAAAATTAGGTGAACACAGAATAGTATACATGTCAGATCTTTGGGAAAGGAAAGATTTAAAACCAAGCAAGAGCTAGAAAATAAAATCACAAAATGTAAAATCAATAATTTTCCCAATTCTTCCACACACAAAAATAAAATAAAACAAAACAAATTGCCTTACAATAAAAGAACATTGGAAGAACATGTTTCACTGGAGTGAAAGGAGAAAGCAGCCAAGGCAGGACAGCATCTTCAAGAATCAGCAAATCTTGTAGTAGTCCACAACTCTGCCAGAGGCAACAAACCTGGCTGGAGCCACTCCACATAGATAGAGAAGGCAGCAAACGTACAAACTCTCACATGGTATCTGAGCCCTGGAACTACTGGAATGCAGAGAGGGGGAATTGGAACTATAGTAAAGTAACCTGCTCACTCCCACATAGTGGCAGAGAGCCTAGGATGACAGAGCTCAAGGCAGGGAGCCTGCCTAGCCACTTGTCAGGGGAAGGAAAGCAGCAGAGTGAGGACCAGACCAGCCCACAAAACAGTGGGGAGCTGATAGCACATGTGCTGAATATAGTTGGACAAAACAGCCAGAAACCTCCCAAGAGAAAGTCAGTAGGACTATCTCCCTGACAGACACACCTCAATGAACAAAAGCAGCCAGTTCTACCCCAACTGTCAGAGAAGAGGGATGCAAACTTGAAGCAATGTACCTCCTACCCCAGGAACAGAGAAGAACATCAACATAAATATAAGGTAGGGAGGGGAAATGAGGGCAAGGAGAACACTAGAAAAATGAACAAAAGATCAAAAAAATTATGACCTTAGAAAGTTATTTTAGTGATAGGGAAGACCAAAAATATGAACCCAGAATAGGATAACAACACCAGAAAGGAAACATGTAAAGCCTTAAAGGAAAGTGTGAAAGGATGTTAGACTGCAAAAGAATCCCTAGATGAACTTGAAAAGTTAAATAGGTAAATAATAAGAGAACTGAATAGAAAACTCAACAACTTGGGGGGAGGGGGTTGGATTGACTGAATAAAATAACTCCCTAAGTAACAGAATCAACCAAATGGAAATGGAGGCAAAAAAAAAAACTGAAGGAAATTCTTTAAAGAGTAGGATTAGTCAAATAAAAAAAGAAAACACAAAAAAAACTAATGAAACTATAAGACAGCAAGAAACAATAAAACAAAATCGAAAAAATAAAAGAAAATCTAAAGTGCCTCACTGGAAAAAATTACCAACCTCGAAAATAGATCCATAAGAGATAATCTAAGAATCATCGGAATATCTGAAAGCCATGATAAAAAAAAAAAGTGCCTAGACACAATATTATAAGAAATCACCAGGAAAAACTGCCCTGTTGTCCTCAAAATAGAAATAGAGAGAATTCACCAATCACCTCCTGAAAGAGACCCCAAAATAAAATACCTTAGGACTATTGTGACCAAATTCAAAGTTTCCCAGGCAAAGGAAAAATTATTAAAAACTGCCAGAAGGAAACAATACAAATAGCAAGAATTTGCATTATTTTTTGCATGTTGCATATTCATTTGCATATTGCAAATACCAGGATTACACAAAACCTAGAAGCTTCTACATTAAAAGAACAAAAAGATATGGATTATGATAGTCTGAAAAGCAATGAATCTAGGACTACATCCTAGAATTACATAGCTAGCAAAACTTAGCATAATCCTCCAAGGAACAATATTGACAAATGAAATAGAGGATTTCAGACTTGAAAAAAAAAACCAGAGCTGAAAAAAATATATTCAATTCTATGAGCAAATTTGATACTCAAGATAAACATAAAAAGATTAAATAAAAACTTTAGAGTTTTTGATAAGGTTGAACTGAGTACTTTCATGCCAGGGAAAGTAATCATTGAAATAATTAAGATATCTAGGATACTTAAGAAAGACCAGGTACATAAAAGTATGCAAGATACCTAAAATACTTGAAAATAAAAAGTAGTATACTTATAAAGAAGGAAACTAAATAATATGGGCTTATATAAAAAAAGGAGAAAGAGGAACACATGGGGAGAAGAGAAAGGGAGAGATAGAAGGGGGTAAACTACATCTTATTAAGAAGAGCATAACAAATTTACTGTTGGGAAAACAGGGGATGGGAATTATCAGTTTGTATTTTTTGCATCATAAAGGGGTTACTTTCATTCAAATGCTCTCAGAATAGTCTTCTCCTCAAATTGCTTTTCTCTGTTTTTCACACAATGGTCCTTTTTCCATCCCTTTTGGTCCACACATGAGAACAGGGGACCCTTACATTTGACAAATGACCAGCAAGTTAATATATTTAACAATTGAAACAAATGAATGTTGGGATTCTAAAGAAAAATAAGGGATATAAAAAAAAACTTATAACTAAATAGAATGGCTCACTAGTTGTCCTTGAAGAAAAATTTTTCTGCGCATTCATGCTATAGCAATCAAAAATGATTATGATGAATATAAGCAAAAAAATACCAAAGAGAAAATAATTATAATTTATGATAAAATATAGTCAGTTTAATTTTTGCATTATTGTTCATTGCTTTCATGCCCTTCATCCAGAATTGAAAGAGAAGAGTACATTCCACTTATTCCATAGGTCTTAAACTGTTTCATACTGCAAAATGTCATCCTTTTAATGTCAATATTCTGCTGGACAAGCTCCATGATTGCTACTTATGGAATGCTCCTGTCTCGGGACAATGTAAAGATGTGTGCTTGGTGTAAGTAGGTGCAGAATTTTGTTGCTTTTGGAATTCTGTAAATCTGTAGTATCAAACTAAAAAAGAAAAGAATCCCTTTGGGTAGCATACTGACTTAAAAAAAAACACATATTATCCATGGTTTTTTTTTATCTATGTTTTATTGTATTTCTATTTGTTTTTAAATATTTCCTGATTGTATTTTAAAATGATTCCTACTGCACTGGACAGTTTAGCCTGTAGGTTTGAAGTTTGACATCACTGATATGAAAGATGCCATCTAGGTTAAGGGAAACCAGAAAAGGAAGTGGGCTGATTCTAGAGCAAGAACAAAGAATAACAGATGGGCTACCAGAGTTACATTCCTAACAGCAATTACAAAAAGACTTAAAGAAGCCCCTCAGCACAACAGATCAGTTCTTTGTGTGGGATTTACAGTAGGACATGGGCACAATTATGACCGGTTCATAAGGCATAGAGAGTATCCACACTGAAAAAATTACAGCTCAAACCAAAGAAGACAATTCACAACATATAGCCCAAAAGATGATTGTCTCAGGAAGAATAAGTGCTTATATATATCAGAAATTATCAACAGAAAAATAGCTAAAGTATATGGGTTTATGCAATTTATAAAACATTATTGTACTTTACATTTGTTGAGTGAACTTCTCCAAATAAGAATGGTTATTTGAGTAGGAATAGAGATGAAATACTAAAGGTCTAGCAAGGTATTCCAAATTAGATGGACATGTGAAAATATTATCATAAAAGAGAATTTAAATTAGTACTGCTGCCTAACCATGAGAAAACTATTAGTTATGGAGTACAGATATCTGCTAAAAATCTTCATATAAATTACTTCATTTCATAAAGTCCAAGAAACATGAAGATATCTCTAGTTAAGGGAATGCAATTAATAATATGGAGAAATAGACACTATTCTTTCTTCTCCTATTGACAAAAGAACTACAGAGAATTAACTATACAAGAAAACAAACTGCCATAATAGTGCAAAATGAAGTGGATTTGACTTGAATGTTCACCTCACATCTCACACATATTTTGAAACTGTGTAATCAAAGCTCTGTGGATAGAGTACTGGGCCTGGAGTCATGCAGATTTCATCTTCCTGAGTTCAAATCTGGCTGCAGACATTTACTAGTGATGTGACCCTGGGCAAGTCACTTAATCCTATTTGCCTCAGTTTCTTCAGCTATAAAATGCCAGTATCTTTGCTAAGAAAACCTCAAATTGGGTCACAAAAGGTCAGATACAACTGAAATGACTCAACAACAAGAACAATCTAAGTTCAGCCCTTAAACTTAATTCATGTCATTTGCATTCACACATCCTTCTCTCGCCCACAAAAGCTTCACTTTTACAGATGAGTATTGATAAATTCTAAATTTTTTAGTATTTCAGGACCTTGGGAGTCAGATAGTCCAATACTCTCATTATACAGAAAGAAAATGGAGGCCCTAAGAAATAAGGTGACTTACCTAAGATCACACAGTTGGTAGGGAATGAAGCCAAGCTTCAAAAGTGAATCCTTTGGTTGTAATTACTTTAACTACAGTGCTCTTTCCATTTCATTATATTACCCACCCTTATATTGGTTGCCTGGAGTTTTGAAATGGAGAAATTCCTAAGGTCCTAAAAGTGACACCAGAAAGCAAAGGTCCTAAAAGTTCCAGGTTGGTTACTTTGTTGTGTGAATTGGGCAAATCAGACTCCTTCCTCCTTCTTGACCCTCAGATTAGTAATGATGCTTTTGACCATGACAAATAATAAGCAACTTTAAAATGCACTGTCACCATGATTGATTATTACAAAACTCTACTTATCTTTCAAATGCACAAGTCAGAAACTTTACTCTTTGAGCTGTAATTGACCCAGACATTCTGTAAAGCAATTTGGAAATATGCTACAAAAGTACTATGCTGTGCAAAAACCTTTTATCCAGCATTACTGCTAGGCTTGTGCCCCCAAAAAAATCAAAGAAAAGGAAAAAGGATTCATGTATACAAAATTATTTGGAGCAGATCCTTTTGTAGTAAAAGTTGGAAGCTAAGAAGCTGTCTTCCAATTGGGAAAGAACTAATCAAATTATGGTATATAAATGTAATGGGATCTTATTGTGCCAAAGGAAATCAATGGTTTTATAGGAAACTGGAAAGACTTCTATGAACTAATGCAGAGTGACAGGAACAGAAGGAGAACAATTTATACAATGACAACAATATTGTCATAAAAACCAACTTTGAAAGACTTCAAAACTCTGAACAATTCAATTCTAAATCGGCAGTCCAAAAGATTGAAGACAAAACATACCTCTCCCCTTCTGCCAAAGGTGCTGAATTTAAAATGAAGAGAGAGAGAGAGAGATTTTCAGGTGTGTCCAATGTGGGGATTTGTTTTGCTGGACTATGCATTCTTAAGGTGAGAGGTGTGGTTTTTTGTTTTGTTTTGTTTTTGTCCTCTTAATTCAATAGTGGAGTGGTTAGTAGGAATGGAAGATAAGTGCACGTAAAAATAAATGTACTTATGAAAGGGGGAAAGTGCACAAAGAATTATAAAAGAGTTTGAGAAAACCCTTTGATTAAGGAAATCAGGGCTGGTTTCACAGAGGAAATAACACCTGTCTTGGGCTTTGAAGCAACAAACTTCAGTTGATAGACATTAGGGGTGAGGAGGGATGGTTGAAGAGCCCATATAGGCTGGTGGATGGTGTGAGCAAAAGCAATGGAGGGAAGGAAGTGGGAATGGGACACTCTCAGAGAAAATGTCATAAGCAGAATGAAGAGAAAAGCAGAAAAAACAGCCCACAGAAAACAAAGGACTCCACTCCAAATCTGCTCAAGGACAGAAGAAAGAATGATATGGTCCTTTCGTTCTGGGGGTTCAGAGCACAATTTTACTTCATTAGGGACAACCAGAGAGAAAAGTAAGTATGGAAGGAAACCAGGTAGAGTTACAAATGAACCATTAAGAACTACCATAGTAGTTGAGTCTAAACAAAGGATCACCACTAGTCATCTATAAATGAGAGGTTTGAACTAGAATCTAGTGCCAAGATGTTAGATGATCTGTAAAACCCCAGGAGTAAGGTGACTAGGTGGTGCAGTAATAGAAAAAGGGCTGGACCTGGAATCAGAAAGATCTGAGTTCAAGTTTGGCCTTAAACATTTACTAGCTACATGACCTCAGGCAAGTCACTTGACCACCATTTGCCTAGGTTTCCTCAAATGTAAAATGAGAATGATAATAGTTGTAAGAATCAAATTTGATATTTATAAAGTACCTTCCACAAAGAAGATAATACTTCTTTTCCCCCATTGTGAATGATTCTAATTACTAGCTAGATGATATCATAAGAGTACTATGCTTTAATCTTTTTAAGTGCTGGGGCATTTGCTTTATAGATTTAGAATTATCCTAGATGTCAAGTTCAACCCCTCTTTTTTAGTTATTAGGAAATTGGCCCCATGAAGGTTCATTTGGCATGCCTACAGTCACACAGGTAATAAGTAGCAGAATGAAGATTTACTCTGAGTTCATCACTCTTGCCACACCAGCACGCTATCTTGGAACAGTCATATTCCCAACAATTAGGCACTCCCTGTGAGATGGGAAGGCACCAATCATTCTGGCATCTCCCATAGTCCTATTGTCTGAATCAAGAGTTCTTAACCTGAAGTCAGTGACTTCAGAGACTATTTATATCCCTTGTAGTCCTATGTATTTTACTTTATACCTTTAAACACATTGTTCTGAGAAGAAGTCTATAAGTTTGCCTGGACTCCCAAAAGGGATACAAAAAGGGAAAGAGAAGAAGCATCTATATAGCACCTACTATGTGCTAGGCACTGTGCTAAGCCTTTTACAAATATCTCATTTGATCCTCACAACATTTCTACATGAGTACTGTTATTATCTACCATTTTATAGTTGAGGAAACTGAGGCATGGAGAGGTTAAGTGACTTGCTCAAAGTCAGACCAAAAGTATATGTCTAAGGGCACATTTGGACTCTGGTTTTCCCAACTCAGGTTCAGTATTCTATTCACTGCACCACCTAAGAGCCTCTTTAAAAACAATAGTTAAGAACACCTGGTCTAGATGAAGACATATCCCTGCCAGATGAATATAGCATTGAAGTTGACATTATGGTAGCATCAAACTATTTCACCTCTTTTTTTTTCTCACAACCCAGATCCATTGTTAGCAATAATAGGCTTTGATCATGTTTTCCCAGTTAAGTAAAGAGGATATTCTATTGGACTAAATGAAGCCCTTGATGAAATAAAAATAAATTATCTTTATTACATTTTTTAAAAGCATAGTTGTGAGAGTACATGCTTGTCAACTTTCCATGTACACAGGCTTTTCTTTTTTATACATGTTACTTTTCAAAAGGAATTCATTGATTTTGGACTGAAGACTGGGAGCTAGGTTCCGAACTGTTATTATAATTTATGTAAGTATAATTGAAATTCAAAAATAAAATTCATAATATAGGGGTTGAACTCAAGAACGTGCTAATAGTTTAATAACTAGTTCTCTAGAGGAGAAAGTATATACAATGCACTTTTAAATTTGATATGCATAGCAGTCCACCCCTAGCTATGGGCAAGGGGAACAGTTGGTATGTACAGATTGTCTTAAAAGAGAGCATGCTCAGTCTTGAGCATGCTCAGTATTGCACATGGCTGGGAAAGCCTCTGACCCTTGACCCCAGCTTCCCCCAGGTTAGGCGGGATCACAGGTTTCTTTGTGCTCACCTGGTTAAGAGAAACCACACCTATACTTTGTCATTAACCAATGATGATCATCCCTGTGTACTGTGTATATTTGCATATCAAAGATTATATATAACCCAGCAAGCTCCACCTCTCTCTCTCTCTCTCTCTCTCTCTCTCTCTCTTTCAGGCTAGCTGATGGCTGTCCTGGCAGGACATCTTTAAACCTTCTCTATCTCTCTTTCATCTCTCCGACCTGTGTGGTATTAAATGTGGATCTCTGGACTGGTAAAAATGCCTTCGGAAGGGTCCTTTGATCAGAGCTTAGCTGTGGCTCATGGAAAATTAATAAAGACTCATTCCTGCCAACTCATATCTCTAATTTGACTCTGTCATCCCCCTCGTGGTATCTAAAACTTCTATCCTGTCTCTATCTTCCTACCTTAAAGCTTCTCTCCCCTCTGAGGAAGCTTTAATATGCATTGCTGACATTTTCTTCATCATTTTTTGAAGTCTAGAACATCAAAATCAAGCCCTGATTTATAACAGTGGCCAATTTCCAAGGTGTAAATGTTCATACTGAAAATTTAAAAATCAGCTTTTGTGAACCAGCTAGCCTAAGTATATCCTTGGTTGACTCTAGGTACAAATGTACCCGTATAGAAGGCCAAAAAGGATTTGTGAGGTGATAGATATATATCACATTACCAAAAATTTACTGAGATCTCATGAAGACAGTAAGGTATGGTTTTAATATTAAAAGAAGTTGCTAAGTTGACTATAGAAAATTAAATGATTTTTAGCTCCAACAACTCCAAAAGAGAATGTGTAAGGCTTTAGATGACCCCACAGTCCAACAAATATCATCATAATAGTTAATGATGATAGCTAACATTAGCTATTAATTAACAATAGCACCTACTACATGCTAGGCATTATGCTAAGCACTTTACAAATATTATTTCACTTTATGCTCACAACAACCCTGGAAAGTAGTGCTATTGTTATCCCTATTTTATGAATGAGGAAACTGACAGAGATTAACTAATTTGTCCAGCATCACATAGCAATTAAATTTCTGAAGCTGAATTTGGACTGGGTTCTTCCTGGCTCCAGATCTAGTGGTCTATCCACTACATCATCTAACTGCCCCATGTCAACTGATAGAGGTTTTTAAGACCCCTTAGCTACCAAAATTGAATATAGTGAAACTTATCTAAATTTCAATACCTATTGAGATCATGCATATAAATTATAATACACCCGAAGTATTTGAAATATCTAAAAGAATGAACTCTCCATGAGGTTTTGATATTTGCTCAGTGGAGATATAGTGCATTTTGTGCATACATTATAAAAGTCTGCCAAGCTGTGATGCTAAAGAATTTCTTCTGGGAGATATAAGAGGACTGAAGTGCATGCGTGTGTGTGTATGTGTGTGAATGGACATTCTACATTGACCCTATCACATGGTTGAAAAGAACATTTTTTCCCTTGGCTCAGGGCTAGAACTGCCAGTGTCTTCAAAATAGCCTCAGTTGGCATTGGCAGGGTCTTTGCTATATTCACATCTGAGGGAATGAGATTTGCCCTCAGGTATGAGAGCCATGCTATAGAGGAAGGCCCTGGGGCCTCGCTCCCTCAACCACCATCCCCAAAGCCACAAGGACAGGAAAAATGGTTCTGGGTCTTTGATCTTTTTGTTTGTTCTTTTCTTTTCTGGGTGCAGGGAATAGAATCTCCAGTCTTGCCTGAGAGTAGGATCCAGGAGTCCTGGCATCCAGAATGGATGTTTCAGCTAAGAAAAGTGACAACTTAAATTATCTGGAGACTATATTTTTAGTTGAAATACATTAATTTATTAAAATGGACTTCACTACCATTTAACTAGCCATAAGCTCCCTCCAGTCCAAACAGACATCATAGAACTTGCAGCTGGGTAAGAAGCCTGTTTCGCCAGCCTAGAGCCTTTGTGCCAAGCTCAAGCAGCTGGGTTCACACTTCCAGGAGAGAGAGCCAGAGCAAGCAAAATCAGCATTGAGGCAGGAGATCAGGGCAATATTAATTTTCCACAGCTTATAACAATGCCCCAAGGAACAAAAGTCCAGGGCTCTGGTCTAGCAAAAGCTGGTATCCCCGCCAGATATAGTCATGAACTGGATGGAACCAATGCCATATAAACTCATTTGTTTAATTAATATCTTCCCATATACACCTAGTTTGAGGTTGTATAGAAATTATGCCCCTAAGGAGGAAATTTCCCCATTGGGGAATATGTTTGTATATCTGTCCTTGATATATCTGTGAAGTAAATATCCCTTTGTAAAAGATAATCAGTGTTAAGTGGTGAAATGGAATCAGGTTACTAGTCAGTATTGCTTTAAAAATAGGTCAAACACAGAGGAGGGGGGCTTGAAACAATGGCAAAGAGATTCTCCAGTCCCCAAAGTATAATTGAAAAGGGAGAAAGTAGGGAGAGATGTTGACAAATCTGGCCCTGAGAGAATGGGGCCAAAATAAAAAATAAAAAAAATGGAAACTCAAGGGATGTCCATCAAGTGGGGAATGGCTGAACAAGTTAGAATATAACTATGCTGTAAAAAAATAATGATGGGGATAGTTTCAGGAAAACCTTAGAAGATGTATATAAACTGATGCAAACTAAAGTGAATGAAACCAGCAGAACAAGTAACAGTAACATTGTGAAGATATATAACTTTGAAAAATAGTATCTTATCAATACAACGACTCCTCACAATTGCATAGGATTCATGATGAAAACATGCTATCTATCTGCAGTCAGAGAACTGCTGGACTCAGAGTACTTACTGAAGCATATTTTCTACTATTTCATTATTTTTCTTGCTTTGGGGGAGGGGATGAAGTGGAAAGGGAGGACATAGCTAATAAATATATGTTTTCTATGACTTTGAGGAGAGACAGACAGACAGACAGAAAGAGAGAAAGAGAGAGAGGGAGGGAGGAAAAGAGGGACAAGAGTAGGGGGAGAGACAGACAGAGAGGGAGAGGGAGAGTCACCCATGTTACATTTGGAAGAAGGAAAGCACTGAGGAAGAAACTCCTTGCATTTCCTAAGTCAGTTGTCACATTTGCTTAAATCATTTCCCTGATTAAAATAACTTGGTAATTAGGATCAAGAGCTGGGGGAAAGAAAACCTTTTCCTGAAAGTCAATATTTTATTTCTTTTTCTTCTGTCTGACTATAGGTTTATGACCTTTTAATAACTTCATTAGATAATGGTAGTTTTTTATGTGTTTTTGTTTGCTTTCTCACAGTTCCCTGCTAAAGCCTGAGATGGGTAGGAGTGAGGGTGGGGGAACATTTTCTAGCACTGGCTTTGATGTGTAATTTGGGAAGTTTATGGTGCTGAGGGAGAGGTGGAGGTTGTAGAGGACTGTTGTTTTTAATCTTCATACTTGGCTATCAAGGGCATTTGCTTGTATCTTCTGGGAAATATTGTAACAACAATAATACTTCAAATTATGTTGTCAGAAGCATAAAAACAATTTTTATAACTGTGGTAACTATGCACAAGCACAGATAATATTTTGTCTAATCATAATAAAGCAATCCAAACATGCCCTGATTTGTCGGTATTTGTGTTATTTCTCCATGGCATGACTATCACAAACTCCCCAAAGGAAATTTTAATGCCAGAGTGGCTAGAGCACTGTGAGAATCAATGGAGAGGAAACAAACTGATTTGGGTCCCTCCTGGAGAGTTGCTTTTCAAATCTCTTTAGCAACTGTATAGTTCATAGAACTATGAAGTTTTACAAATGGGAAGAAAAGAAGATATTTGAGATCTGCAAAACTCATTTTGAGTAGTTCTAAATTAGTGTTAATGCTAACAGTATTAAATATAAGGATATAGCTTGAAGAAATCATCCATTTACAAGGGATCTTCATTCTCAAAATCTTCACTATCAAAATTAAAATCACTTTTACCTTGGGGACTAACTTAGATGATAAAAATAAACAGGAACACAGTGCCCTCTTTCCATTATACGCTGTTAAAAATTAGACTTAGATCTGATGGGGTTAGGTGGAGATTATCTCAATCATCTTTCTCTGGCCAGGAGGTTTCAGCTAAGACATTAAAATAAATAAAACTTAATATACCTTATTGACTATAAAAACAAAGGAATTAGCACATATCCCAGAAAAAAGTCCCAGTAAAAGGATCAGATATGCTGTGGACCAGGGAGATATCAGTAAAAATGAATGTCCCTGAAACTGAACATAAATAAGTGTACTCAAGTATTGTACTAATTCTAACGTTGACCTCATAATAATTAAAAATTGACTCTTGAAACATAATACAGCTGTGCAATCATACTTAAACCTAATCATTTCATAGAGAGGAAAGTTGTACTAAAAGGTCACAAGCACTTTAATTTCATGACAGTAAATTTGCTCTTTAT
Organism: Monodelphis domestica; assembly: GCF_027887165.1. Taxonomy (NCBI): domain Eukaryota; kingdom Metazoa; phylum Chordata; class Mammalia; order Didelphimorphia; family Didelphidae; genus Monodelphis; species Monodelphis domestica. Next base: position 470,855,247 of record NC_077229.1, on the reverse strand, counting down.
TCCCAAAGTGAAAATGTCTAATTTCTAAAAGAGCAAACCAATAATTACTTATTATAAAAATATTTTAGTCAATACCTAATTTCTCTATATTGATTACTATTTAAGACATTTAAAATATACCCTAGAGCAAGAATATATATTTATAATACTATTCTCCCTACTGATGTTTTACAGGTATTGATTTAACACATGTTCCCAAAATGCCAAACTTTATAGTAATCTCTAAAAAAAAGATGTCCATTCCTAAACAATAAAAATTAATTAAGAAATACTTGAATTTTAGTCTTATTAAAGATTTCTGTGCATCATAACAGGAATATCTGCCATCAGACACATTAATAAAAATGTCTTGATTAAACTGTGCATTATGAAATCTGATCTCTCAGTAGCATAACAATGGAAAGAATAGGAACCATTAGAAAAAAATAAAAAGCTCTGGAAATAATTAACAAAACAAAATCTTTTCTTTGCTTCATGAGATTCTCTTTCTAAGAAGAAAGACTGGGGTATTCTTTTCCCTTAATTTTCATTCTGTGAAACTTACAGCTCTTTGTAATAAAATAAAATGATGCTTCATCAGTGTTTTACTGGAAGCACCAAAGCAATTTACAAACTTTAGATCATTAAGTCCATGAGCATCATTGTGAGGCAGGTATTAATATAGCTATTTTCTCCTAGAAGTTAAATGCATTTTATGTAACACAAAGTTCATTAACTCTTTCCATATTTTTGCAAGGTGGGTAAAAGGACTCAGAGAATAACAGAATCACAAGATCTCAGAGTTGGGAGGTCCTGGGTTCAAATGTGCCCTTAGATACTTTCTAGCTATGTGGCCTTAGGGAAGTCACATAGCCCTATTGACTAGTCCTTATTGCTCTTTTGCCTGGAACCAATAAACAGAATTGATTCTAAAACAGAAAGTAATGATTTTTTTAAATGACTATATCATATCTGAACAGGAACACCCTCTATATCATAACCAACAAGTTGTAAGCAAGTTTTTGCTTGTAAACTTCCAGGAAGGAAAATTTACTGACACCTGAATCAGCCCATTCCATCTTTCCTTGTTTCAAACTGAAATTTACCTCTCTACAACTTTTACCTGTTAAACTTACTTCTGTCCTTTTTGGTCAAACAGAAAAAAAAAATCTATTTCTTCATAATGAAAAAAAAAATACTAGCTTTCATTTGCCCACCATTATCACTACCCTGATGAAAGTCTTCCACCCTTACTCTATAACACTCCTCAATGCTCATCAGTTGGTATGGTCTCCACTAGTTCCATCATCCTAATTACCTTTTTTTTTTCCCCAAGAAAAATAGATTTTTTCAATGACCTAAAAACATGGTGCCTCCTGTGTTCAGATCTGGTCTCAGATACTTCCTAGCTATGTGACCCTGGGCAGGTCAGTTGATCCTAATTGCCTCGTCCTTGCCATTCTTCTGCCTTGAAATCAATAAGTATCAGTCTCTAAGACAAAAAGTAAAGGGATGTGGGGGGAATGGTGCCTATAACTGAATATCAGATGTAGCCTGAGTAGGAGAGAATACAACTGATTAAAACCTCCTTTATTTTGTATAGTATGTTGACCTTTAATAATACCACCCAAGATCACTAGCTTTTTTTTTAAATAATATTTTATTTGATCATTTCCAAGCATTATTCCTTAGAGACAAAGATCATTTTCTTTTCCTCCCCATCCCCATAGCCAACGCGCAATTCCACTGGGTATCACATGTGTTCTTGATTCGAACCCATTGCCATGTTGTTAGTATTTGCATTAGAGTGTTTGTTTAGAGTCTCTCCTCTGACATGTCCTCACAACTACTGTAATCAGGCAGTTACTTTTCCTCGGTGTTTCTACTCCCACAGTTTGTCCTCTGCTTATGGATAGTGTTTTTCTCCTGGATCCCTGCAGATTGTTCAGGGACATTACACCGCCACTAATGGAGAAGTCCATTACGTTCAATTATGCCACAGTGTATCAGTCTCTGTGTACAATGTTCTCCTGGTTCTGCTCCTTTCACTCTGCATCACTTCCTAGAGGTTGTTCCAGTCTCCATGGAATTCCTCCACTTCATTATTCCTTTTTGCACAATAGTATTCCATCACCAACATATACCACAATTTGTTCAGCCATTCCCCAATTGAAGGGCATCCCCTCGTTTTTCAATTTTGGGCCACCACAAAGAGCGCAGCTATGAATATTCTTGTACATGTCTTTTTCCTTATTATCTCTTTGGGGTGCAAAGCCAACAGTGCTATGGCTGGATCAAAAGGCAGACAGTCTTTTATCACCCTTTGGGCATAGTTCCAAATTGCCGTCCAGAATGGTTGGATCAGTTCACAACTCCACCAGCAATGAATTAATGTCCCGACTTTGCCACATCCCCTCCAGCATTCACTGCTTTCCTCTGCTGTCATGTTGGCCAATCTGCTAGGTGTGAGGTGATACCTCAGAGTTGTTTTGATTTGCATCTCTCTGATTATCAGAGATTTACAACACTTCTTCATGTGCTTATTAATAGTTTTGATTTCTTTATCTGAAAACTGCCTATCCATGTCCCTTGCCCATTTATCAATTGGAGAATAGCTTGATTTTTTGTACAATTGATTTAGCTCTTTATAGATTTGAGTAATTAAACCTTCGTCAGAGGTTTCTATTAAGATTTTTTTCCCAATTTGTTGCTTCCCTTCTGATTTTAGTTACATTGGTTTTGTTTGTACAAAAGCTTTTTAATTTCATGTAGTCAAAATTATTTATTTTACATTTTGTGATTCTTTCTATGTCTTGCTTGGTTTTAAAGTCTTTCCCCTCCCAAAGGTCTGACATGTATACTATACTGTGTTTACCCAATTTACTTATGGTTTCCTTCTTTATGTTTAAGTCATTCAACCATTTTGAATTTATCTTGGTGTAGGGTGTGAGGTGTTGCTCAATTCCTAATCTCTCCCACACTGTCTTCCAATTTTCCCAGCAGTTTTATCGAATAGTGGATTTCTGTCCCAAAAGCTGGGATCTTTGGGTTTATCGTATACTGTCTTGCTGAGGTCGCTTGCCCCCAGTCTATTCCACTGATCCTCCTTTCTGTCTCTTAGCCAGTACCAAATTGTTTTGATGACTGCTGCTCTTTGTAATATAGTTTGAGGTCTGGGACTACAAGGCCCCCATCATTTGTGTTTTTTTTCCCATTATTTCCCTGGATATCCTTGATCCTTTGTTATTCCAAATGAACTTTTTTATGGTTTTTTTCTAAATCAGTAAAGAAATTTTTTGAGAGTTCAATGGGTATGGCACTAAATAAATACATAAATTTGTAGGATGGTCATTTTACTATATTGGCTCGTCCTACCCATGAGCAGTTAATGTTTTTCCAATTACTCAAGTCTAGTTTTAGTTGGGTGGAGAGTATTTTGTAGTTGTGTTCATATAGTTCCTGTGTTTGTCTCGGGAGGTAGATTCCTAGGTATTTTATTTTGTCTAAGGTGATTTTGAATGGGATTTCTCTTTCTAGTTCTTGCTGCTGAGCTGTGTTGGAGATGTATAAAAATGTTGATGGCTTATGCGGGTTTATTCTGTATCCTGCAACTTTGCTAAAGTTGTTGATTATTTCAATTAGCTTTTTGGTTGAATCTCTAGGATTCTTTAAGTAGACCATCATGTCATCTGCAAAGAGCGATAGCTTAGTCTCCTCCTTGCCTATTTTGATGCCTTCAATTTCTTTTTCTTCTCTAATTGCTACTGCTAGTGTTTCTAATACAATGTCAAATAGTAGAGGTGATAATGGGCATCCTTGTTTCACTCCTGATCTTATTGGGAATGCATCTAGTTTATCCCCATTGCAGATGATATTAGCTAATGGTTTTAGATATATACTGTTTATTATTTTTAGGAACGACCCTTCTATTCCTATGCTTTCTAGTGTTTTTAATAGGAATGGGTGTTGTATTTTATCAAAGGCTTTTTCTGCATCTATTGAGATAATCATGTGGTTCTTGCTAGTTTGCTTGTTGATGTGGTCAATTATGTGGATGGTTTTCCTAATGTTGAACCAGCCCTGCATCCCTGGTATGAATCCTACTTGATCATGGTGAATGATCCTTCTGATCACTTGCTGGAGTCTTTTTGCTAGTATCCTATTTAAGATTTTTGCATCTATATTCATTAGGGAGATTGGTCTATAATTTTCTTTCTCTGTTTTTGACCTGCCTGGTTTTGGAATCAGTACCATGTTTGTGTCATAAAAGGACTTTGGTAGAACTCCCTCTTTGCTTATTATGTCAAATAGCTTGTGTAGTATTGGGATTAACTGTTCTCTGAATGTTTGATAGAATTCACTTGTGAATCCATGGGGCCCTGGGGATTTTTTCTTAGGGAATTCTTTGATGGCCTATTGGATTTCATTTTCTGATATGGGATTATTTAAGCATTCTATTTCTTCTTCTGTTGGTCTAGGCAGTTTATATTTTTGTATATATTCGTCCATATTGCCTAGATCGGGGTATTTATTGCCATATAATTGGGCAAAGTAATTTTTAATGATTGCCTTGATTTTCTCTTTATTGGAGGAGATGTCGCCCTTTTCATCTTTAACGCTGTTAATTTGCTTTTCTTCTTTCCTTTTTTAAATTAGATTGACCAGTACTTTGACTATTTTGTTAGGTTTTTCAAAGTACCAGCTTCTAGTCTTATTTATTAAATCAATAGTTCTATCACTTTCTAATTTATTGATTTCTCCATTAATTTTTAGGATCTCTAGTTTGTTTTTCTTTTGGGGGGTTTTAATTTGTTTACTTTCGAGTTTTTTTATTTGCATTTCCAATTCATTGATCTCTACTCTCCCTAGTTTCTTAATATATGCACTTAGGGATATGAATTTACCTCTGATTACTGCTTTGGCTGCATCCCAAAAGGTTTGAAAGGATGTCTCACCATTGTCATTTTCCTTGATGAAATTATTAATTGTTTCTCTTATTTCTTCTCTAACTAAGCGATTTTGGAGTATCATATTGTTTCATTTCCAATTAATTTTTGATTTGGTTTTCCACATACCGTTACTGATCATTATTTATATTGCCTTGTGATCTGAAAAGGCTGCATTTATTATTTCTGCTTTTCTGCATTTGTATGCCATGTTTCTGTGACCTAGTGTATGGTCAATCTTTGTGAATGTGCCATGTGGTGCTGAGAAGAAGATGTATTCCTTTTTGTCCCTATTTCTTTTTCTCCATATGTCTATTAACTAATTTTTCTAAGATTTCATTCACTTCTTTTACATCTTTCATACTTATTTTTTGATTTGATGTATCTAAATTTGATAATGGTTGGTTCAAGTCTCCCATTAATATGGTTTTACTGTCTATTTCTTCCTTCAATTCTCCTAGTTTCTCCATTAGAAATTTCGGTGCTATATTATTTGGTGCATACATGTTGATTAGTGATATTTCCTCATTATCTAAAGTCCCTTTTAACAAAATATAATTACCTTCCCTATCCCTTTTAATCAGGTCTGTTTTTGCTTTGGCTTTATCAGATATCATGATTGCAAGTCCTGCCTTCTTTCTATCAGTTGAGGCCCAGAAGGTCTTACTCCATCCTTTAATTCTGACCTTGTGGGTGTCAACCCGCCTCATGTGTGTTTCTTGAAGACAACATATGGTAGGGTTTTGGATTCTTATCCATTCTGCTATTTGTCTACGTTTTATGGGTGAGTTCATCCCATTCACGTTCAAAGTTATGATTGTCATTTGTGGACTCCCTGGCATTTTGATAGCCTTCCCTAATTCTAACCTTTTCTTCTTCGGCTCTACCTTTTAGTCCAGTGATTTACTTTGAATCAGTCCCCCTTGTCCCCTCCCTTGATGTTTCCCTTTTTAGTCCCTCCCTTTTTGTTCCCTCCCCCTCCCCCCTCTCTTTCCCTCCCTTTTTGTTCTCCCTCTCCCCCTCCCCCCCTTGGTTTTCCCTTCTCCCTACCCTTGTTGGGTAAGATAGAATTCAAGATCCCAATGGATCTGGATGTTTTTCCCTCTCAGAGTTGATTATATTGATAATATTATTGCCAAAAAATAAATAAAAAATAAGAAAATGCCAATGAAATATTTTTAAACACATACACACAAAATAGAATTACAAACAGAACTTATGTGGAACTACTTTGCTAAATTTGTTACTATTTTTTTAAGTGTTATATGTACTAGAAATTTATGTCTTCATGTGATCCCCTTTTTCTATTCTTTTTATGTAGAAATGTTCATATTTGCTGTTTGAAAACTTAGTAATAAAAAAGTTTTAAAGACAAGGGAGAAAGAAGAATTATTATGGAGACAATCGACCAGAGGAGCCTAGAGAGAGTACAATCAAGGGGATAAGGGATTGGCCTTGGTAATGAAAAGAGCTATTTCTTCATTAGAGAACTGGAGACTAGATTAAGAGGTTTGGAGGAAAGGATGCATTGACCACTAGTTTCTCACTAAAGGTGTGACACGAGATCTTCCTTCTAAAGAGAAAAAGAAAACAGAATGGGCAAGGTTGGAGGAGTAGAGAATAGGAGACTTGAGAAGAGGTTTAGGATATCTGTTTTAGAGTGTGAGAATTATTTGAGGAATAGTAACGGAATTGCCTTGATATTCTGAAAGGCTAATCAAGATTGTATACAATATACTTTTAATAGCTTTGTTGCATGACTATCTTCATCATTTTTCAGTACTGTGGGAGGAGGGAGAATATAGACATTCAAAATAATCCAGGGTTAGGGTCTGACAAGATGAGAGGGCTGAGGATATAATGTATACTAGGTCAGTATTGTGAACTTTAGATGTACTCCACCCTGCTTAGTCTAACAAAACAGGAATGTCTACACCCTTACTTAAGGATTAAGTATTGAGAAGGAAGGCCTATGACAGATGTGCTAGATTAAGTCACAGCCCTAAAATTTCCCCTTACAGTATAACATTGAATTATTTAGATGTAGGTTCATGATTGATATGGAAGGAAAGAGAAGTGGCTTAATAAATATAAGAGAAAGATATGCCAGGAAACAGAAGTGGATCAGTGATGTTGCAAGAGTGAGAGATGAATAATCTGTGTCATCAAATTGTCAAGAATATCTGAAGAAATGCCTACAAGTTGGATAGAGCCCCTGGGATGGATTAATGGGATACCAGGGTCATAAGCTGTATATTATGAGAAAACATTGAGGAGTAGTGATCTGTACTTTTATAGAAAATACACACATCGATGAGATCACAAACTAATTCAAGTCAACAAGTATTTAATAAACTCCTATTATGTGCCAGGCACTATGCTCAAGTTTGGTAGTATAAAGAAAGGTATAAGAGAATCCCTGCTCTCAAGGAGCTCACAATCTAAGGGGGTAAACAAAAAGCAAACAAATATAAACAAATAGGATATATACAAGGTAAAAATGGAGATAATCAACATAAGGAACACAGTAGAATTAAGGGAGATCAAGAAAAACCTCAAGTAGAATGTGAAATTTTATCTGGATTTGAAGGAAGCTGAGACATGGAGGAAAAGACTTCCAGGGACTACAGGAAGTCATCTGTACCTCCAAGGAAGTTGGTGGCACAGTGGATAGATTAATGGACTTGAAATCAAGAAGACTCATCTTCATGCATTCAAATCCTGACTCAGACACTTACAAGCTGTGTGACCCTGGGCAAATAAGTTAACATTGTTTTCCTCAGTGTCCTAATCTGTAAAATGAGCTGGAGAAGGAAATGACCAACCACTTCAAGAATCTCTGCCAAGAAACTACCAAAATGGGGTCTCAAAGAGTTGGACACATCTGAAACAATTAACAACACTGTCTCAAAGCCTCTTGACCTCATCCTCTCTTCTCTTATGAAGTTTGGAGTGATATTGAAGTATGGTCCTTATGTCAGCAAGGTGATTGAGATTCATCCAAGGAATTGATTGATGATACAAACTAACTCTACTGTGAGGAAACAAGCTTTATTGTAAAAGAACAGAGTGACTAGTATAATAATTAAGGTAAAGTGAGGAGGTAAGGAGATGTGAAAGTAAAGGTAAAAGTAAAAGAATGAGAGAGTAAAAAAATGGGTAGGGCGTTTCTGAAATGTATTTTATCTTGATTAGTTACAAAAAAAGAGATGATTTGTTTGGGAAGTTGTCTCTATGTCTCCAGAGAACTGATGCCACTTTACCCGGGGTCCACTTGGATCTGTATGGATTACCCATGGTTCACTCTGTTTGCCCACTGTGGGGAGCAAACCATGATGCTAATGATATGCTAAACATCCTGAGGCAACTTAAGGTCAAGTTTTGTTCTTTTCTGGGCAGCTTTAAGGAAGGCAGTAAGTGCGGAAAATAAACATTGAACCTGTGTTTATTGTCCAGAGACCCCAACAAAGGGCCTAGATTATGTCTAAAGATTGATGTGAGGAGTTTTCTCATAATTGTAGGTCTAAGCATCTCATATGTCTTCAATGAAAGGCAGCCCCATTCTAATCAACTAGATATTGTTTCTATATCTTTTTTTTTAATGGGTACAGCTACTTGGCCAGGGTTTGTGGGACATTTCAGACCACATCAGTCCTCTGTGGAAACATCAACATTGATAAGGTTAGGGTTAGATACTATATCTTGACAGGTAAAAAGAGTTTGGGAAATTGATTTGGAGTCAATGCCTTCACCAGCATTTTTCATACATATCGATGTAATGCTCAAGAAATACAGAAGCCAGGGGAGCTAGGTGGCTCAATGGACAGAGTCAGACTTGAAGATAGGAAGTCCTGGGTTCAAATCTAACCTCAGCTGTGTGACCTTGGACAAGTCAACTTAACCCCAATTTCTTAGTCCTTGAAACTCAGAATTGATTCTAAGACAGAAGGTAAGAGTTTAAATTTTAAAAAGAAAAGAAAAGAGATATAGAAACTAGTAAAAATACAAAGAAAAGTACAATCCTCAGGAATTAGAAAATATTGTTCATTTTTTTAAAATAGAAAAGCTTTCTGCAACTAAGTAGTATTTCAGAAGTGTGCTATTCATTCCTTTACTAAAAGAAGATTTGTACTTGCACAAATAGTTGAGTAACATATTAAGTCATCATTAAATTAAATAAAGCACATGTGCTTGCTTTCATCTAGATGAAAAGTAGAAATGCAAAATGAAAGCCAAATGAGATATTATGTTTTATTTTTTAAATGTCTTATTAGATCTGGTGGTACAATAGATAGAGCACTAGATCTAAAGTGAAAAAGACCTGAGTTCAAATTCTACCTGGCACAGACTAGCTGTCTGACTCTAGGCAAGGCACTTACACTCTGTTTGCCTCAATTTCCTCAAGTGTAAAATAGGAATAATAATACCTGCTTCATAGAATTCATACAAAAATCATATGAGACATTTATTAAAATAGCATAGTACAGTGCCTGACATAGATAAGTATTAAATAAATGCTTGTTCCTTCCCTTTTCCAATGTCTCTTGCCTCTGTTTCTTCCCTTCTGTTCCCATTGCTACCACTGAATTTTAGGATCTTCTTACCCCAAACCTGAAGTACAAAAATAATGACCAAAACTTGTCATTCTACATCCAATCTGTTCTACTTCAGAATCCTCCAATATGTTAGTAGCAGATAAATCTTCCTAAAGGACTATTTTAATTATTTGTTCATATTCAAAATCTTCAGTTTAATAAATAGGTATTGAGTCCCTACTTTGTGAAATATATATTTCTCAACAAAATGGTGAATACAAGATAAATAAGATACAGTCTTTACCCATTATGGAGCATATAGTATAGATATGAACCTGACATATATAAACAAATAATACAAATCATATTTTAAATGGCATAACAAAGAGATAAGATGTTATATGTGGAATCAAAGAATGGAAAAAGTACTTCTCTTTAGGCAAGATCAATAAAGTTTTAAGGAGGAGATGCCATTTGATTTTGGTGTTATAGTGTCATTGTGTATAGTTGTGACAAACCTTAGAGGGTATCTGGGCCAACTCTCTCCTTTTTTTTTGGATGAGGAAATGAAGGTCCAGTTATATAGCTTATAAGTGTAGGAGGTGGCAACTAGAGGCATAGTAAATAGAACTCAGATCCTAAAGTCAGGAAGAACTGAGTTCAAATTTTACCTCAAACTCTTACTAGCTATGTGACCGTGGGTCACCTTGTTTGCCTCAGTTTCCTCATCTATAAAATGAGCTGAAAAAAGAAGTAGTGAACCACTCCAGTATCTTTGCCAAGAAAATCCCAAAGGATCACAAAGAGTCAGACATGAATGAAATGACTGAGTAATATTAAAAATCTGAGATAGGGTTTAAACCTAGATCTTCCTGACTTGGGAATTCCAGCACTCTATCTACCATGCCATGTTGACCTGAAGAAAATAAAACTTGGGGAAGGAAAGAGATAAAAAAAGGAGGTCATTCTAAGCAGAAGGACCATCAAGGAGAAGGGCATAAAGGCAGGGAAGATGTCTTCCTCAAATCATGAGTGATCTATTTGGCTGGATTTTAAAATATGTACAGGAGACCTAAAGGGACAAAGATTACTCTGAGCCATGCTTTATAGCACCTGGAACTCCAGGTTAGAGAATCTAGATACAGTGAGGAATCAATGAAGGGTTTTTACTTCTTTGACCCTGGAGATTTATCAAGATTATTATAAATAAAAGGAGGTCCCACAATCTCTAAACATGCATTCTCTTCAATGTCCCCTTTGATGTCAGTCTAGTAAAATATTCAGGATATTGTGGGTAAGAAAGCACTTTTCACAGGCAGAAATTCAATAGAATAAAAATAGATACAAACATCTCTATGCATATTATATTTACATAGATTCAATTACATATATAGGTTTCTATAAAAGACAGGAAATACATTTAACAAAAATACCCAAAGTTACAACATATGTTGACCCTTTTGCAGAAATGACTAGCTTATCGCTTATCACAATGTTTATCACAATTTACTAGCTATGTGACCCTGGGTCACTTTGATTGTCTCAGCTTCCTCATCTGTAAAATGAGCTGAAGAAGCAAGTAGTGAACCACTCCAGTAGCTTTGCCAAGAAATTTATCATAATAGTTTTGATTAAGCAAGAATATACTTTTTAGTATTACATACTAAAAATACACCTAGATCTACATATATGAAAGAAAAACGGAATTGGATTATACTTAGAAAATCCTGATATCAGCTAATGCTAGACAAAAGGACTATGAAGCACAGGTGAGCAATGAGCCTCAATTAACACTATTCATGTGTCAAAAGCAGAGAAATACATCCTTCTAGGGCCACTACTTAAATGACAACAGTAAACACCTGCATAAATTTGCCTATTTGACTCTTCCCCATCCCTTACTGGTATGAACAGAAATCGGGTGTAAGATAAAAAGCAATCCTTGTCTTCACATTTCTAGAAGAGAAGCCTTCACTTCTGCCAGGAATTGGGGGACATGCTTCATCATTACCCCTCTGGCATCATATTTGGTCACCGCATTAATTAGAGTTCTTAAATCATTCAAAATGGTTCATTTGTGCAAGTTGTTACTGCTCCCACATACATTGTTCAGCTGATTCTGTTCACTCTGTGAAAATAAGATTTAATTTAAAACAAAAAGGGAAACAGGCCCCCTAACAATAAGCCAACTACTCTTTAAGGCTACTCAGTTCCTCCTTAAAAATCAGAGTGGGAAATTGTATCCTCTGTACCCCATACTAGATCCTCAGTACCTTTCATTTAGGGTTGTCCTCTTAAAGCCTTAGTTTCTGCCTTAGAATTGATGTTCAGTATCAGTTCCAAGTCAGAAGAGCAGTAAGGGCTAGGCAAGCTAGGAAGTGTCTGAGGCCATATTTGAATGCAGGACTTCCGTTCTCCAGACCTGGTTTTCTATCCACCTAGTCACCTATCTTCCCCTAATGTAATCCTCTTAAGGGATATAGGCAATTAGAAACAAAGGAAGCCCATTCTCTCATTCCCTCAATATAGGTGCACAACTTGAGTTTCTTTCTTTGGTACTCTGGCTCTAGAAAAGACTATCAACTCTATGGGCACTTCAAAAAGAGTTAGAATTTAAAAGCAGTCGATCAGTAATCACAATATTAGCACATTAAATAAATGAGCAGGCAAGCCCCTAACATTAGGAAGATGAATCTGACAGCATGTGGATTGATTGGAGTGAGGAAAGATTAAAGGTAAAGAGATCAATGAGGAGGCTACTGCAATAGTGTAGGCAAAAGTTAATGAGGGACTAAACTTGACTGATAACAGTAGCAATGTGCAAGATTAATAGAAGGGATATTGTGAACAAGAACCTGCTATTCTTGAGGACTGCTTGAATGTGAGAAATAAAGAAAAGATAAAACCTGGAAGTGAGGCTGAAGTTTATTTTGAACTTCTGTTGCTAGAAGAATGGTGGTATCATGAACTAAGGAGTTGGTTTAGAGAGAGAAAGGTTGCGTTTGATTTTAGACATGTTGAGTTTAAATTGGTTCATAAAGGGAAAAAAATTTCCAGAAGACAACTGGACATTCAGAAGAGGAAACTAGGAGACACGAGGACTCAACACACAGTTTTGAATGTCTTCTGTACAAAATTACTAATTGAAACCATAAGAATGAATGAGATAAAAACAAGGATATAGGTTTAGAGAGAAAGCCACAAATATTTAGGGATAGGGTTATCATCATCAACCTTACCAGATCCCCTTATCTGCTCATTTTGTCCTATCTAGCTACTTTGTATTTATTTGAATTTGCCTTTATATTTATTCTGAATTTTTTTAAGCCAAGGGGGATGAGGATTGAGAAGATTCTGTTGGATGTGGCATTTATGAAAAAAAAATGATGCCCAAGAAAAGAATCATTTCAGATGAGTCTTTGGATCAGAAGCCAAATCACAAGGAGTTGAGAAATGAGGACCAAAAGTAGAGGAAACATTCCACTAAGAAGTTTAGTAAAGGAAAAAGAAAGAAAAGGCAGTAGCCAAGAACAAGAGAAAAATTTTTTAGGATGCAGGAACACAGGGTATGTTTATCAAAAGAAAAGGAGTCAGTTGAGAAGGGAAAATTGTGGATGCCAGAGAAAAAGAAGACAAAGTCTCAGAGGAGCTCCCAGTGTCATAGATTGAGAGTTGGAAGGAATCTCAGCATTCAGTTCTCTTACTTTCCAGATAAGGAAACATCCATTAAATCCATAGATGGTTTGTCCATGGTCATACAGATATTATAGCATTTATCAGAGTTCATATTAGAACCCAGTTTCTCTGATTTCAGAGCTCAAATTTTTTCTATTATCTGGGTCCAAGCCTACAGGTTGAGGATCATTCCTTTAGCAAGAAGGATAGACATCAGAAACAGAAGCAAGAAAGGAAGGGCAACAAAAGAGGTTTTAAAGAATTAAATGGAAGCTGAGAAAACCAAAATACTTGGCTTTAATCTACTCAACAATAGTAATAGAAGTCATCTTCAAAGACCAAGGAGCCTAAGAACTGACAAACAAAGTAGAAAAAGCTTGAGATGACCACTGTGTAACTGGAAATCTTGTGCCTTTGAACTACATTTCCCAGGAGTCCAATGACTTCCTGTCATTATGTGCTGACATAGACAGGAGATAAATAGGGTGGTCTTCCATGGCTAGCTATCTTTCCTTCCTGGGTCAGGACATTGGTGGAACAGGCTGTTTGAACAGGTAGATTAGCCATGGGCACCTGGTTTTATTTTGTTACTACTGTGATTATTAATATTATTGATAAATCTTATAAAATATTTGAAGTTATATATTAATTTTAATTTTTATACCACCAAATGAAATTTAATAAGGTATCAACAAGAGATTTAAAATATGACTGCTGGGGGGCAGGTAGATGGCTCAGTGAATTGAGAGCCTGGCCTAATGATGGAAGATCCTGGGTTCAAATCTGACCACTGGTACTCCCTAGCTTTGTGACACTGGTCAAGTCATTTAACTTAACCCCCATTGACTAGCCCTACAGTTCTTCTGCTTTGGAACCAATACATTGTTTTGTTTTGTTTTTAATATGATTGCCAAGCAACAGTGAGGGAGTCTATGAAATTAAATAAGAAGTATGAATTGTGTTGGACATATAACCTGAATGATTTTCTTCAGGTATCCAGGCCTGGGAGTTAATACATATAATATTTGGCATTACAATGGACAAGGGATTTTTCAATAGAGGAAAGGTCAATGAGATAGCAATAGCAGAGATTATGGTATTGAGCAACTAGAATGATTGAACATGGGATTCAAAGAAATAGAGATTAGATGAAGGGAAGAGACAGGTACAGCAGTAATGGAAAAAACAGGAGGAAAATGAAGACAGAATAGTATAAAAAAGTGGAATTTGTATTCAAGACACTAGTAGCAGAAAAATTCAAAGTGAAGATGAGATATAAGATATACTTGCTTCAGTGGCTGACTGGGGAGAGGTAGAGATCACTGAACATGAGATAGTAAGAAATTACAAAACCAGAATGTTATAAGGATCATCAATATGTGGCTATTAAATTATTTGAGGACACTGACAAAGAATAATGTATCCAAGAAGATTAAGCTAGACATTTAAGTTATTGAGGAAAGAGGGAATATGTGCTGAAGGTTCACATATAGCTACTAAATGAATGAGAAGATATTAGTGTTATCAAATTACAAGAGCCAAGCCTGGAGATGGGAGATCCTGAGTGCACATATGTGTGACCCTGGGCAAGTCACTTAACCCGCATATTGCCTAGCCTTTACTGCTCTTTACCTCAGAATCAATACAAGGTATTGATTCTAAAACAGAAGGTAAAGGTTTTTTAAATAATAATAATCATTAAATTACATAAACCTCAACAGAGGAAAAGGTGGTGAGCAAAATAAAAGAAAGAGATGACAAGTATGCCAACTTTACCTCTTTACTCTATAAAACTGGGAACAATGAGAGAAGAAAATTTCCACTGGAGAAGAGCTTAGGGGACATGATGCTGTCAGGAGAAAGTAAGGTGTCAATGGTTTGGTTATCAAGTAAAGATCAAGGAGGCAGCTGGGTGGCTCAATGGATTGACAACCAGGCCTAGAGATGGGAGGTCCTAGGTTCAAATCTGGCCTCAGACACTTCCCAGCTGTGTGTGTGACCCTGGGCAAGTCACTTGACCCCCATTGCCTAGCCCTTACCACTCTTCTGCCTTGGAACCAATACTCAGTATTGATTCCAAGACGGAAGGTAAGGGTCTTAAAAAAAAAGTAAAGATCAAATTCATCTTGATAAATTATTTCTCTACAATATGGTATCCAAGTGTTTCTAGTGACATGAATTGCTGGTCCTCCAACATACTCCATTTCTTTTCTGCTTCTGACCTTTTCCCTTATGTCACTCCTTATGCATAGAACAATTTCTCTGAGACAATAACAATAATTAACAATAGCACTTATATAGAGCTTTAACTTTGCAAAGTAAAAAATAATCTAAGTTTCCAAACCAAATAAACTCTTAGAGTTCAACTATTCAAAATATTTGTGACTACAGGACACTCCAGAAATGTTCACTGATAATGAAAACCGAGGAATAATAAAAAAATTTTTTAAGATTCTTGTCTGTTAAAATTCTTACCTTCAGAGAGTTTTGACCAACAGAAATATTCTTCTAGTTTACATAAGAATTCAGCCTTTCTGATTATAAGGAGAAATTAGCTTCCACTAGCCTTCTACTTTTAAGGGTTTTTTTGTTTGGTTGATTGGTTAGTTAGTTTTTTGCAACTGCTTCCTATAGATTTTCTACAGGATAGCATAAGATTTTTTTCTTTGAATACCTGTAGCTGAGCTCATTTTCCTCAGCATCCTTAGGATATCTGAAAGAGATAAGATGCTTCTAATTCAGGTTGATGGGGAAAATTGGTATTCCCCATAATCATATTCAAAAAAACAACTGACAGGATATTTACCCTTATATTTTCTAAGTTTTGTTAAGACAGACATAAAAATAAAAAATTTCACAAAAGCAAAGGTAGACTCACTCAGTACTAAAATATTTGAATAGATCTTTGATCTTATCAGTTTAGAAATTACCTCAAATATTGCACATTGAGATCCATCTATGTCTGCCCATTCTAAGTATCTTGTCCCATAGGTTTACCACAGTCTATCCACTATGCCCAAAGCCTTCCTTAATTTCTCCTGACATCACAGGAATACCAGTAAAAGTTCTTTGATTATCTACTTGTCACTCCTCTCTTCCTACATACATTTCTATGTTGACTTCTTTTACTATACTGCTTTGTGGAAGAACTTTGTCAAAGTTCTTTATTGGCTATGTTTGCAATATACTCAAGCCTACCATATGCCTTCCATTTGCCCTCTGTGCGATATTCATTTTCAGTTCTTTGAACACTACCATGTCTTACAACTAGTTATCAAAGTAAAATGAAAGTAGACTACAATTACAAAATAAATCCATTATAATTCTTTAACTCCTTTCAAAGCACAGTTCACTATGATGATAAATGGATGATGGTATACGAATTATATTTAAATATTGGAAGAAAAGTTAAAGTTCACCTAACTCAACCTCTTTGTTCTATAGATGAGGAGAAACCAGAAGAGATTCAGTGAGTTAACACATGTCAAACAGAAAAATACTACCAGAGTGTGAAACACAAACCAGATCACATTCGTTCCTCTAAACCAAATTTTTAAGTATTTGTCAAAAATAATTTCGTGTGCCAAATTTCCATTTGACTCCTGTTACATGTGTCAATGCTGTCCCTTTTCCCTATCAAGGATATTCCTTCTGTTTCTCACAATCCCTGAATTAGAAAGAAAACCAGATGCACCCTTGTGAATTTATAGACACAAAATCCTAGGACAAATAACCAATAAGAATCAAAAGCAAAGCAGAGTAAATTTTCTTTGTATGTAAATGATTTACATTCTTGTTTTAAACTATGGTTTGGGTGTCAATGATTAATTTCCATGCCTTTGAAAAATGCCAAAAGGCCCAAGAGCAGGAAAGCAAAAATAGATAAACCAATCCTTATTCTATTACTAAAATTGAGTATAATTACTAAGGAGTGTTCAAAAATTTATGTTTCAAAAAGATTCCTATTTGTGGTGGTAAAGAACTGGAAATTGAAGGAATAACCATCATTGGCAGAACAAACAAATTGGGGTTTATGATTGTAGTGGAATACTATTGTACCATAAGAAATGATAAACAGGGTGATTTCAGAAAAAGCCTGAAGACTTCTGTGAACTGACAAAAAGTGAAGTGAGCAAAACCAGGAGGACACTGTACATAATAACAGCAATATTTTAAGGATGATCAAATGTGAAAGATTTAACTTCTCCAATCAATACAATGATCAAGGAAGACAATTCCAAAGGACTGACACATGATGAAAAATACTATTGACCTCCAGAGAGAGAACTAATGAAGTCTGAGTGCAAATAGAAACATAATTTCTTTCACTTTATTTTTCTTGCTTTTCATTTGGCAACATGGATAATAATGAAATGTTTTGCATGGTTTCCCATATATAATTGATATCACATTGCTTGCCTTCTCAATGGGTAGGGGAGAGGTGGGAAGAAAAGAGAGAATTTGGAACTCAAAATATTTTAATGAATGTTTAAAACAAATAAACAATAAATCATTAAAATTTTTAATATTTGTAACCAAATCCAACTCTTAGACATTTTCCCTTCTCTTGTCTTACAGTGTTACCCGTTTGTTTTGTGATCTTTCAAGTATTACTCATTGGCTCATCAAATCACATCTTCAAGTTTTTCAGCTCTCAAGGATTCAACTTTTCATCTGAGTCAGGTGACTTCAATTCATCAAGAGCAAACAAACACTCTTTTTTATCTTCTTACTTACCTTAAGAATCCGCTTTCTATTAATCATCTTTATTCAATCATTTCAAGGATAGATGTAATTCTCCTTGACAGAAAATACAGAAGCTAATAAAAACTGAGCAACTGTTTCTTCTCCATGGTGAGATATTATTGTTTCAACCAACCCACCTCCAAGCAAAGGACCAAACCCTTCCTAAATTCTCTTTCTGTACCTAATATTTCCAAGGAAAAAATCCCTTTGCTTCCCTTTCAGCATCAGTTTCTTCTGAGATTTAGCAATTCTGATCCTACTTTCATGTGAACATGCCACCTTCTTACATTCATCATCAGGTATCTATCTTTGCCTCTCATCTTCTATGCATTGTTTTGATGTCTAAGATGGTTGATGCATCCATATCAAGCACTTCTGACAAATCTGTTTTTCTACCTCTTTAGAAATTGTTCCCCTTTATGTCTTGAATATCCCTCATCTTTCCTGGCCTCGCATCCCCAAAAACTCTTTATCTCTGTTTGCCTGGGGAGAAAGCTGAAATTAAAGGGTGAATGACTTGCATAAAGTCCCAGAGAGAATCATCTCCTGGCTTTGACAATCCATGGTTGATGGGGTTACTTGCAGCAAGCTGATGATATAGCTACATAATGGCTTGCACATGGACTGAGAAGAGATCCTGAAATCAAACAATAAACATGTATTAACTACATACTCTGTGCTAGACATTGTGCTAAGCAATGGAGATACAAATTTTTAAAAAAGAAAAACAATCCCTGCTCTCAAGAAGTTTACAACATAATGAGGGAAAACAACACACAAAAGAAAGCTAAAAGAGTAGCCCGGAATAGAAGGCATGTCAGAGAAGTCCATCAGAGAGGTCCCTTAGCAGTGCAATCAAGTCAAAAAGTGAGGAGATATCTGAACTAAGTTCTCCCCTTCAATGGAAAGGGAACTTTTGCAGCCATGGGGGTTACTCCATGGCAATATCAAGTTTAAGAATTCACCTAATACAAGAGTTTGAAATTAGCCTATTAGCTAATAAGATTTACTCAACAGCATATTTCTTGGAGAAGGAAAAAGAATATTATTATGAACCCCACAGCTGGAAGACTGGACCTGAAAGATCTGGCCCCAGCAAAGTCTTCCTAGTTACTGCTATGACCAATATGGATAGTGACCCTCTGGGATGACATGGAACACTTATTCAGCAGCCCCTAAACTGTCTTCACCGCCTAGGACTGCTTTATGTCTTTGTATTTGTTCTGTATTGTCCTATGAATTCTTTGCACCATTTGGATTTTCAATAGGATAAAATAAAAGCAGTTTCATGGCCAATGCCCATGTTGTACAAGTGCCTTTGTGGAAGTTAAGGCTTTTGTCATCTGCCTTTGTTGTTATTTAGTCCTTTTCATTTATGTCTGACTCTTCCTGGCCCTATTTGGTGTTTTCTTGGCAAAGATACTAAATATCAAAAGTGGTTTGCCATTTCCTTCTCCAAATCTTTTGATAGAGGAAGAAACTGAAGCAAACTAGGTTAAGTAACTTATGCAGTCACATAGCTAATAAATATCTGAGGCTGGATTTGAACTCAGTTCTTCCTGACTCCAGGCCTGGGAGTCTCACTGTTGGTACTATCTCACTTACCTTTGGAAAAAACCTAAACACAATCATAAGCTTTATTTTTGCTGTAGTAAAACTCCAGGTTGTAGACAATGGAAAAAACATAAAAATTGATCCTTTGAGGTCATCCCTAGAATCAACCCTAAGTACATTTGAACCTAGAGCCTTTGGTAGATTTTCAGAGGCTACACAAAATTTCATCGCAACAAAACTGCGTAAATATTCAATGCTTGTATGCTAATCTGGTACCAAAAATATGTAAAACATTTTACCCATAGAAATATTTCTAACAATTACCTTCATTTTTCCCTATGCTTTATTCCTCACTCCCATTTTAGCCTCATATGATTTTAGCCTGCCTAAGACAGATTTTAGTTTTTCCCATGATATAAAAGTAAATTATTATTATTAAATTAGGTAGGTGCTTCCTCACCCATCCTTAGAAGTTGGTGATCCAATACCATGGACCATGACCAAAAAATATCACTATTCTTCACAAGTTACACACTGATATCTCAACACATATTTGCTGAAAGGAAAGATTTTAGTATTTGTCGACTCTAAGAAGCCAGCACTAATTGCTAGGCTTTGGATGGCATATTGAACCTGTTTTATTAAGAAATGGGCCATGGGACTTTTCATAATTGCAAAAGCTCTAGACCTCATGTTTTTGTGTCATTTGAAAGACTTTTTAAGAAAAAGTCCTATAACAAAGAAACTTCTTGCTTCTGGGTACAATTAAGTGATTATTTTTACTGCTGAAAACAAAAAAAAATGGCCTATGTAATTAGAAAAATCTATTTTTCTCTTGGAAATGTATATCAATATTAATTAGGTCTTAGGCTCTGATTGAAAACACTTTAAATGTCAAAAATGGCCAAGAGAAAATTTCTAAGATGTCTTCATAATTCATCTCCCTCTCCAATCCCATAGGGAACACCAGACTCCAAGAAGAATCAGAATGACAGTGTCCAAAGGCAATGGAAGGACACATGGAAAATGGTGGAAATAGACACAACACTTATAAACAAAGAGGGCTCTAATGGACTTAATAAAGGGCATGTGGCAAGAAAAAAAAAAGGCCAGTCATGTAGCAATATAGAAAGGTGACAGATCATTCCTATAAATACACTGGTATATCAGATATAGTAAAAGAATAAGAGGAAAGGCTCCACTGTGTTGAGCAGATATTCTTAGGAGGATTTACATAAGACCTGAAACACTCACACAAGACTTCATTAGTACATCGATGAAATCATGGCTCCACTGAAGTAACAAAGTTTTCTCTACTTCAGAGACTCAAATAATATAATATGTGAAATATTCCAGAAAAAAAAATGCTTTTCTGGATCTAGACTTCCTCTAAAAGGTTTCCCCAGCTCTAAAAATGCACCCTCTTCCTATCTTAACTACCCCACACTATTTAACCTAAATAATTGGTACCCCTCTGCCTGCAACATCAGAGACAGAAATAGAATATATATGGAAATATATAATATATGATGCATATAAGTAAGCCTCTATTCCATCCAACATCCAACAAAATATGAGAGGGAGACTCTTCCGCAATGAGTCTCAACTCTGTTGTATGAGAGATACCAGTTATTCACCCCTGAAGAACTGGAGGAATAGTCATTCTCTCACAATCCAAAAAAGGACAGTATTTCTTGCCCTCATCACTAATCCACTTTGTCTTCTGACAGGTCTAAAAATCCTTTTCTCGTCAAGTATTCAAAGCACTTTGCAGAAAGAAGACAACAATGTTCCTGAGAGGCTATAACTCAAGATACAATTAAATGGGTTTTTAATATCATCTTTCATACAAATAAAGTCAGATCTAAACTACTGAAAAAATATTAATTGCTCATGGGTAGACTGAGCTAATATAATAAAAATAACAATTCTACCTAAATTAATTTACTTATTCAGTGCCATATGAATCAAACTCCAAATAATTATTTTATAGTACTATAAGAGAAAATGAAATTTATCTGGAAGAGCAAAAGGTCAAATGAACTAATGGGGGAAAAAATTGTGAAGGAAGTTAGCAGTACCAGATCTCAATCTATACTATAAAGCAGCAATCATCAAAGCACTGTGGTACTGGCTAAGAAATACAACAGTAGATCAATGGAATAGATTAGATACACAATATACAGGGGTATGTGACCTTAGCAACCTAGTGTTTGATAAACCGAAAGACCCCAGTTTTTGGAATAAGAACTCACTATATAACAAAAACTGCTGGGAACATTGGAAAACAGTATGGCAGAAACAAGGTAGATGAATATCTCACACCTTCTACAAAGATAAAGTCAAAATGGGTATATGATTTAGAAAAAAAGTGATATCATAAATAATTTAGGGAAGCACAGAATAGTTTACTTGGAAGATCTTTGGAGAAGGGAAGAATTTATGACCAAATAAAAGATAGAAAGCATTATTAGCTGTAAAATAAATTATTATGATTATATAAAATTAAAAGTAAAATTTATAATACAAGCCATTCCCCAATTGACAAATGGTCAAAGGATATAAACAAGAAATTTTCAGATGAAGAAATCAAATCCATCAATAATCATATGAAAAAATATTCTAAATCAGTCTTGATTAGAAAAATGCAAATTAAAATAATGCTGAAGTATCACCCTATATCTAACAGATTTGACAATATGTCAGTAAAAGAAAGTGATAAATGTTGAAAGGGATGTGACAAGATTGGGATACTAATGCATTGTTAGTAGAGTTGTGAACTGATCCAACCATTCTAAAGGGCAATTTGAAACTATGTCCAAAGGGCTGTAAAACTCTGCATATCCTTTGATCCTGTAATACCACTAGTAGGTCTGTATCCCGAAAAGATAATAAAAAGGGGGGAAAGGACCTACTTGTATAAAAATATTTAAAGCTGTTCTTTTTGTGCTGATAAAGAATTGGAAATTGAAGGGATGTCCATCAATTTGGGAATGGTTGAATAAATTGTTGGTGATGGGATACTATTGTGCTATAAGAAATGATAAGCTAGATAATTTCAGAAAAAGCTGGAAAGATCTGCAGGAACTGGCACGGAGTGAAATAAGAACTTGGAGAGCACTGTCCACAGTAACAGCACTATTGTACGATGATCAACCATGAAAACTTGGCTACTCTCAGCAGGGCACTGATCTGGGATAATCCTGAAAGACTTATGGCAGGGCTGGCCATCCACCTCCACAGAAAGAACTATTAGAGTTCCATGGATGCAGATCTTTCATGTCAGGGTACTTATGGTTTTATTTTGGTGTTTTGGTTTTATATGAATGTGCTCTTGCAATAATGACCAATATGAGAGTATGCTTTGCAACATAATAAAAAAAAAATACCATTCCACAAATGCCTCTTTGCTTTAATGATTTTTCTTGAGGGGCAAAGGGTCATTTGACCCATTGATATATTAGCACCAATAACTGGGTGTGGGTGGAAAAAATAAAAGGCACATGGGATGATGAAGGTAAGAAAAAAACCTTCCCAATGCTGTTTTTATATAAATGTATTTATTTATTATATTAAAATACCCAGGTAACTCCTTCCTTGTGTCTATGTCCCCCATTAGTGAAGACATCATTTTAAGAAGTCCCCATAGACACTGATATTAAAGCAGTCCCATGGAAAATATCCTGAAGTTCTGTCTAGAAATATATGTATGTAGGTTCCCTTGAGACAAACCCCCATGAAAAGTCATGAGAGTTTTGGATTTAGAGTCAGAAGACCTGGATTCAAACCCTGGGTCACCTGTGTTACCTTGGGAATTCTCTCTGGATAAACTCTCTGAGCCTGAATTTGCTTAGGTGCAAAACTAGAGATGACCTCTAAGATCCCTTATAAAAAGGATTAAAATCTTCGTTCCAATCACCTCCCTCCTTACCATCTTGTGTCCTGTATTCTTGTGATTGCAGATGATGGCAATGAACCTCCCCCTAAAAATAAATATATATCTTAGCCTCTATGATGAATTCTGTTTTAATAGTATAAAAGTACCAAAGGAGAGAATGTTAAAGAAGTGCAATTTAGTATTCATTTTGGATAGGCATCTGTAGTATTTATTTCAAAATACCAAAGATTTTTCAATTACAGCTCCACTGAATTTATGTGTCTCATTATAAAGTAATTCTGCTTAATTTGGGGGATTGGAAAGTAGAGTCATTAGTTTTTTCTTCAGAGGAGTACTGCTGCAACCAACAAAGAAAAAATGATAATCTCATATTTTATACATATTCAGTATGTTATTAACAAGACATATTATAGTAAGCTATTGGCCAGTCCCCTTGAAACTGGTCATTTTCAAAAGGTTGACCTATTCTCGATTGTAGGAGCTTAAATAAATCATGATATGATCCTGGGAACTTGGCAAGAGCACCAGTGATTTTACATCTGGCATCACACACCAGCTGCATGTTGAGGGAATGAAAAGATTTTCGATTTCTTTACCTTGCCTCATTAGTCATTATGTGGTGATGCATGCATTACCAGGCATATGCAGGCTATGACTCCCCATATGGAGAGAAATCGAGCAATGTCATAAAGCCTGAGCAGAACTTGCTATGGTCCAGATATTTCAGAAAATTATATGATTAATTTACTGAAAACTTCATCTATACTTAAATAGATTTTATTTGTCAATCAAATGAGAATATTTAATATGTGATTGTGAAACCTGTTGCAAGAGTTTCTAAGGCAGAGATAACTTTAGTCACTGTCACAAGTAAAGTGTATGCACAATATGGTACCCATCTTCAGCTCATCATATAGATAGAAACAGTGATTTCTTTGCCAAATCTATGTCCAACACATTTTTCACTTCATTCTGAATAACTTACTTGAAAATTGCTACTTGATGTAACTGATGACTTTTGATGTTATTAGAGATTTTTTCTATTTTTTTTAATTACCAAGGTTACTTCTCTCTGATTTTGATGTGACACTAGAATTAAAATTAGGATGTTTGTAGTAATTTTCTAGCAAATCTAACAATTATAAACTTAACTAAAACAAAAATTAAATAAATAAATGCATAGTCACATAGTAATAATATTTATAATGCAAAGAAAGTATTTAACCAAAGCTGAAACCTATGATTTTTCAAGCCCATTGGATAAAATTATAGATGAGGAAACTGATTATTATCATATTTTACTGTTCTTCATTCAGCATTCACAGGCAAAATCCATCATTTGTCTCAAAATAAAATATGCCTGCACTCAAGGAGGACAAAAAAC
Source organism: Monodelphis domestica (assembly GCF_027887165.1). NCBI lineage: Eukaryota > Metazoa > Chordata > Mammalia > Didelphimorphia > Didelphidae > Monodelphis > Monodelphis domestica. The sequence goes on along the minus strand of NC_077229.1, from coordinate 470,830,530 downwards.
TTTCTTATAGGCCTTGGCTTATGAAAGACTCCCCTGAATGAGAAGTCAAGAGAAGATAATGATCTCTCTGGGTTTTGAAGGCAATATGAAAAGGAGAAAGTGCTGCAAAATAAATCTTTATAGTCCTAATTGCTAAATCATTTTACTGAATCTGGTAGCTAATATTTGGATACTGGATTAAATATGTGCAATTAAAAGTATTCTACCTTATTCACGTCTTCATTGGCTGAATTGAATATCTTCTCATCCCACAAGTGTCATACCGTCCTACATTAATTCCTCAATTCATTCAATGAATATTTAATGAGCCTACCCTGCTCTGCTACTCTGCTAGGTGTCATAAGCAATAGAAAGATGCCCAAACCATGTTCTCTTCCCTTAAATATTTATGATCTTGCAGGAGAAATAAGATGTATATACAAGAAAACTAAAGTGCAAAGCACCAAAATAATAAATGTAAGCCAGGTGTAAGGAACTATAAGAACTAAATGAGAAAAACAGACAGACAGACAGACAGAGAGGGGAGAGAGAGAGAGAGAGAGAGAGAGAGAGAGAGAGAGAGAGAGAGAGAGAGAGAGAGAGAGAGAGAGAGAGAGAGAGAGAGAGAGAGAGAGATCATGATATACTTGAGGTAAAGAAGCTGTCAAGCTTTTATAAAGTGTAAAGTAATGTGTAGGCATGTAATGGAAAATGGAATCTTGGAAAACAAAGCTAAGGATTTTGAAACTGATCCCCTGACATGCCCAAAAAATTACTTTGTGTCTATGAGATGACTGGACAAAATTTTGTATAAAAAAATGTATGTTTATTAGATCTCAAATTCAATCTGAGCTAACAGTATGACACAGAGCCTCCAAAAAAGATAATAAGATCTTTGTCCACATTAGGAGAGAAAAAGGATCCAGAAGGGGAAATGCAATAGTACCGCTGCTTACTGACACATTCATTCCATATCTAGAGAATTTTTTTTCTCTTCTGTGTATCAGATAGCAATATTGTATACCCCTCCTCTTTCACATGTGAAGCCCCCAAAAAAGGCATCCCAGATTACAGTTGCTCTCTTAAAGATTGATGTTCATTTAAAACTATAGCTCATCAGCCTCCATAAATGTTACTTTTATTAATAAACCACAGAACATAATTAGTTGAAATTAAAGGACATTTAAATCACAGTTCTAGGAGTATGTCCTAGAATATAATCCAAAATAACTAAAATAGAAAAAAGTCTCATTTCTACTCTGAAGTCCCATTAAAGATACTTTTAACTTCTGAATTATTCACCTCATTCATAAAACTAGGACACTCATATGTGCATCGAAGCATACTTTTTCACATTAGTTTATTTATGATTTTATTGGGGGGGTGATCTTAGATGAGTATTCTCTTACAACAATGACCAATAAAGAACTATGTTTAGAATGATAATATATGCATAACTGAGATCAAATTGCTCAGTTTCTAAGAGTGAGAAAGGAAGGGATGTTATAATTTCAGATCTTATAGATCTTACAATTTAGATATAATTTCAGAAAACATGTTAAAATTGCTATTACATATCATTTGGAAAATAAAATATCTCTGAATATATAAAACTTAGGCACTTTCTATTTAATGGACACATGATTTATTGAAAGACTAAGGTAATTTTAAATGAATCATATATTCCTCTCTGATCCTCCCACTGACAATCCTTTGTGCCCAGGATAGGGGAGGAAAGATCAGAGGAAGGATTGTTGGCTTGGAATTCACTAATATCACAACAAGAAGCCCACAGAGAGAATAGGGAGGAGAAAGGTGGGTAAAGGGAAAAGAGAGGAGAACATGTGTTTAGAATGGCTTCCCATTTAATTTCAATACTGTTAGGGATATTTCACATTAATAACCAGTGTCAACCAATCTTATTCCAGTGGGCTTCTCATCCTATATTCCAGATCCTATACCTCATAGCCCAAGCATGAATTCTTCTTTCACTCCACCAACTTTGCACTACTTTGGCAATCCCAATGTAATCCTATGCCTAACAGCCTAACTGGCCCTACGAGGAGTTCCCATTATCTCAGAAGCCTCTCTGTTCTCCTCAGCCTGGAAATAATTAGGTAGAATTGTAAACTTGGTATTCTAGCCTCTCCACTCCCTACTACATGGAAAGAAGAGAATGGAAACTTAGACTGAAACTCATCCTCCAGGCAAAGCCCACAAAACAATTCTAAGAGGCACAACTAAGCTTGCATGCATGTAATTGAAATCTGTTACCATAAAACTGTGATGGTGAACCTATGACATGTGTGTCAGTACTGACATGCATAGCCATTTTCAATGACACAGCTGCATGTGGGCTCAGCACACCTCAGGATCCAGCAGCCATCCAGGAGCTGTGCCCACAGCCATGGCCCAGATGGTGGGGAAGGAGGCACCAGGAGCTGGCCACAGGGTTTGGGGTGGAGGGAGAGTGATAAGTTGCCTCCATCAGGTGGCTGGGGTGTGTGGGGCTCCCATGGGGGCAGCGAGGAGAAGCACACATGGGCAGGCAGGCTGGCAGGCTGCAACCACTGCTCTCATGGCACTCCCTGGCCAGCTGACTGGGGAGGGGCAGAGTGGAGCAGGGATCTGGCCCACCTGCAAAGGAGGAGTGCCTAGAACCAATTACCAGACACTTTTAGCATCCTGAAAAATATAGCAATGGCTTTACTCACAATTTTTCCCTCTACATACTTTTGTGAGACCTTATACTAAGCATTAAATAATATCATAAGAAACAAAAGAAACAGATTGACAGAGGAAGTTAATAGTGCTTGCTTGGGCTTGAAGTATACAAAATACCAACCTTCAGTTGAAGATTTAGCCAATGAAATTCAGCAACAAAAAAGTCACTAATAGGCAGGTTAATTAAAGAATTCCCCCTCCCCCTCACTTATCTTAGTTCATAGCACCCCACACAAGTTAAATAATATCAAGACCAACTAAAGAAACTGACTGACAGATGAACAAAGAAGTCACTAAGCAGGTAAGTTAAGTTATTAGTTTTTGGCTTATTAAATACAGTTATATATTATGATTATACATTTTTATTATTTAAACTATAAATATTGCAAAATTATGGGGTTTTTTCTCAAAGTGACATACCACCCACGTTATGCTCATTTTTTTTGGCAAATTTGACACAACAAACTCAAGAGATTGCCCATTACTGCCCTAAAAACACCAATCCCCAGCAAAACTATGATTCCCAGAACCCTACTCACTTCCTGTCATTTCGTGCTGATGTAGACAGAATATAAATTGGGTGTAGTTCCATCTCTCACTCTCTCTTTCCTTCCTGTCTCAGCTTTGGTGGAGTGGGGATTTTTGAGCAGGTAGAAAAACTTAATCACATGGTTCTATTTTGTCAGATAATAAATTTTATAAAAATTAATAATTGAAGTATTGGACATTAAATCTTACATATGCTTTCATAAAAAATCTTGCCCTACAATTTTCAGATGAAGACACCAAAGCTATCTATAGTTATAAAAAAATTCTCTTAATGACTATATATTAGAGAAAAGCAAATTAAAACAAATCTGAGGCAGTACCTCATACCTATTTGATTGGCTAATATAACAGAAGGACCACTGGGTGACCAAGTGGATAAAATGCCAGGTCTGGTGTCAAGAAGACATCCTCATGAGTTCTAAACTTAGCCTCAGACACTTTCTAGCTGTGTGATCCTGGGCAAATCATTTCATTCTGTTTGCTTTCATTTCCTCAACTGTAAAATGATCTAGAGAAGGAAAGGACAAACAAATGTAGCAACTTTTTTCAAGAAGAGTCAGACATGATTGAAAAATGACTGAACAAACAGAGACTGCTGTGATACAATCGAATGTAATGGACTTCTCCATTAGTGGCAATGCAATGACCCTGAACAACCTGGAGGGCTCTAGGAGAAAAAACATTATCCACATCAGAGGAAAAACTGTGTGAGTAGAAACACAGAAGAAAAAACAACTACTAGAATACATGGGTCATGGGGATATGGTTGGGGATGTAGACTCTAAATGAACATCCTAATGCAAACACCAACAACATGGAAATAGATTTTGATCAAGGACACATTAATACCCAGTGAAATTGTGCATCAACTATGGGAAGCGTGGTGTTAGGGGAGGGAGGGAAATAATATGATTCTTGTAACCAAGGAATAATGTTCTAAATTGACTAAATAAATTAATTTTAATTTAAAAAATAAATAAAAGGAAAAAATGGAGAGAGTAACTTGAGACAATTCAACTCTAAAAAAAAAGAAAAGAAAAATGACTGAACAATAATATGATAGAAAACAGAAATGAGAAATGTTGGAGGGGACATGGGAAAATTGGGACACTAATCCACTAAATGGTGGAGTTGTGAACTGATCCAATTATTGAGGAGACAATTTGGAACTATACCCACAAGGTTATAAAACTGTGTATAGCTTTTTACCCAGCAAAAGCACTACTAGGTCTATATCCCAAAGAGATTTTTTAAATAGAAAAGGCATATATATATATATATATATATATATATATATATATATATATACAAAAAATACTTATAGCAAGTTTTTTTGTGGTAGCAAAGAAATAGAATTTTTTTGGCATATGATTGTGATGGAATAATATTGTGCTATAAGAATTTAAAAGCAAGATGCTTTAAGAAAAACTTGTGAAGACTTACATGAACTGACACAAAGTGAAATGAGTAGAACTGAGAGAGCATTATACATAGTAATAGCAGTATTGTACAATAATCAATTGTGAATGATTTATCTATTTTCAGCAAAACAAAACTTATGTAGGACTTCTAATGAAAAATGCTATCCATCCCCAGAGAAAGAGCTGATGGAGTCTGAATGCAAGTTGAAGCATACTTTCTTTTTTGGAGGTTCTTACTTTGTTTTGCTTTTTGGGGGTCTGTTTTCTTTCACATTATTAATATGGAAATATGTTTTGCATGACTACATATGTGAAATCTATATTAAATTGCTTACCTTCACAATAGACAGGGAGGGGGAGGGGGAGAGAAAGAACTTAGAACTCTAAAAAATTGTAATGAATGTTTTAAAGATGTTTACATGTAATTGGTTAAAAAATAAAATGAAATATTTGGAAAGAAAGGAGAAAAAGAAAATTAAAAAAAAAAAACCTTGCCCTATCTCCTGGCTCAACTTTATCTCAAATTCACAATAAGATAGGCCTATATATGGGTGTATCTTTTAGGGATACTGAGACAACAGTCCACTGAGAAAAAGCACTTACTCAAGGTAAAGAAGTAATGGTGTCCTTTTCCCAGCATCTATTTTGCATGGAGTATACAGAGGTATTCAAGGAAGACTCGTACCTCTAATGTGAGGGCTTGCTGAGTCCTTTTCAAGACTGCTGATGCTCCTTTGTTGTCCACTTTTCACCCAACTCTCACCTGTGGCTCCAAGAAACTTTAGCATGTGCAGCAGTGGTTCTATCCCAGTAAACCATCTGGGCAGACAAATTAAACCAGGTTGAGGATAACTAAAGGTCTCAAACCCATCAGTGATTTAAGGAGATGTCTACCCTGCCAGGTATGTATCTTCCCCCCAAATGATGGGGTAGAGGAGAACTATTTGTTCCAATGTCCATGAAGGCAGCTGAAACAGATGCTTTGGAGCACTCAAAGCTTGGTCAGACATCAGTGAAGCCAGACTCATCCATCCACTGCACCCCGGACCATCACCAGGCATCCCCCCTTTTGTATTGCCACTAGTCTTTGATGACTCTGGAAGAGAGAGGCTGATGACTTTTTGCAACTCTGACTCACCTAAATACAATTCATGATTGAGTCTAGACATCACTCCCTGATGTCATTGGTCCTCTTCGAGTACAAAAAGGACAAACAACTTTGCATGTAATTGACATGACAGCACTGAAACTAATAGGAAACTCTGATTCCTAGAACTGTTTGGTGACTATGGAACGCATAAATGTACATTGTCTACTTGTGGCTTGGCTAGAAGAAATGAGAATTTTGATATATCCCATGAGAGACGGGAAAGTGTCTTATTAAATAAATCCTACTTTAGAACATTAGAGAAGGAGAGTGCAAGAAAGCTCAAAGTTGAACTGATAGCAAAGCTATTCTTGAGAGATCACTTGAGAGATCTTGGGAATCTGAAAAGAGACCATAAGAGATGCCTACTGCCTGAGAAGTGATAATCTATCAGAATCCATCCAAGCAAGTACATCTAGAACAGCACAATTGATCCCAAGCTTAAAGTTTCTTCTTTCACTTAAAAAATATAAGGTGGCACCAAAGTAGATAGAGCCTGGGTTCAAATTTGGTCTCAGATACTTCCTAGCTGTGTGACCCTGGGCAAGTCACCACTCTTCTGCCTTAGCAGAGTTTTGATTCTAAGTTGGGACCATATAGAGTTTTGATTCTAAGATGGAATCTAAAGGTTAAACTTTTTTTTAAAGAAAAAACATAGCACTACCTTGGTCACCCAGGAAAGGAGCAGCCTGAGTGTTATAAACATAATGAAGCAGTCTTGTCTAACAAGAAACTATCCAGGGGGTAGTTGGATAGCTCAGTGAATTGAGAGCCAGACCTAGAGAAGGGAGGTCCTGGGTTTAAATTTGACCTCAGACACTTTCCAGCTGGGTGTCCCTGGGCAAGTCACTTAACCCCCATTGCCTAGCCCTTACCACACTTCTGCCTTGGAACCAATACACAGTATTGATTCCAAGACGGAAGGTAAGGGTTAAAAAAAAAAGAAAGAAACTAGCCAACAGCAGTGGCCCAAACAGAGCAATTCATGGAGGAATAACCCCATTCATCAATGAATTATTATGTAAACTGTTGCTGGGGAAAACAAGAGTCCCTAGTATCCCTAGTATAGAGTCATGAATTACTTAGGAGTAGTTTGCTTTTCTTATGCCTCCCTAAACAAGGTGTGAGTTTGTGCTCACTCTCCTCAACAAACACCTTATACTTAGTGGGAAAAAATATCTCATGTTTACAGTTGAAAGGGAGTAATGTTATTATTGCTTTACATTCTGCTTAGTATGTTTTCAGTTTAAAACAATAGACTATTTATTATATGGAATACCTCTCTGGGCTGGGCAGGGAGAGAAAAAGGAATGATTCTGGGGAAGCTGTGGTCATATAAAAAAATTAAATAAAATGTATTTTTAAAAAGACTTAATAGGGTTGACCTTGACTGATTTGTTAAATGGAATATTACTACTAAGGGCTTAGGAGCTTCAATGTATAGTAAATAGGAGAGGAATTTCCCCAGCAGGGTTACTCTTAGAACCCTGAGTTAATTGTATCAGTGTGTACACTCCTGGGAACCCCTCAATCTGCCAAAATGAATTCAGTTTGAGCTGAGTGAGCTGGCTTAGAGAAAGAAAGAAGGGGGATTAATGCCAAGACACCCACAGTACTTATAAATTTTGCTATCTAAACAAATATGGTAAGATTTTAGTTTTTGTATTTGTATAGTAGGAATAGTAGCAATAAAACATTCTTCACCCATCAAAAACCAAAGGAGCTTTCTCATATTGTATGTATGTGGATGTATACAGAGAGAGAGGTAGAGAAAGAGAAGGAGAGAAAAAGGAATATTGTATATAAAAGATGTTCTGAAAGTAGAAAGGAAAGGATATGGAAGTAAATTATCTATGGGAAATGAAAACAATTGAAAAGTCAAGGATGTAACAGATTGCTAACATGACAGCAAAGGAAAGTAATGAATGTTGGAGGGGATGTGGCAAAGTTGGGAAATTAATGCTTTGCTGTTAAGTTGTGAATTGATCCAACCATTCTGGAGGGCAATTTGGAACTATACCCAAAGGGCGCTAAAAGACTGTCTGCCTTTTGATCCAGCCATAGCACTGCTGGGTTTGTACCCCAAAGAGATAATAAAGAAAAATACATTTACATGAATATTCATAGCTGTGCTCTTTGTGGTGGCCAAAAATTGGAAAATGAGGGGATGCCCTTCAATTGGGGAATGGCTGAACAAATTGTGGTATATGTTGGTGATGGAATACTATTGTGCTCAAAGGAATAATAAAGTGGAGGAATTCCATGGGGATTGGAACAACCTCCAGGAAGTGATGCAGAGTGAGAGGAGCAGAACCAGGAAAACATTGTACACAGAGACTGATACACTGTGGTACAATCGAAGATAATGGACTCCTCCACTAGGGACAATGCAATGACCCTGAACAACCTGGAGGGATCTATGAGAAAGAACACTATCCACATTCAGAGGAAAAACTGGGAGTAGAAGCAGAGAAGAAAAACAACTGCTTGAAAACATGGATCGAAGGAATATGGCTGGGGATGTAGACTCTAAATGAACATCCTAATGCAAATACCAACAACATAAAAATAGGTTTTGATCAAGGACACATGTAATACCCAGTGGATTTGCACATTGGTTATGGGAAGGGTGGAGGGACAGGAGGGAGGGAAATAATATGATTCTTGTAACCAAGGAATAATGTTCCAAATTGACTAAATAAATAAATTTAAATTTAAAAAAGGAAAAGTCAAGGATGACACCTAGATTGAGAAGCTGAGTTACTGGGAGGATGGGGGTGCACTTGACAGTAGTAGAAAGGTTAGAAAGAGGGGAAAGTTTTGGGGAACAGATAATGGTACTCTGGTGGTCTCATGGTTGCTTCTAGACACCAGGTAATGGTCCCTACTAGGTATTGTCAAGCATGTAGTTATGGAATTTTTCTGGTTTTAGCAAAAGTCCTCAATTGGCATTCTCTTTCCCATAAGAGGAATGGACACACCAGCTTTCTTTTAGATTTTATCCCTAGCTCTTTTAAAAGTGGAAATTCAAGCTTTTCACACATCTAATAATGTATATAGGGAAATGATCAGTTGCTTTTCTCATGATGAGAAGCATTTGTTAGTCTCAAAGGCTTTGGGTAAAGGTATGTTGGGTGTTTCCTCATCAGAAAGAGATTCTCTTCCTTGAAAGGCTAAGCCTTTTTGGAACAAAGTAGAATCAGCCAGTAAAGTAGAAGCTATCGATATTTAATTTGTCTTTGGAACTCCCAAACAAATTTGCCTTTTTATTTTTCTTGGAATAAAGGAGTGGGATTCTTAATGGCAAATACTTATTATATGTATGTTATTGCATATGTTATGCAATTGTTATACGTGCTGATTCTCTGGGTAGGGAAGGAGGAATTATGAGTAAAACTATGGTGAGGTGACAAAGAAAATATGTGTCAAATAAAATTTATTTTTAAAAAGACTTAATAGAGTTCACTTTGACTGTTAGATGGAGCATACACCAATCAAGAAGGGCTCAGGAGCTTCAGTGTATAGGAATTAGAAGAGGATTTCTCCACCAGGGATACCTTTTTCTTTTTTAATGGTAGTGGTGAGGGAGAAAAAAAATGCTTGTTTAGAAAGTATCACTCAGAACTTAACCATATGTGAACTCCCTAAGAAAAGAATCTCCAGTGCCAGATGGATTCACAAGTGAATTCTGTCAAACAATTAAAGAATGATTAATCCCAATACTATATAAACTATTTGGAGAAAAAGGCAGAGAAGGAATCCTACCAAATTCTTTTTATGAAATTAATATTGTACTTTTTTGCCTAAGCCAGGAAGAGCAAAAACAGAAAAAGAAAATTATAGGCCAATTTTGTTAATGAATACACTTGAAATTTTTTAAATAAGACACTAGCAAGGAGACTAGAGCAAAATATCAAAAGGATCATTCACTATGACCAGGTGGAATTTAGACTAGGAATGCAGGACTGGTTTAATATTAGAAAAACTATCAGCATAATTGGCCATATCAACAACTAAAATAAAAGAAATCACATGATATCTTAATAGATAGAGAAAAGCCTTTGACAAAATACAATACCCATTCCTATTAAAAACACTAGAAAGCATTGGAATAAATGAGTCATTCCTTGAAATGATTAGTATCTACCTAAAGCCATCAGCAAGTACTATCTACAACAGGGATCATTAAAAGCCTTCCTAATAAGATCAGGGGTGAAGCAAGGATGACCATTCTGAATACTATTGTTTTATTTTGCATTAAAAATGCTAGCTTTAACAATAAGGAAAGAAAAAGAAATTGAATGAATTAAAATAGGCAACGAAGAAACTAAACTATCACTCTTTGCAGATGATAAGATGTTATACATAGAGAATCCCAGAGAATCAACTAAAAACTTTAGTAAAGTTGCAAGATACAAAATAAATGCAAAATAAATCCACCAAAATAATCAACATTTCTATATATTGCCAACAAAATTCAGCAATAGGAAAGAGAAAGAAAAATTCCATTTAAAATCTAGAGAACATAAAATACCTGAGAATCTACTTGCCAGAACAAACACAGAAATTATATGAACACAACTACAAAACACTTTTCACACAAAGTGTGATCCAAACAATTGGAAAAATATTAAGCTCATGGGTAGGCAGAGTAAATATAATAAAAATGACAATTCTATCTAAATTTGTTTATTCGGTGCCATAATTCACCTGGAAGAAGAAAAGGTCAGGAATATCAAGAAAACTAATGAAAAATAAAATGTGAAAGAAGGAGGCCTAGTAGTCTCAAACTGTACAATAAAGCAGCAATCATCAAAATAGTCTTGTACTGGCTAAGAAATAGAATGGCAGATCAATGGAATAGATTAAATACACAATATACAAGAGTAAATGACCTTAGCAACCTAGTGTTTGATAAACCCAAAGACCCCAACTTTTGGAATAAGAACTCACTATTTAACAAAAACTTATGGGAAAATTGGAAAACAGTATTGCAGAAACAAGGTAGACCAATATCTCACACCTTCTACAAAGGTAAAGTCAAAATGGGTATATGATTTAGATAAAAAGAGTGATATCATAACTAATTTAGGGGAACACAAAATAGTTTACCTTGAAGATCTTTGGAGAAGGGAAGAATTTATGAACAAACAAAAGATAGAAAGCATTATTAGATATAATTTTGATTATATTAAATTAAAAGGTTTTTGTACAAACAAAACTAATGTAACTAGTATTAGAAGGGAAACAACAAACTGGTGAAAATATTTTATAACAATTTCTCTGATTTCTCAAATTCATAAAGAACTAATTCAAATTCATAAGAATATAAGCCATTCCCCAGTTGACAAATTGTCAAAGGATATGAACAAGCAATTTTCAGATCAAGAAATCAAAACTATCAGTAATCATTGAAAAATTGCTCTAAATCCCCTTTGATTAGAGAAATACAAACTAAAACAAAGATGAGGTACCACTCACACGTAGCAGATTGGCCAATCCTGCAGTAAAGTGATAAATGTTGAAAGGGATGTGGCAAAAGTGGGAAACTAATGCATTGCTGGTGGAGTTAGAGGCCAATTTGGCACTATGTCCAAAGGGATATAAAACTCTGTAAACCCTTTAATTCTGTAATACCACTGTGTCCCAAAGAGATAATAAAATGGGGAAAGGACCTACTTGTACAAAAATATTTATAGCAGTTCTTATAGGGGCAAGGAATTGGAAATTGAGGGGGATATACATCAATTGAGGAATGACTGAATAAATTGTGCTACATGTTGGTGATGGAATACTATTGTGCTATAAGAAATGATAAGGAAGATTATTTCATAAAAACCTGGAAAGATCTGCAGGAAATGATGCAGAGAGAAACAAGCAGAAGTGGGAGAACATTGTACACAGTAACAGCAATAATGTATGATGATCAACTGTGACAACTTGGCTTGATCTTGAAAGATTTATGACAGGAAATGGTATCTACCTCCAGAAAAAGAACTGTTGGAGTTGTGTGGATGCAGATCAAAGCATATTATCTTTTGCATCAGAATATTCACGAGTTGGGGATTTTGGGGGGGGTGGTATATATGCATGTGCTCTTACAACAATGACCAACATGGAAGTGTTTTGAATGATAATAAATTTTTTAATTAAAAAAGAAAGTATCAATCAGTAAAAATGTATTATATACCCACTATGTACTAAGCATTGGGATGCTGAAAAAGTTAGAAAAGATCCTTTGGTTTATAGGGCAAATGAAGTGGGATTGGGGAATGAGGGGAAGGGAATCAAAAACAAAACCATTTGGGTGAAAACATAAGAGCCATCACTTCACTTTCAATTCTTTGAACCAGATTTCTGCTTTTATAATGAAGATAGGGCAGTTAGGTGATATAGTGAATGTGGCAACTGATCTGGAGTCAGGAGAACTTCATCTGGCCTTAAATACCTTAAATAAATGTGTGGCATTTAAGCCTGTTTGCATCATTTTCCTCCTCTGTAAAATAAACTGCAGGTCAAAATAACAGACCACTCTAGTAAGCAAACTCTAAATAGTCACCAAGAGTCAGATGCAACTAATCAACAAGATAACAACATCCTTTGGATGTAGCCAACAATAAGTTTCAAGGCATCCTACATTGAAGCTATAAAGTATACTGGGGTTACCAAGCCAAAGGGGAAATGATGCCTTCCTTCAAGAAGCCAGTCTTTGTGGAAAAACAACATGTATCCATATAAGTACAAAACAGATGTGAAAAGGGGAAATTTCGACCAGGAGGAAGACATTAAGAGGTCGAAGGAAAGAAGAATACCAGGGATTCCACAGAGAAAATGTGAGGAGGGCAGAGCAAAAGCTTCCTTACAAAGGCATGGAGTGAGATGAGGAAGTATCAGGTATAATGAATCATAAGAAGGTCAATTTGACTGGACCATGGAGTTCATGGAAGGAAATAACTTTTAATAAGATAGGAAATGTAGATAGGGTCAGGCTGTGAAAAGCTCCAAATGCCAAACAAGTTTCTATTTAGAGAACCATTAGAGTTTATTGAGTGGAGACAAGGAGGATGGGACAGTGAGGTCAGACTTCTAATGAAGGACAATCCCTTTGGTGGCTGTGCAGAGAATAAGTTGAAATGAGATTAGAATTGAAGCAGATGAATCAATTAAAAGTCTGTTTAACAGCCTAGAGAAGAGGTGATGGGTGTCTGAATTAGGGTGATAACTGTGTGAGTAGGAAGAAGGGAATGGATGAAAGACCTACTATAGAGGGAATAAAAGGAAGATTTCACAATTGATTAGAAGTACAGAATGAGATAGAGTGAGGAGGCATGGATGGTCACATCATTGAGGATGTCACCTGGATGAGCGGGAGAATGGAAAAATTCTTAGGAGGGGCGATTTTGGGGAGAAAGATAATGAGTTTTGTTTTAGACATGTTGAGTTTGAACTGTCTGGAGGCCACCTATTCCAACTCTCTCAATTTATAGCTAAGGTAACTAAGGTCAAAGAAAGTTAAATGACTTGTCCAAAGTTGTATATTTTGGTGTCTAAGATAGGATCTGAATCCAGATCCTCTGGCTTCAGAGACAGTGTTCTTTCCACTGTACTTTGAGCAAGGCATAAAAATGTAAGAAGTAAACAAATCATTTTTTAAACTGTCTTAAAGTAAACCATGCCTATATTGTACCTAAGCTAATCAGATACTAAAAAAGATTTAGAACCTAATTAGGAGCAGCTAGGTAGCACAATAGATAGAACTCCAGGACTAGTCAGGAGGATCTGGATTCAATTTTGACCTCAGACATTTCCTAGCTGCATAATCCTGGGCAAATCACTTAAACCCAACTACCTAGCCTTTAGCTCTTTTCTCCCTTAGAACTAGTATCATTTCTAAGACCCAAAAAAGTAATAGTTTCATTGATTGAGTAGTTTCATTAATTATAGCCAGATATTTTTGCCCTTCGTTTTCAGCAAGCCAATTTCTCCTCCTAGCTCATGTTCTTGTTTCCAGAGTTTAAAGTTTAAGAGATGATTGATTAATAACAAAAATAGCAACTGCTACAATTATCTTGGCTCTACCTCCCTGGCATTTGGGAGAATTCAAGTTCTCAGTTTCTCTCCCCTCTGTCCCTAAATTATACAGACAAGTGACATATGGATCCCTGTATTTTCAATGTATATGAAATTAAAATTAAAACAAAAAAGGCATACTATCTTCCGTGCCAAAATAGGGATTGAGTCTCTTACATCCCTTCAATACTCCTCACTCTTATTTCTATACTGTGAGATTCTTCCTATATTCCTTCAGCTTTTAGAAAATGGAAAAAAAAATTTAAAGAAAATGGAGAGAGTTTTCACAGTGTTCCTCAAAAATAAAGGTAAGGAAATAGAGACTCTCTCTGGCTCAATTAGTCTAATAGGCAAAATTCACAGGCTTCAGCTGAAGCATGACTTTCTCATGGTCTTGCCTCCATCCCATCCTTCTAATCACTCTTAGCATCTAGAAACTTTTTTTAATTAGAATTTATTCTTTTTTTTTACTTAAAATTTTTTCTTTAATTAATTTAAAATATTTTTCCATAGTTAAATGATTCATGCTCTTTCCCACCCCTCCTCCCATACCCCTCCAGTAGCCAAAGAGCAATTCCACTGGGATTTGTTTTTTTTTTTTTTGGAGGGGGGGTTGTTTGTTTTTTTTAAACCCTTACCTTCCATATTGGAATAAATACTATGTATTGGTTCCAAGGCAGAAGAGTGGTAAGAGCTAGGCAATGGGAGTCAAGTGACTTGCCCAGGGTCACACAGCTAGGAACTATCTGAGGTCAGATTTGAACCCAGGATCTCCCATCTCTGGACCTGATTATCAATCCACTGGGCCACCCAGATGTCTCCTCCACTGGGTTTTACATGTGTCATTGATCAAGATCTATTTCCATGTAATTAATATTTGCACTAAGGTGATCATTTAGAGTCTGCATCCTCAATCATATCCCCGTTGACCCATGTGATCAAGCAATTGTTTTTCTTCTGTGTTTCTATTCCCACAGTTCTTCCTCTGGATGTGGATAGTGTTCTTTCTCATGAGTCCCTCAGAATTGTCCTGGGTCTTTGCACTACTGCTAGTAGAGAAGTCCATTACATTCAATTGTACCACAGTGTATCAGTCTCTGTGTATAACGTTCTCCTAGTTCTGCTCCTCTCACTCTGCATCAATTCCTGGAGGTCGTTCCAAGTATACATGAAATTCCTCCACTTTATTATTCCTTTGAGCACAATAGTATTCCATCACCAACATATACCACAATTTGTTCAGCCATTCTCCAATTGAAGGGCATCCCCTCATTTTCCAATTTTTGGCCACCACAAAGAGCGCAGCTATGTATAAGTTCTTGTACAAGTCTTTTTCCTTATTATCTCTTTGGGGTACAAACCCAGCAGTGCTATGCCTGGATCAAAGGGCAGACAGTCTTTTAGTGCCCACTGGGCAGATAGAAACTGTCTTTTGCCTGTCTTTGTATGCTTGGTGCTTAGCACAGTGTCTGGCACTGCTTAACTGTGTAAACATTTAACCAATGTTTATTGACTGACACTGCTTAGAAATATCAAAAGACCACAAATTACAGCTGGCTCTCTTTTATAATATTCAAGAGAAGAGAAGAGAAGAGAAGAGAAGAGAAGAGAAGAGAAGAGAAGAGAAGAGAAGAGAAGAGAAGAGAAGAGAAGAGAAGAGAAGAGAAGAGAAGAGAAGAGAAGAGAAGAGAAGAGAAGAGAAGAGAAGAGAAGAGAAGAGAAGAGAAGAGAAGAGAAGAGAAGAGAAGAGAAGAGAAGAGAAGAGAAGAGAAGAGAAGAGAAGAGAAGAGAAGAGAAGAGAAGAGAAGAGAAGAGAAGAGAGAAGAGAGCACAACACTAGGGCAGTCAAGCAGTCTCTTTATGATAGATCCCAAAATCAGTTTGACCTTATCTCCACTCTGAATCACCCAGACCTGGGGGAGATTTAACTGGCAGAGAAATCCCTCCAGGTTACACAACTACTTGAAGGAAATCTCTATCTGGGTGTTCTCTGTATGATGTTCTCCTGGTTCTGCTTCTTCCACTCTGCCACTTCAAACCAATCATCATCAAAACTGAAATTCCCCTTACCCCTCCTCCTCCCAACTTCTGTTCTAGTCCTCTGTAATCTCAGTCATACAATTTTAGCGTATAGAAAGGAACCTTCTGGAGCACTGAGTCCAAAACCTGCGACAAACTTGTTTTATGAAACCCTCCAGGACCCCTGATTCACCCCAGGTAGGATTAGTAGTTTTGTCCTAGACTGAACAATAAACCTTCAAGTACCCAGAGATCTCAGCCTAGATAAGATTAGCAAATATCCTCAAATCTTAAGTATCTTCTTTTTGTCTTAGATGTTTCTCTCATGGAATAGGAGGCTTCTTCCAGGTATCTAGCTCCTCCCTAGAATCCTCCTTCCCTGGTCTCCAAGTAAGCCAATCAGTCTCCCTAAATAGTATATAAGAACCCAAGTTCTCCAGTTTAATGGAAATTTCCATGACGGAAAATTTCCATTCTTGGTATTTTTCCCAGCACTGTTTCCAGATCTCAGAGCTGTGGTGGTGTTGTGTGCCCATGACTCTGTGAGGTGGCTACAAGAGCATTGTCTCCCTTGTCCTGATTTCTAACTGCTTTACTGGTTCAGTGTTTTTCCAGGTTAACACCTCCCTGGTTAGTGACTTATCAAAGGACATGCAAGAAATAGATTTTTATGGCCAGGATCTGAACCCAGGTTAGCTGACTCCAAATTTAATGTTCTTTCAACTGCACAAAACAGTCATCACTGACTCTTCTGTCTCCCACAAGCCCTCAGATTCCATCCTGTCAATTCTTTCTCATTCTATCTCATTTCCTCATCTTCTCTTCCATTCTCACCACCACTCCCCCCCCCCAGGTTCAGGACCTCATTATTTCTTAAATCAATTATTACAATAATCTTTTAGACAGTCTTGATGCCTTCAATCCCTCCATCTCCTCCAATCCTTGCTTCACATCACTGCCCAAATAATCTCCCAAATGTACAAATCTGATGAAGTCACACTCAAAAATCTTTATTGACTCTCCACTGACTACAGGATGAGAATGTAAAACTCCTGAGCCTGGCACTCAAGGCCCTCAACAGGAAACCAGGGAATTGTGAGAATTTTCATACAAACTGATGTGAAATGTGTATTCTTCCCACCATGAGAACCAAAGCCTTCTCTTCACAGGCTCAAAGGATCATCTTTATCAGTATATCTAGTTTCACACTTATCTCGACTTTCTAAGATTTGCACTTAATTACAGCATAACATGCAAAAGCATTTTAAAACAAATCCTTTTGTTGAAGGGAAAGAAATTGAAGGTCTGTTGCCAGTGGCAGAAGATAATCCCATAGGGTAGCATGAAGAGAAGTGACTGAGCTGTAGATAAAAGCATAACTCCTGCTGGGGGACATTATACAGCCATCAAAGATGCTGGAAAAATGCCAAAAACGCCTTCATGCTAGAGACTGGAAACATAAGTTAAGTAGTCTCATGCACACGGAGAACAGTCCTGGGATTCTAGGAGGCATAGCTCCAGTAGATGAGAGAAGAACCCTTTCATCTTCAAGTGCAGGAGATTTGTTTTCTTCTTTGAAAGCAATGATAACCCAGAAAAGACCCAGATACTGGCAAGAAACACACACCACAGCAATCCATTGTCAGCTCCATTCAGTTAGTAGGGTTCTTTATGGTACTCCATCTATTCAAACTCTCTACACACAATGACACCTAATTATAACACCATATGCTTGCAAAAGAGCATTTTTCACAATACCTAAGACCTTTACACATGACAAAATCTTTTCTAAGTACGGCCTCCTACGTGAAGCTAAGAATTGACTTGATTTTGCAATGCTCCTAGTGTCAGCGCATTGTGAAGGCCTTTGAGGCATAATACAAAAACTGTTGTGTTAATAATTTTTTCTTATATTTTTGCATGTTTGGTTAATTAATTGGCATCAGGAGAATATGTCATTTTACATTTAGACTTGAGTATCCATGGGTTAATTTAGTAATTGACATGAGTTTAATTGGATTTGAAATTGAGGTAAAGTATCTCAAAGGAATTTCAAACTAGTCAGGGTAGACTAAAATATTAATTACTGTGAGGAGATTTACCCTCCCCACCCTTTCTGGGGTCAAGCAGATGATATCATTTCCTTTTGACTACCTGATGTAGCCTGAGCTTGACCTGGAGATGAGGATTGTGGGAAGGAAATAATTGAGTGAATTGGGTCACTAGGATAGAATGGCAGCAGAGAAAAGGCACAATAGAGCCAAGAGATCAGGAGATAGTGGGCAGGCAGATGTCCCCCACCCTGGACTGTCCCCCCAGGTAGCCCAGGCAAAATGGAAAGCCACAGTTTGCAAAGTTCTTTACAAATATATCTTCTTTTACCCTCACAACAACCTGGGAGAGAAATTCTATAATTATCCCCATTTTACAGATGAAGGAACTGAGGTTGAGGGTAATTAAGTGGCTTGTATAGGGACACAGGGCTAGTAAATGTCTGAGGTTGGTTTTGAATCCATGTCAACCCTGATTCTAAATCCAACATTCCAACTATTGGCTCACCTACCTGGCTGAGTCTTTCAGAATCTCACTGATTTTCTCCTTTGTAAAATAAAGAAATTATATCTCGCAATTTCAAAGATCCTTTTAAAGCAAAAACCAAGCTGGTTATTCTTCCTCCTTGAAGAATTGGCACAGTTTGAAATCAGGAAGTTCAAAACACACCTCAAACACTTACAAACTACATGACTCTGGTCAAGTCACTTCATCTCTGCCTGACTCAGTTTTTTTTTTTTAAGTTTTGAAATTTTTTATTTAATTAATTTAGAATATTTTCCATGGTTACAAGATTCTTGTTCTTTCCCTCCCCTACCCCCACACCTCCCTCCTATAGCTGATGCACAATTCGACTGGGTTTTACATGTCTGACTCAGTTTTCTTATCTGAAAAATGAGTTGGATTTATGACCTTTAAAATCCTTTCTAACTCTAAAATCCTCTCCTGCTCTGATTTCCAGATCTTCCAGCTAAAAATGGTATCTCTGTGTCAGTTTTCTTATTCATGATAATTCTATCCCATCTTTTGCAGGGAGCAAATGAGCACTTAGTAAATATTAAAGCTCTATATAAATGTTAGTGATCATCATCATCATCATCATCCTTCCTCTGTACTTTTCCTTTCTCAAATTTCTTACTCAGAGAAGTGACTCATTCTTTCAGTCAACATTTGCTGTGTTGTATCCTTCATCTTTATCGCATAAATACTTATGATTGATTGATTGATTCAGCCAAGCTATCTAAACCTTCTGTAATTGACTGGGGTGGGAAAATATCCCCAAAATTACAACAGCTTTGAAATTCTATTAATTCTGAACTTATAGAAGTCCCACGTTCAAATCTACTTGTAAGGAGAATCACCTTTTCAAGTCATGTGGAAGATGAGCTAGAGAGAGAGAGGAGTCTTGAGGCCAGGAAACAATTGCAATAATCTAGGCAAGAGGTTCTCTTATTGGTGGCAACGTGAGTGGAGAGAAGTAAGCAGATGCAAGAAGGGGTTTGTTTGTTTTAAGTTAGAAATGTCAAGTTTTAGCTCCTGAATAGATGAAGGTAAGGTGGGGAGGAGGAATGAAGGAGCAAGGATAAATCTGAGATTATAAACCTTGTGCAGAGTCAGCTATTTGTGCTGAGTCAGTCTGAGTGATTCCATTTTACTACTTTGTTTAAAACTGAGTTTTAAATAGGTCCTTTGTTTGAAGACTTCAGGAGACAAGGCAACTTGTTCCCTTCCAAGTCAGCCCATTCTGCTTTGGGAAAGCTCTCATCATCAAGCAGTTTTTCCAAAATTCTAATCAACACAATAACCAACCAATTTTAGAGGGCTCTAGATGAAATATGCTCTCTACCTCCTGAAAAAGAGAGATGATAGACTCAGAGGACAGAATGAGATGTGTTAGTCAGTGTTGCTTGACAACACATGATTGTGATAGCGATTTTATTTTTCTTACTTCTTCATTTGGGAGTGAGTTGTGGGAAAGAGAAAATGAAGGTGTGAAAATAAAATATAATCTTTTTTTTTAAACTAGCCACATAAAAGGGCAAGGTACACAAGCTCCCTAATCCTATGCCTTCATAATTACACTTTTCAATGAAAATACTTAGAGAGGAGCTGAGGCAGCACCAATCCCATTTCCTTCCTACATGCTCCAATCAAAATACCTTTCTTTACCCTTATATATAAGGTGTTTACTTCTGTCTATAAAAAGCAGCAAACAGCTCAAATGGAAGCCCTCCAGCTTTCCACCTTGACATGCTGAATAAAACCTTTTAAATTTTTTTGAGTTTGCCTCATTAATCAGGGCAAAGTCCTAAAAAGAACAGAGTTTTTCTTTTGACAATCTAGCAAATCATTTAGGAGGGGTCTATAGTCCATGTCGAGTATCACTGAGTGAGCCTTCTCCACCCACTTAGTAGTACTAAGATTCTTGTCCTGTAGGAGTGGACTCATCCCAGCAATCAACCAGCTGTGGGGTGGTTGGATATTTTAACTCCCCAAACTCAGGAAGGATAAGGAGGAATATATCTGAAAAATGGTTCTTCCTCATTTGTACATAAAGAAAAGGAGTGGCCCATGTAGAGAAGTTGGCAGTTGGTGAGTATTGGTCTTTTCCCAATATTAGATTTCCAAGAATCAAAATGGCAAAGAGATACATGTATTAATATTGGATCAGCACAGAGTAAGCCTCCTGCCTACTCCATATTAGGCAAACTGTTAAGATCCTAGAATAAGGGGAAATTGCATTAAATTTGAGCAATAAATGTGTTTGCACTTGACTCAGTAAGAGACGTATAATTGTGAGAAACAAAATTGGCCAAATAAATATAAGATCATCAATTATTGTCAACTGGGTATGCCCCAAACCAGACTTGAACTAGAGTGTAGGGGGAAAAAATGAATTATGGTCCTGTTGAGAGGACTTTCAAACAGACTGCCTCTCATTACCATGGCCATACAATCCATATTTCTAAAATAAACAAAGACCATGGCACTCTTAAAAACAATTTTTGTTGGGACTAGGCAGAGATAGAACTTAAGAAAGGCAGGATACAAGTGGTGAGGTGAGCTTGATGGGGTTTCCATTTTGGAAGTTCTCTAGAACATACAAGATCTTTTTACCTTGGAGAATTTTCAAGGGGAGCACTTGTCACTCACTCATAAGAATTATAGCAAGAACATAGAAAGGGAGATTAGAAAGTAGTAGTAGTAGTGGTAGTCTCTCGGTGACCGAGAATGACAATTGTCTTTGTGCATTATCATCTATTGATGTACCCTTATATGGCTTTGAAGTCCAACGACTGAGGCGCAGAGTTTGTGGCACATGGAGCATGGAATGCCAGTTGTTACGGGAGGTGCGGTTGTGGCCTGGTGCGGGTGTTCATGCACAGTGGCAAGATGTCGATGTCGCTCATCTTCAAAGGTGGCGGCGGCATGGTTAATGTGGGTTTGCCAGCTGCTTCTGACAGAGGCAGCAAGTTCTAGTTACTTTGGTGTAATGCCAGCCCACTTCAAGTTGGACTTTAGCTGATCCTTGAATCTTTTCTTTGGTCGGCCTTGTTTCCCGAGACCAGCTGACAGTTCACCATAGAATACCTGTCTTGGTATTTGCTGTGGGTCCATGCGGATGACGTGTCCAGACCATCATAGCTGGGTGTTGAGGACCAGGACTTCGATGCTGGTGGAGTTGGCTCTGTCGAGGACTTCCTGATTGGTGATTCGGTCCTGCCATCGGATCCTCATGATTGACCAGAGGGAGCGTTGGTGGAATTGCTCCAGCTGTTTCATGTGCTTCCGGTATAGTGTCCATGTCTCACAACTGTACAGGAGCGAGCTGAGAACCACTGCGTTATACACTTTGAGCTTCGTCGCAGTGCTTACACTGCTATGTTGGAGGACTTTGCAGCGCAGCCACCCGAGTGCCTGGCTGGCCTTTTGGATCCTGGCATTAATCTCGTGGTCTAGGGACCCGTTGTTGACGATGGTGCTGCCCAGGTACTTGAAAGTGTTGTCGTTAGAAAGCTGCGTGCTGTCGATTGTAATGCACGGCTGGTTAGTTGGCCTCCCTGGTGCAGGTTGGAACAGCACCTCTGTTTTGCTGAGGCTGATAGTCAGGCCAAACAGTTTTGTTGCGGTGGAGAACCTGTCCACAATGGTTTGGAGATGATTTTCTTGGTGGGCCATGAGAGCACAGTCATCTGCAAAGAGAACTTCCAGGATGAGTCTCTCTGTTGTCTTTGTTTATGCGGTCAGGCGGTGAAGGTCAAATAGTGAGCCATCCAGTTGGTATTTGATGTAGACGCCCAGGTCTAGATCCATCACAGCATGTTGTAATACTTGGGTGAAGTATCAGTTGAATAGCATCGGAGCGAGGACACAGCCTTGTTTCACACCATTGGAGATGTTGAAGCCATCGGAAGTCTCTCCACCAGATAGGACTTCCCCTGTCATGTCGACATGAAAGAGCTGGATCAGTTTGACGAATTTTTCTGGGCAACCGAGCTTGCTAAGGATCACACACAATGCATCCCTGTTCACTGTGTCAAACGTCTTTGTCAGGTCTATGAAGACAATGTAGAGACTCAAGTTCTGCTCAAGGCATTTTTCCTGCATTTGCCTCACCATGAAGACCATGTCGATGGTGCTACGATCTGGTCGGAAGCCACATTGTGATTCAGGCAGGTTCTGCTCTGAAACAGATGACAGGAGTGTGTTGAGTATAACAAGGGCGAGGATCTTTCCAGCATTGGAGAGTAGTGAGATGCCTCTGTAGTTGTCACAGGCTGCTCGTGCACCTTTGTTCTTGTATAGGGCTACGATGGAGGTATCTCTGAGTTCTGGGGGCATGTCTTCCTCTTTCTATATGCTGTTCAGCACTATGTGAAATGCCTGGAGTGCCTTTCCATTTAAGGCCTTGTACACTTCGGTTGGGATCCTGTCTTTTCTGGGTGCCTTGCCTGCACTCATTTGTTTAGTGACTTTTTGGACTTCCTCTATTGAAGGAGGGACGTCAAGTTGTTCAATGGTGCAGTTTTGGGGGATCTGGTCAAGGGCTCTTTGGTTGACTGAAGAGGGTTGGTTGAGAAGCTGACTGAAGTGTTTTTTCCACCTCTTGCTGATGCCTTTTTTATCTTTTATGAGAGTGTCACCGTCAGAGGATAGCCAGGGAGTGGTGGGTTTTAATGGCCCATAGACAGTCTTGAGGGCACTGAAAAAATTGTTTGTATTTTTTTGTATCAGTAAAGCGCTGGATTTCTTCTGCCTTTTTTCCCACCATCGGTCTTGCATCTTCCTCATCTCACACTGTGCCGTGGCTTGGAGAGACTTGAATCTGTCCTTTTTAGGAGCAGAGTTTGGGTTATTTTGCCACTCCATAAAGGCTTTGTTCTTTTTGCTCAATAGGTCTTCAATAGCAGTGTTGTTCTCCTCGAACCAGTCCTGGTGGTTGCGTTGTTTGGGGCCTAGGACTGCCTTTGATGTTTCCTTCACTGCGTCTCTGAACTGGTTCCATTTCTCAGTTGAGCTTCCAGTGAGTGGTCCCTTGGCAGACAGCTTGTCGTCCAGGCAGGACTGGAATGTTTGCAAATAAGATGGATCTCTAAGACGACTCACGTTGTAAAATGTGCGAAATGTCTGGGCGCGTTTTGGATGGCAAGGCTCAATGTGCATTTGAAGAGTCGCTCTAACCAATCAGTGGTCTGTCCAGCTCCTCTCATGGCTCTGGTGATCTGTACATCCTGGATGTCTCACTGGCATACAATGATGTAATCAATGAAATGCCACTGTTTTGATCGTGGGTGCATCCATGTTGTTTTATATTTGTTCGCCATTCTGAACACAGTGTTCGTGATGGTGAGTTCGAACTCTGAGCATTTGCTGAGTAGTAGTAGGCCATTGTTGCTCATTTTGCCCACGCTGTGTTTGCCAAGCACTCCTTTTCATCTTTCATGGTCCTGGCCAACGCGGGAGTTGAAGTCTCCCAGTAGTATCAGCTTGTCATTTGTGGGCACTGAGTGCAGGAAGGCATTCAGGTCAGAGTAGAACTGCTCGATGGTCTCCTCTGTGCTGGTCAGTGTAGGGGCATATGCGCTGATGATTGTGGCATACCGGTCTTTGCTGAGAGGCAAACAGATCTTCATGAGCCTCTCACTGATGCCCACAGGCAAGTCTGGCAGCTGTTTGAGCAAACTGATCTTGATAGCCAGGCCAACACTGTGGATTCTGTCTTCATTTGTGGCTCTACCTTTCCAGAAGAAGGTGTATCCAGTGGTGGGTTCACTGAGTGATCCCTCTTCTGGTAAGCGTGTTTCACTTAATGCTGCAATGACAATGTTATATCATGCCAGTTCTTTACCGATTAGAGCTGTTCTTCTCTCAGGTCTTGGGGTATTCTCTCTATCAAGTAATGTCCTGATGTTCCATGCTCCTAGTAGGAGTTTCTTTGTATTATGTTTTCTTTGGTTTCGACCGCTTAAAGGGATGACCCGCCAGCTGCGGTGTGCTGACCAGGTGTTTGTAGAGCAGGCAATGTTTGGGACACCTTTTCTAGTCCCCTCCCTTGATTAGGGTGAGCAGTGCTGTCCTAGAGAGGGCTGCTTAGTCGCCCAGGATGCTGCCAAACGTCCCTGCTACCCACAGGGCCGAGCGACCTCTGGTCCATGGGCCGCCTACATGTAGGATCATGACTACAACTGCCAGTGGTCACCTCCACCTGTTGCGTCGCCACTCCCCCATCACCGCAGGACTTGAAGAGGGTGGACGGGGTTAGGATAGATGAGTGTGCACAAAGATACGTGTGCGTGAAGGAGATTTAAGTGGAAAAGTCGATGCACCGAGACAGTCCCACTCTCTCGGCTTTGGAAGCCTGGGTCCAGTGGCATGAAAAATTGTTACGTCTGGAGACTTCCTCAGCTGCATTGGATGGCCATGTTGTCTTTTGTGCTCCAACACGCCCTGAGCACTCCACAGTGCTTTGATGCGTCGCCCTCTCAGCCGTTGAACCTTCTTATTGGTTTCTTCCGCCTGTTCCACCGAAGCAGTCTTCACATGCTGGGTGAGCAAAGCCCTGGTTCACCAGGGGTCGACGACCCGATGGCTACCCTCACAAGGTTTAGCCAGCCTGTCGAAGCCGTTGCCTGGGGTGTGGCCGCTGCCGCATGCTAGCAGCTACTGGGAGCCACAAGTGAGAGCTGGGTGTCAGGTGGGGGTCAGAGGCTGGAGAGCTGCCCTAGCAGGGCACGACAAGCCCTCCATACCAGAGATACTACCCCTCCCTGGGGTGATTAGAAAGTAGGGTAAGACTAATGAAATCTCAAACATAGCCCTGCCAGCTCTCAGCAATATTAAGCAGGGACTATCACACTCTGACTTTTGATTAGACATTCAGTGGGAAATAAGGAGGAAAAATACAAGATGCTTCCTCTCTGCCCTCACAACTCTGGCCAGATTGGAAATTGCAGAGATAAAGACTGGTTGGTAAAAAATTTATGACATTATAAAAAACTTCTTAGTATAAGATCTGTTAAATAATCTCAAACAATATTCTATCCAATTATAAATATTCCCCAAATGGAAACTTTTTAGAAAAAAATTTCAGCTTGAAATAATTTTAATAAAGTTTACAAAACTTTTATCTTTGAAGCACCATTCAAGAGGAATGTCCCAAACTTTAGAGTCTGAATACAAGACTGCTACAGGGAGGATCTTCCCCATATTTTCTATCTTAAAATTGAAAAAAAAATAGTAGGTGCTTTGGAGAAGGGCAAGACATGTACTATCCACCCTCTTAAATGTAGCTATTGGACCTTTGGTGAATGCCTAATACCCCACACACATATACTCCTCATTTCATGGGAGGGATCTGTTGTGTAAACTTGAGGTCATGCTGCTCTGTGAAGATCCTGGAGGAATTAAGTTTAGAACACAAAGGAATTGATCTAACTCACTGCTCAACTTTAAGGGGATCTAAAAGGTTTATGAAGGGAAAACTAGGTACTATAGTTAGATAAAGTGCCTGGCCTAGAATTGGGAGTTCCTGGATTTAAATATGATTTCAGACTCTTCCTAACTACATAACTCTGTACCAGTCACTTAACCCTGATTGCCTACTCCTTGCTGCTCTTCTTTTTTAGAATTTATTTTAAGACAGAAGGTAAAGGTAAAAAAAAAGTTTATTATGACAGTAAAGGAAAATAATAAATGTTGGAGGGGATGTAGCAAAATTGGGACACTAATACACTGCTGATAGAGTTGTGAATTGATCCCACCAGCCATATCACTGATGACTTTGTACCCCAAAGAGATAATAGGGAAAAATACCTGTACAAAAATATTATAGCTGTGCTCTTTGTAATGCCAAAAATTGGAAAATGAGGGGGTGTCCATTGATGGTTGAACAAATTGTCATATCTGATGATGATGGAATATTATTGTGCTGAAAGGAATAATGAACTGGAGGGATTCCATGTGAATTGGAAAGACCTCCAGGAAATGATGCAGAATAAAAGGAGCAGAACCAGGAGAACATTGTTTGCAGAAACTGATACATTAGGGCACAATTGAAATAATGAACTTCTTTACTGGCAGCAATGCAATGATCCAGGACAATCCAGAGAACTTCTGAAAAATAACACTATCCATATCCAGAGAAAGAACTGTGGGAGTAGAAACACAGAACAAAAACATATGGTTGATCACATGGTTCGATGGGTATTTGATAGGGGATGTTGACTTTAAATGATCACACAATTGCAAATATTAATAATATGGAAATAGGCTTTAAACAATGATACATGTAAAAACCAGTGGAACTGCTTGTCAGCTCAAGGAGGGAGGGAGGAGGGAATGGAAAGAACATGAATCATATAAACATGGGAAAATGTTCTTAATTGTTTAAAATAGTGGGAAAAAATTTCTTAGAAGGTAAGAACCACCATTTGGGGAAACTGAGCTCACTACAAAGTGTGGGCTCTGTAATTTGAGGTGCCAGCAGCTAATGATCCTTGGGGAAATTGAGATTTGAATATTAGCATTTGTGATTGAAAACCTAGATTTGATTTGATCTGGTTGAAATTCATCCTGACACTAAATGACATTGTGTTTTTTTTTTAATTTATGAGTTACATGTAATAAATTCCCACACCAGTTTTCCTAAGTTTCCTAAGATCAAATTTATTATCTCCCTCCCTCCCTTCCCTTCCTTCTCCTAGTGCTGACTGGCAATTTGATCTCAGTTATGCATGCATTATCATGCAAAACATATTTCCATATTGTTCATTTTTGTAAGTGATTAATCTTATAAAATGAAAACCACAAAATATAAACCCAAATAAACAAGTTAAATTCACATATTTTGACCTGCTTCTGACTCTAACAGTTCTTTCTCTGGAGGTGGAACTTATGCTTTGTTATAAGTCCCTCAGACTTGTCCTGGATCACTGTATTGCCCATAATAGCTATGTCTAATTCATTTTCCTATTGTAACAATTGTGGTAAATCAGTAGTAGTAGTAGTAGTCTCTCGGTAACCGAGGATGACGATTGTCTTTGTGCGTGAAGATTTAAGTGGAAAAGCCGATGCACAGAGACAGTCTCACTCTCTCAGCATTGGAAGCCTGGGTCCAGTGGCATGAAAAATTGTTACGTCTGGAGACTTCCTCAGCTGCATTGGATGGCCCTGTTGTCTTTTGTGCTCCAACACGCCCTGAGCACTCCACAGTGCTTTGCTGCATCGCCATCTCAGCCGTTGAACCTTCTTATTGGTTTCTTCCGCCTGTTCCGCCGAAGCAGTCTTCTGGGTGCTGGGTGAGCAAAGCCCTGGTTCACCAGGGGTCGACGACCCGATGGCTACCCTCACAAGGTTTAGCCAGCCTGTCAAAGCCATTGCCCAGGGTGTGGCCGCTGCCGCATGCTAGCAGCTACTGGGAGCCACAAGTGAGAGCTGGGTGTCAGGTGGGGGTCAGTGGCTGGAGAGCTGCCCTAGGAGGGCACGACAAGCCCTCCATACCAGAGATACTACCCCTCTCTGAAAACCCCATACACCCCAGTGCTCATTAATATCATCAGCCTAACCTAGTCAATCAGCAGAGCAGAGAAGAAGCCAGAATAGCCCAAACCCACAGATCCAGCAACTAAACAGAGGAGCAAAATTACAGTCAATGACAGGGGGAAAGAAGGAAAAAATATGAGTAAACAATAGAAAAAGAAAAAAAGAAATTACAATGGACAGCTTCTATCCAGGTAATGAACAAAAAAGCAAATGGAATAGAGGAGAATCAAGGAACACCAAGCAAAAACACAGAAATTCCAGCAAATTGGACACAGGCTTTGGAAGAACTCAAAACACAATTCAAAAAAAGCAATTAAGAGAGGCTGAATACAATTGGGAAAGAACTTAAAAAGCAAAATAAGTCATCTGGAAACTGAGGCACATGAACTAAAGCAAGAAAATAGTGTTTTGAAAGCCAAAATTGACCTGCATGAAAATGAGGTAAAGGTGAAAGATGATCTACAAAGAAAATCAGACCAAAAAGTCAGGGATGAAATTCAGTTTTTAAAAATTAGAATCCAACAACTAGAAGCAAATGACTTCACAAGGCTCATGAGTCTATAAAACAAAATCAAAAGAATGAAAAAATTGAGGAAACTATGAAATACCGCATTAATAAAATTACAGATCTGGAAAATGGATCAAAGGAGAGACAATTTAAGAATTATTGGACTATCAGAAGATCATGCTAAAAGGAAAGATCCACATGAAATGATACAGAATGAAGTAGTGAAGAAAAAAAGTACAATAATGATCATATAAATTGGAAGAAAAGTAAACACAATACAATAAAAAGTGAATGTTGCAAAATTACAAAGAACAAGTGTGGCTCAAAAGAAGAGCTATGAGAAAAGATTTCCACCCCTTATCAGAAGTAGGAGGTTCACCAATATTATGCACTGAACATATCTTAAGATATTTTTATCAATTGTACTAATTTTTTCTCTTTTGTCCTTAAAATTATTATTTTATATAGGTAATATATATATGTGTGTATGTGTATATGAATGTATGGGGGAGGGGTAGTGATATTATATGCCTCTCAGGAAGAGGAAAAAGGAAGGATACTTGGAATAAACTGATTGATGTAAAAAAAATACATCAATAAAAACTTCAATACTTTTAAAAAGACATCAAAACTAAACTTGAGATCAGCTCAGAGAATTAAATGCTCAGATTGTTGATGTCATTTCCTGGACATAAAACATATGAGGACAAAATAACTAAAAGAAGTCCAAGATTCTCTTAAATTCTAATCTGATGGACCATGATAGGTAATTTAGGCAAGAGAATTTTGTTCAGCTTAATCACCTCAAATTGTTCACAGCGAATATTCTTCAGTATTCTTCTGCTTGTATAGCTAAATCATTTCCCTTTTGTTAACTGTTTTTTAAAAGAGTC
This sequence comes from Monodelphis domestica, assembly GCF_027887165.1. NCBI lineage: Eukaryota > Metazoa > Chordata > Mammalia > Didelphimorphia > Didelphidae > Monodelphis > Monodelphis domestica. The sequence goes on along the minus strand of NC_077229.1, from coordinate 470,801,127 downwards.
ACCATGTTACCAGAGGTTAGAACAAACAAACAAAAAAAAAGGAAAGGAAAGGAAAGGAAAAAATGAGTAATGACACTAAAGGGATTTGATGAAATAGAATTAAAGAGGAGAGGGAGCTTATGATATGTGACCTGGTTTTTTTTTTCTCAAAACTATTTGTGTAGGGAAAAGTGACTAATGAATAGCTGTTCACATACCTTGGACCCAGAATCGAATGGAAAGAACAGAGCAGATTGGATTGCACTTGGGAAATAATGCAGCACTTTCAACAACCCCAAACTTCTCCCTAAAACAAAGTCTATTTTTTTAACATCTATATTTTGCTGGTATGAGAGGTAGCATAGAATACTGAGGAGAGTCAGCGTTGGAATCAGAAGGAACTAAATTTAAGAACTACCTCTGATTTATTGATGGTATAGAGAATCGTCCATCTGTATCAAGGAGGGAATTTCCCCACCCCTATCAAGCCACAAGTCCAGAGCAAAAGGGCAAAATTGTTCTAGTTCTACTATATGGTTATAAATAAATCGTGAAATACTATGGATCACCCAAAGAGCCCTATGAAAATCTCTGATATGAGTCTAGTGATGAACTGGGGACCAAAAGTATCTTAGAAGATATCATCAAACTGGATGATTTCAGAAAGAACTGGAAAGACCTATATGAACTATTGTGGAGTGAAATAAGTAGAACCAGAACATTATACATAGTAACTGAAACATCATGATGTAACAGATTTTGCTACAAACAGCAATGCAATGATCCAGGACAATACTGAGGGACTTATAAAAAAGAATGCTATCCACCTCCTGAGAAAGAAGTGTTGGAATAGAAATGCAGAAGAAAACATGTGATTTATCACTTATTTATTTGGCTACATGATTTGGGGTTTTAGTCTGGTTAAGATTACTCTTACAAAAATTGGAAATATGGAAATAGATTTTGAGTGATAAGACATGTATAACCCAGAGGAATTGCTTGTCAGTTCTGGGAAGGGAGAGGGAAGAGGGGAGGGAGACGACAACATGAATCATGTAACCATGGAAATTTTATATTTCTGGAATAAAATAAAGAAAAAATATTTTAAAAAATATTATCAAAGAGATGTACATTTGAAGGAAATGTGCCGCTCATATAGCAAGATATAATAGGAAGCCTGGATGAAACACTGACACATATGAAATGTCATAGTACCTAGAAGAAAGCCACAAGTATATTGGGAAATAGTGGATTATGAGAAGAGATGAACAAGAGTCAAATGATGATAATGGATCTCAATTTGCACGACTGGAGATACTGTGCTTTTTCATGAGTTCATAGATTCATTTATCTATTAAGGAAAAAATAATAATCTCTAACAGATTTCATGATAAGCACAAAGTTTTAGTATAGCAGTTTTTGTTAAAGTAGGTTAGACCTCCCCACCACACACATATATACCAACATATGTACAGTTGATAAAAACTTTGAGAAGCACTGAACAACAGAAAACAGAAGGTTAAGGAATAAAAACAACACAGGAGAAAGAGAATGAAAAGCCAAAAAAAAAATAAAATCATCATTCCATTTCTCTTTATAAATGCCTCGCTTCCTGACAAGAAGTCATTGTACTTGCTAAGATTGCTCCTTCTTTATAGTTAGCCAAGGTATTCAGGGATGGATAAAGGGTTGTACATTCCACAGCATCAGACTAATTTATTAATCAGTAACCGGATATTAGTCTCCTAAAATATGTTGTTTTTACTCATTCTGTCTCTTATAGCATATAATTGCTGAACAAAAAACAAAACTCCTCCAATTATGTTTAAAGCCGGAAGTCCATTTTGAGAAATTATCCCAAAGCAGTATCAATTAGTTACCACAGATTACATTGATTCAGCAGAAAGGTAGTGGAGAAGGGACACTGGAAATAGTAACCCAGAGCAAGTGCAACAGATGAACTTGGGGAAATGTCAAATTATGTTCTGGGGCATTTGACTCCGATTCCCATATCCCAGAGGTCATTTCATCCAAATATGTGGAAATCAATCTAAACATGAGAGGTTTGGGGGACATAGACAACATGAGCATTTATTTTGCCTGGTTATGCATATTTATTATAAAAACCTAAGGATTGGGGTTTTCTATTTTCTCAATAGGGAGGAGAGGAAAGAATTGTTTGGTTAAGTGAAAAAAATGAAATTTAATTATTAAAAAAAAGGAATCACTCTGAATCTGAGACCTGAAATATTACCATTCTAAATGCATATTTATATCAAGGACATGGGCTACTCTTACATACACCATGACCAAAAAAAATGAAGAAAATCTCAAGGGTCAATTCAGTTTCATTCATTTTTAACTGATCATTTTTTAATGAAACTATTTAAGCACCTTACCTCTCAAAAAAAAATGTCCTAATTCAGAAGTCAAAATGCATAGTGAAGAACAAAGGAATTCACCTATAGTCTACACACACACACACACACACACACACACACACACACACACACACACACACACACACACACACACACTGTGATCATTGCTTAAGTCTTTTGGCAATGAGAAACCTCCCCAATTGATGTGTTTCAGTTATATAACTAAGTTGTATGGCCTTAAGTAACATGCCCATCCAGTGCTCTGGGATCATTTCCTGGTTCTTAAATTGGATGCTAGCTAACACAACCTATTTAGAGTAAGTGGCAGTTTGTGGGTCTTGTGGTGTGAGAGTGGAGAAGATTTAAGCAGTTTAAGATTTCACAACTATTAAAATCACATTAGTTGCACTCGCATCATAGAGTCAACTAGTCATTCTACTTTTCAAAGGTATCTTGAAGTACCTTTACACTCTAAAATGACAAAACAAAAACAGAATATTTTTCATTATTACTAGAGTAATCTTCTGTCAAGCCTTCTTTCATCAACAATCATACCAGTCAACCTTGTATAATTATCAAGTAGTTCTTATTACCACAATGGTACAATGGAGATATTTGAGTGGAATTCTTTTTTTTATTCTCATTGGTAAACTGAAAATAAAATCCTACACATTTGTGGTGCTTAGTCTCCAGTAAATGGCAAACTACCTGTTAACCATTATTTATACTATACTATACAGTAAGAAAGCTGACAACTTTAAACTTTCTAGAGTTCCAGGAGCCTTCCTAATTTGCTCCTTCTTGCCTAGCCATCCCCTCAAACAACAAACCATCAGTCTAACAGAAAAAAAAAGTCTGCTCATGGAAAAATTGTAGCTTCCCTACAAGTTTGAGCCACTTAAAACTAAAAGCAAGACAAATAATTCATTAAATGCTTTTTTAGCTTATTCGTGGATTTTTCTGAAGGTCCTGGGTGTGTGGCCACATAGGCTCATGCAATTTTGTCAAACATTGTATCTTATAGGTATTCCACAAATATTTGTTGATTTTGAGAATTACAATAGGAGAAAACAGGTAAAATGTTTTAAAAAACTGAAGGCAGGGGGCAGCTAGTTTTGAGTAGATTGAGATCTAGGCCTAGAGACAGGAAGCCCTGGGTTCAAATCTGAACATACACCTTCCTATATGACTCTGGGCAAGTCACTTAACCTCCATTGCCTAGCCCTTACCATTCTTCTGCCTTGGAACCAGTACACAGTATTGATTCTAAGACAGAACAGTAAGAGTTCTTAAAAAGGGGAACCTCAAACCCTCTTTTTCACACCTATCCTGTAGGAAGGTGACAAGTATATTCTACAGAGGGAAAAAGTCAAAGTACAAAATGCTTACGTGACACAGAATTTTGCAATAGAGTAAACTAGAAATTTCTAAGAAAATCATCCAAAAAATGGCACAACTCATGGAAAATTTGAGTTACTAAAATAGAGCATTCTTTCTTTGAAGGACTGGAATTTGTACTCACAATACCCAATGATATTGCACTGAACTCTCTGGAAGAGCATGTGAGTTCAGACATTTTGCAATAACACCTTTGTCCGCACCAGATTAAGTCACAGACAAAATATGAGTGAATTGAGTTAGAAGAGTTCAGAAGTCTCCTCATAAGAGAAAGGCAGTTCAACATCCAACATGACCGATGCTCAAGAAAAGGATTGTTTTTTCCAGTCACAACAGGAATCCACGATTCCCAAAATCAATGGGTATGGGGAGAAGAGAAGAGGGAAAATGTGTGAAATGAAGCTCCATTACAATACACAATCACCAACTAAATTATCAACAAGTTTCCCAAATTTGCTACAGAAGGATTAAGTTTTATCTTATTTACATTGATAACTTGGAAATAAATACAGAATTATCAAGTAGTCAGAAAACCCAGTCTTTAATCAGGAATAGGGATAGGTTCATTAATTTGGCCACCACATGGAGTCATAAGCTAAATAACCACACAGAATCAAAGGGTCTGGGAACCATATCTCTGGCAGAAGACACTCCTCTCTGGGAGAGAACACCGTGCTCAATGTGAACTCCCAAGAGATACTGAACCTGAGAGTCTCTTTATACCTTTTGGGAAGCCTACAGTGACTAACCACAAACAGGTGCAAGTCCCTTTGCAGTCAATAGCTATGGCATTAGGGAATGGTCAGCTGGAGCAAACTAAGTGCAAAGGTCAAACTCAGGAGCTGGCTTCCTGAGAGGAAGCTTTTACCCAATAGAGAAACCTTTCAGAACAAACAGGTACTTAACTTTCAAACAAAATAGGTGTGCTTAGTACTGGGGTTTCTCAAAGTGCAGAGGTAAACTGAGTCATCCAAATATCCACATTGACAAAATCATTTTCATTCCATTAGTCTCAGTGGATCCCCAAAGCCTTTGTTTTCAAACCATTCTCTCCAATTACCCATTTCTAACATTTAAATAGTTCAAATCTAAACGTTTTCTCTATTCTCATGTTTGTTACAGTCTGTTTTTTCTCTTTTTTTAAGTCTTTTCTTAACTACTTAGTCTGTCTCACCTCAGGTTAATTTCAGAATTATTAATTTCTCCAAAATTTCCAGATTTCCACTCGTCACTTGGTTTTCTTCTTTCTTGCAGTCAAAGAAGGTCTGTATCCTATTATGAGAGTTTTCCAGACCATACCCTAAGCCAGCTTGATCCTTTATGAAACTGGCAGCTTAAGCTTGCTGTCTTAATTAGTAAGAATTGGGAGTGCCCTTTTGAACTCTAATTCAGTCAAGTAAATCACCTCCTGAGGTCAGTTAACTAATGGGAATCAGCAGAGTAGTCTCATTAATATGTCTTATGAACAAGTAAATTTGCAGGTGTTCTTATTACCAAATGCATGGCTAAACCATAATCTACTCCACTCAATCCTTGCTATGAATCAAGCCCTCTCATCTCTAGTTTTTCTGGGTTTTGGCAGAAATAACGTGACTCGTATATAATCTATATCAAATTGCTTGCTGTCTCAGAGAGAGAAGGAGAGAGGAAGGAAGGAAAGGAGAGAATTTGGAATGCAAAAAAAAATGCTTTTAAAGTTAAAAACTGTTTTTACAGATAATTGGAAAAAATTGTTTAAAGAATAGTGTGACTGTGTTCATGGATAGCTTCAACTCAATAATTAGGTTCCAAACATATAAATTGACTAAGTATACTGATGCCCAAAGGGCCCTATTCAAAAATTTTCCCTCTCCCTCTCTCCCTGAGGTGCCTGAAGATAATAGAATCTCAGGAGTGAAAGGGAACTCTGAAGATATCTATTCCAATCCATATCTGAACAAGAAGCCCCTCCATAATATCCAGATAAGTAGTCATTCTTTCTCTACCTAAAGACCATCAGTGGCAGAAAATTTTTAATCTTTTCCACTATACCACACCATTCAAAAACAGGCCATTCAACTTTAGGACCCCTCTAATTGTTAGACTCAGAAACTTAGAAGGCAGTGTGTCATGCTGATGAACCTATAGCATGTGTGCTGGTGGGGGTGAGAGGACTATTGCCCTCCCCCTCTCCATTTCTCACATCACCTGCCCCTCTTCCCAGAAGCCCAATGGGAACGCTTCCACTCTCCCCTTTCTGGGGTAAGGAGGGAGCTCACATGCAGCATGAGGGTTGAAGTTTAGGCAGTTGGTCACTAAAAGGTTCACCATCACTGGTTTAGGAAAATGGGTCCTACTAAGACAAGCACCAAAAAGTCAAAATTCTAGAGGTTAAAGCTTTAGATGATCTCTTCCAAAATGCACCCAATGCTTTGGAGAGGTATAATGTGAGCCACCAACAATCTAATGTGGTTAATATATTAACTATATTAGCTAGCCATCACCTAGAATAGGACCTTGAAAGAATCATACTAAGAAGGTCATTAAAAGTCCAGACTCAAAAGTCTAAAGTATGGGTTGTTTGTACATGCTGCTGTAACAGAAGACCCAGAGATCTAGATTGAACCACCCAAGGGAAATGGAAGACTGAGCAATTCCCCTAAAGGGAATTAGACATACAGAAAGCAAAGGTATGGCAGAAACAAAAGAAAAACTTCACATATCTAACTTTGGAATGTAGGAGATAGTAACTATGTCTCCCTTGCTAACCATGGAATATTCTTTCTCCAGTTGCATCTGCTAAGCAATAATCTTCACCAACCTTAATAATCAAGGCTGGAGGAACATGCATTAAAACATGTAATGAGCAAATCCATTCACTTTTGACACATGAAAGATATAAATCCCAGAGATCCACAACATAAAATAAAGTTTCCCAGTAAGCTCATCTTCATAAACTTATGTATATTCAAACAAATGATGATTCTGTTATATTAGCAGGATTTAAGAGTGTTGAGACACTAGAATTAGTTGCTAATTAACTACTTTCAAAATATAATATTCAGATACAGAATCAAATGAAAAGAACCAGAACAATTTGTACAAGAGTAACAATATTGCAAAAAGAAAAAAAGTTTAGAATATTTAAGAATTCTAAACAAGAGTTGACCAATTAATTCATTAATATCTCCAGAATCTGTGATGAAGCATATTACCCCACTCTTGACAATCAGGTGAAAAATCCAAGGTTTAAAAGGAGACACATTTTTTGGCCATGGCCACTGGGTAAATTCATTTAGTTTGACTATTTGTAACAAGGATTGAGCTTTTTTCCCTTTTTTTATTTTTAATTTGGGAGTGGGAAACAGAAGTGGGATTAGCAGCAGTAGCATCAAAAATAAAAGATCATTGAAACATTTTTTCACTGTACAAAAGAGAAAAGATGGGAAGTTTGGAAGTAATCACAAATAAGCAGGACAGTTTTGAAAATAACTAAAAATATTTATAATGATTTTTCTTTTAAAAGTAGTTGTTATGAAAGAGAAGCTCAATTTCATACACAATCTCTTTTTTTGTTCTGCTGTGTACATGGAAAACTTTCTTGGTGTTGAAGTTCAGACTAGAAAATAAAATTTTAAGAAGAAACCTAATATTAAATTCATACATTAGAATTTAGTCATAAATGAATATAGATGAAACAGACTGAGAAACATAAAGGATTGATTCTCATCAAAGAAAGATGTCTGGTTTTTGTCTGGTCTGTTTTTACTGTAGTTTCCTTTATTACTTTGGAAATTGTCCATATGTATGTAACCTTAAGAGGAGAGGAATAAGAAATTTGGGATTTGTTATATAAATTTATTTATATGCATATAAATATATATATATATATTACTCTTATGAAGCTAATTCTACATTCCTTAAAAAGTACATATCAGTTGGGGAAAAAAAATAAGTATCATGACTTGTGCAATTTTGGAGAATATTGCCCTCATCCCTTCTTACCTTTCCCTTCAAAAAAGAAGACCATACCTTATTGGTACTTGCCTATATCCTCTGTGACTCTCCCCCATGTCCTCCCCAGAGTTGCTGCATTCTCATGGCATTGTAAGGATATTAGCAGAGCACATCCATCATTTATCTTCTTGTCTTCACCATGTGACAAGGCTATCTTCTTTTTTTTCTTTTATTCATTTCTTTAATAACATTTTTTACACCACATGTCCTTCAAGACTCTATCACGTCTTTCCTCATTTCCATGACCACCATGCATCTCTCCATTGTCCATTGATTTATACTCAGCTTTGCCCTTTGGAGTCTGTATCATTCCATGTTATGTGCTCATAGCTATACATCATTCTCAGAACTTTATTGATAATAAAAAGTTAGGAAAAAAGAAAAGAGATAAGCATTTATGGGGCTTTGTGCTGTACAAGCATCATCTCATTTGATCCTCATTAAAAAAAACTGCAAAGTAAGAGAATATTACTATCCCCATTTTGCAATCAAGGAAACTGAGGCAGACAGAAGTTAAGTGATTTACCCAGGGTCACATAGCTAGTAAGCATATTTAAACTCAAGTCTTTCCAGCTGCAGGACCACAGATCTAACACTGTTCCACCTCGCTGCCTCAAAAATGTGGGCCTTTGTTTCAGGGAGAGGTTTGATGTCATTAAGAGAACTCTGTAATTTCCCAAAGGCAATCTAGACTGCTTTCATCTCTCCCTGGTCATTTGCAGGCCCAGATCATATTTTTGTAGACCTATTGAGATAATTTGTTTTATTTGGCTAAGCATATTTGTTACAATAAATTCATTTTTTCTTTGTTTCTAACAGAGTGGGCTAAGGGGAGGATAAACATTGGATTTCTATTTTTTTTTAAAGTAGGTGGGGAAAGACCTACAGATTTGAAATGTTGCATTCACCTTCATATGTGATTACAGTTTTATTAGTTTTATTTAACTGTTTTCCAAGAAACATCTTATAAAGTAGGAGCCCCCTGTGAAAGTTTGTAATATAAAAACAAAATACATCAATAAAATCTTTATTTAAACTTTAAAAAAAGGTGGATGCAGAAGGTTCATATATTGCTCCCTCTACAGCACAAAAGCCTTAAAGTACTATGTGAATATCATCTATTATTATTTTGCAAAGTTGATTATAAGCATTAGTCACATGATTCTAAAAATTCTCATTTCTATTAGCATTACTATAGAAAACATTCAGCCAACTTTTCAGACAAAAAATGTATATACAACTTATGTTGCTTATAGCAATAGCTGAAAGGGGCATTAGTGATAATCCAAACCAATGTTCTCATTTTACATATGAGAAAACCAAGGCCCAAAAAGTCAAGACAACGAGGATTTCTTGTTTGGTTAGTCATTTCAGTCCTGTCCTACTCTTTGTGACCCCCATTTAGGGTTTTCTTGACAGGACCCTGAAGTGGTTTGCCATTTCCTTCTCCAGATCATTTTATAGATGAGTAAACTGAGTTAAGTGACTTGCCCAAGATCACACAACTAATAAGTGTCTGGGGTCAGATTTGAATTCAGGTTTTAAGAAAACATTAAGGAACTCGTGATTTAAAAAAAAAAAACCACTATCCACAACCAAAGAAGGAACTGTTAGAATCTGATTGCAGATCAAAGCACACCATCCTTCACTTTATTTTCTTCATGAGTTTTATTGTATATATGATATATGTCTTAAGTCACAACATGGGGAATATGGAAAAATGTGTTGCATGAAAGGTATAACCTATATCAGACTCCTCAGGGAAATGGGGAGAAAAAAGGAGAAAATCTGAATCACAAAATGTCAGAAAGCAATTACCAAAAATTGTTTCTACATGTAATTGAAAAAATAAAATTCCATTTAAAAAAAAAGATAATTAAAGACATTTTAAAAATTAATAAAATGGAGCTAACAAGGGCATGGGGGGGTGGAGTTAGAGGAGAGAAATGACTTGCAAGGCTCTTTCTCCTCAAGATACTCTTTCATTTGTTACAATTTTTTTAGGTACTTGGACCCTTAAAAAAATAATGACCAAAGAATTCAAAGGAGTACTTTATACATGTTTATATGTATTAAGAAGATGAAGACAGCAGCAGGACTTAAGTCAAATTTTTAACTTTCCTCTCTGAAACTGTAAAATTCCATAAATGTCACTTGATTCAGACATTTTTGTTGTGTCTGATTGTGATTCCATTTGGGGTTTTCTTGGAAAAGATATTAGAGTAGCTTGCCATTTCCTGCTCCAACTCATTTTTCAGATGAGGGTCCTGAGGCAAACAGAGTGAAGTGACTTAACTAGAGTTGCATATCTGAGGCTGGAACTGAACTCATGATGATAAATCCATTGAGACAACTAGCTGGAAGGAGCCCTCAAGACCATCTAGTCCAATTCCTTTATTTTATCAATGAGTCAACTGGGTCATGTGCCTTGCCTAAAGTCAAATAAGTAATAATGGCAAAACTGAGATTTAAACCTAGGTTCTCTAATTCTAAACCTAGTGCTCTCTCTGTCTGTCTGTCTGTCTGTCTGCCTGTCTGTCTCTCTCTTTCTCTCTGTCTGTCTGTCTGTCTGTCTGTCTCTCTCTCTCTCTCTCTCTCTCTCTGACGGTGACTAGGAATAAAATGGAAATATTTTCAATCTGTGAATATTCCAGGTTCATTTTTTACTATAACTATTCAGAGCTGTAGACAAGACTATGAAATATATAAAATTTGCCTCTGGTCACCCTCTACTCTCTCCTTTCACAATTCCCCAACTATAGTGATTTTCTCTCTCCTCGGGGAGGTACCATCCTATCTCGTTGTTTCTTTGGTATGGTAGGAAGAATATTGAATTCAGAATCAAAAGATAATGATTCTGATACCATTTGGGACTCTACAAAATTAATCTCTTACTCCAGCTAAAGAGAGCACACTACCACCCATCAAGACAGTGTTGCAGCAGCCAGAGGGAGCCCAGCAGATTATCGGATTGATACTGTCCATTAGAGATGTCACATCCTGAGAAGAGCCTAGTGGTCAAGTAACCTCTTTGGCCCAGTCTATTAGTCACTGCCTAACACTGGCATAGACATGCTAGGACTCATCAGGCAACCACTGCCTAGTAACTGCCAGTCTAGACTGAGAAGCAGCCAAACCTGGAGAGGAAGGAGCTCAACCTGCTCAACCTTGTCCTGCATCAAATAGGTCCTTCCAAGAAAGATACCACACTAGAAAAGGAGCACTCTGAGCCTCAAGTTGATTAGAAATCTTAAGCCTTTGTGAAGAGCCAGCACAGATGAATAACCCAGAGTGAACCAGTCCAACAGCTCTGCAGAGAATGTTGAAGAACCTCTGGAGAGAAAAGGGATGTTAAGGTCCTGTATTCCCAGAGGGATGATTTGCCTCATATTCAATGTACTTTCAATTCATTCCTATTCTTCCCCTCTCCCAGACCTTAGGTATATTTGTAGGAGAGTGTGCCTCTGGTTTTGAGGGAAATGCTTTGGAATTAGTGAGCTTATTGTGCCATCAAAGTAAATGTCTTTGCTAAAGACATCTAGAGGATGACAACCTTATTTAATGAAACCCTAAATTTACCCTTGTCCCGTGGAAACTTGCCTTCAAGAAAAAATCCCTGATTGACTCTTGCCCCATACTGAACAATAAGCTGAGCACCCTAGATAGGAGTGGAGGATGTAATCAAATCTTATGTGTGCTATTTGTCTTCTTGGGTTCTCTTATTGTATCCATCCTCTTTCCTAAACCTCTATGTAACTAGCCAGGTGTTCCTGCCTGGTTATTATCCTGAGGTAAAAATATAAGCCCAGTTCTTTAGTTTGATATAAATTTCCATTATTAGTGTCTTTCCCAGAGACAGTGTTCTCAGAATCCAGAGTGGTGGCTCTGTTTTGTGTGTGTTGGTTCTGTGTGGTAGCCATAAGAGCATATTCTCCCTTGTCTTTATTAAAGATATGTTCTATTATAACTGCTTTGGTGCTTCTGTGTTTTTTCCCCCCAGGTCAACAAGGCTAATTTTTAAGGGGAAGCACATCAGTGGAGGCTGAGGAACTAGTATTTAGGGGACAGTCACCCCCTGAAAGTAGCAGCCATCCCTCTGGAGACGCAACCTACCGGCTCCAGTGAGTTGGGCCAGTGGGTAACACCTCAAAGGAAAGTGTTACATTAAAACAACATCTAGGTTTTATATGATCAAAAATATTAAAAAGTACAGATCACAGTATAATATATTTAAGACACTGACAGTATATTGCTCAGCCAAATAGAAGGATGTTTATCAATATTCCAAGTAATCAAAGACTTGTTTTCCTTCCTTACTAACATTCATTGATAGACCATGTTATAATATTGTCCCATTTTAATGATGAACCAATCAATAAACATTTATTAAGCACCTACTATGTGCCAAGCACTGTACTAAGCACCCATGATACAAAAGAGGCAAAAGATAGTCCCTGACCTCAGGGAGCTCACAATCCAGTGGAAGTACTCTACTCTGGAACTTATTCAGCAAAGCAACTATGAGAGGCCAAGGAAGAAACTGAAAAGGATCCAGGTAAATACAATTGAAAGAAGTATATTTAGGCACTGGAAGTTGTTTGAAAACATTAAGTAGGTATGAGACAGTGAATGCTAGCTTATAAGTACTGAAACTTTCCCCAACATGAGATAGAAAAACTATCTCATTCTACATTCTGAACTACCAGTTAATTATTACATGGGAAAGTTCCCTTCAGGTCATTTCTCATATACTAAACAGACGTGACCAGAGCACTTTTTTTTTGAAATAAGATTTCAACAAAAGCTTCCTGGAGGAACTCCAGAAAATATTAGATAAGCTTAAGGAAAATACAAATAAAACAGAAGATAAGAGAATAACTTTGCTCCACAAAAAGTGAATTTAACACTTCAAGAATGGCCCTCTCAAAACAAACATTTATGGCTTTAAAATTAGAAAACTATCAAGTTGAATCTTTCAGAATAATATCTGCTAATACTTATACTGTGAAGTATCTCCAGTCCATAAATGTCAGCTGGAATAAAACAATCAATTAAAGAAAATTCACCCTTCCTCTAGTAGCAAAAAAAAAATGGCCTAAATGTCTGCATAATAAATTTTTCATCACAGTTTGATAGCTTATGTTCAAAATGACACATTAAGCAAATTCAAAAAAGAAAAATATATGGCATACTTTTAATTCTTCAAGTCGATGTTATATGTTTTAGATACAGAAGAAGCTAGTCATAAATATCTATAGGATAGATGGAAAGTAATATTCAATAGAATAGGCCACTATAACATAAATAGCATATTTAATAACCTAAGAAAATAAGCATATTGTTTTAAAGTATAAATCACTTCTCTTTTGGTCTCATATAGATTCTTAAGTGAAGGAAAACGAGTAATGAGACTTTATAGGACCCCTTTCTTTTTTAGGTTCCTCTCCCTAAGTGCAGAAGGTTTTGTAAGCCTTAAATAGCCACTTATATAACCACTCAGAGGTCAACTGGAAGAGCCCCAGAGGGAAGTGATATACTTCTTGGCCAAGAAGAGGAGGGAGTTCAAGGACACAAATAGATAGATAAAGCAAGATGGTGTTTTAGGGCTCCAGTGGCAGCCATATTGTTGGAGTGATAGAAATGACTAATCCAGCATAAGCAAGGAATTAAAGAAGAATTTTTCCTTAGCTTTCTTTTTTTTTTTAACTCTTACCTTCCATCTTAAAATCAATACAGTGTATTGGTTCTAAGACAGGAGAGAGGTAAGGGCTAAGAAATGAGGTTAAGAGACTTGCCCAGGGTCACACAGCTCAGAGGTGTCTAAGGGCAGATTTGAGCCCAGGACCTGCCATCTCTAGACCTGGCCCTCCATCTAACTGAGCTACCAAGCTGCCTCCTTTCCTTAGCTTTTAAGGGTATAGTTGTCAAACTATACATGTTCTGACTAAGTGTCCAACCTCCTCTTCACAGTCACTCCCTTGTTTTTTCATTAGGACAAACACTGGGCAAGAGCAAAGAGATCCCAGGGAGTGAGACTGTCAACTAGAGTCCTTATTTGGTACTTTTTCTGTGCTAATGGGGATGCCAGAGACCAAATCACCAATTCCAAGCTTTCAGTTAAGCATGAAACAAAGGAATCTTTATGTTCTAGCTTTCTATGTGGCAGAGGCTACTGGTCAACAGCATACCTTAATTCCAATGTGGCTTGAAATCCTATCTATATCACAAGACCTGTTCAAAGCTAAGTAATGTGCACAGGATCACAGCTGTGGTCTGACAAAGACAGCATCAGAGCAGACGGAATTCTGTTCTATACCTGCTCTGCTTTTGCCTATATCTCTCTGTTCCATGAACGATGAACAACCTGGGAGGAACAGCTGAAATCAGGTTGGCTAGTAAACAACAAAACAGGTTGTTGCCTGTGACAGAACTGTGAGAACTTGAGAACCAGCCCCAGCTTCTGATCTTTCTCCCCCCACCTCCCATTAGACCTTTGATGCCTCCCCTCCCTCACAGAAGGCTCTGAGTTAAAAAATTGAAAATTCTATTTTGTTTCCTATACTATTTTCCCTCTTCATAAGAGGAAAGGCTAGAATAGGGCTAAAGTAACTTAATTAAACCTTTCCTAGATAAAATTCCTCTAGTTGAAATGTGCCTCTAAAGTATTGGGACCATCTAGATCTTAAAGATGCTTTGAATATAGTCTTTCAGGTATGTTTATTCCTTGTACTATCTCTATTTAAAGACATTGCATACAGTGAAATGTCTTTCTGTTCATATGGGAAGCTAGTAGCATTATTCAAAAATCACATGACTAGTGACTAGTATTTACTCAAAGATTCATGGAAGATGTGGGATTTTCCTGGACTTGGGGGTTGAAAACTATTCTAATTGGATAAATCCACATGAACCCTAACCCTTAGAATAAAAAGATAGCATTTTCACCCAGAGAGAGACAGAGCTGGGGGATAAAAGGTTATTGACTCTCTGAGGATCATGGAGAGCTTGGCACTTCCCCAGTATTCCCTCTGAAACAGGGTGAGTGACTCCCCAGGGCCTGGTTCTTTTAGTCAAGTAGAATCAGAATAGTAGCTAACAACACCACCTGATTAAAACTAATGACCAGAGGGGCAGAGAGATAGACAGAGACAAAGAGAGAGACAGAGGAGATTCGTATAAATATGTACACTGTTTTTTATACATAGTTCTTTTATATTTATGACATATATGGTTATATATATTATTTATGCAGTTATATAGTATATATAAGCTATATATAGCATCATTATTCTATATATATATGTTTATTGCATATATAGTGTATATCACATCTCAAGGAATGTTATCAAGAAAATTATGTTTCTTTTCTCCTATAAGAGTCAAAGAGGCAGCATAACATAGAGTGCTGGATGTTAAATCAGGAGGATCTGAGTTTAAATACTAGCTGTGTGCTAAATGGCCACTTAAACCACTCAGAGTTTCTGTTTTCTCATCTATAAAATAGGAAAAATACTACCTCCCTCGTAGCTGTATGAGAATAGTGTTTTGAAATCCTTAAAAAAGTACTACATGAATATTATTTTAAGCATAAATTTATACCAGGTATGTGAAAAGCAATGTAGTATAATGGATAAAGAGCTCACTTTAGAATCAGGACCGCCTGGGAACAAAGTATGTATATTTGATTTATTTATACTAACTGTGGGGCCCAGGATGAGTCTCTAAACTTGCCAGCTCCCAAGACAATAAGTTGTAGAACAGTTGCTAATCCACATTGGTAGAAGGAGTTTCTTCACTGAGTTCCCCACCCCAAGGAAATTAATCTGTCTCTCCCAAAAGGCCTATAATGATATAGCAGAATAAATACATAGGGTTGAACTCATTGGCCATGCTCTTTCAGAGGATTAGGCTAGGTTTAGTTTCGTTTCGATTTGCCTCTGGAATGCCACTAAATTATGTTGTCTTCTCATTTTGGAATATAGAGATGAGTAAAAATCCCCCCACACTCAGAATGAGCTTACATTCAACTTATACTTTATCATATGAACTATTATCAGATAGCTACCACTTGCTCCCTCCCCATCACATTCTAGTGACCTTGATTTATTAAATCTAAGTAAAGGACTTCTCATGAATCCCTTTTAGATATGATCTTGATAGTCCCCAACCCAGGATTAAAGAAGTACCTAAATATTCTTGATTCTATTACCCAATAGCCATTCTTCTTCTTTTTTCTTTTTTTTTAATACAGAGGTATGCTGGTAAATGTTTGACAAGTTCTCTGAAAAAAAAATTGAATGCATTTTTGTTTAATCTACTATCGACATTTTCTTCCATCACTTTCTTAAGTTTAGACAGTCAACAAAGCAAAAACAAAAACAAAATAAGTCCCTATTTCTGGCATTTTGCCCCAAAATTTAACAGACCTCCTCTTAAGAACTAATTCAAGCTAGTTCCAACCTGTTCTTACCTTTATGTCTCCACACATTCAACTCAATTCAGTTCAACATTTATTAAGCCCCTACTATATGTAAAGTAGAATATTCGATGCCAAGAATTAAAAATAAAAACAAAAGTAATAGTTCCTGCCCATAAGGAGCTTACATCATAAAGGATCACAGAATCACAGGGTTGGAAGAAAACTAAGAGGCCATAGAGGCCAAATGTATTAGAATCAGAACCCATCTTCACAATATCTTCCACAAGTGGTCACTTGATCTTTTCTTGAAGATCCCTAGTTTTCTAGTGAAGGAAATCCAACCTACTAGAACAACCCCATTTAGTTGTTATCCAAAAGGTTAGGAACCTCTGCCATAACCCTTTGTCACTTCATAGTGCATTTCCTAAAAACCCTCAACCAGTGATGGAGAACCTTTTAGAGATGGAGTGCCAGGCCCTGTCCCACCCCTCCCTTACCCCACAGAGGGGAGGGAGGAAGCCCTCCCATTGGACTACTGGGCAGAGGGGTGGGTGAAATGAGGAATGTACTCAGTAAGTAAAGAGAGGGGGAGGAGAGTAGCCAGAGTGCTCTGCTCCCCTTCAATTCTGCCACCTATGAGCTACCCACCTTAACCCCTGTGTGCAGAGGGGTGGGGGATGGGGAAAAATGTCTTCAGGCATGGTAAAGAAGGGGAGCGGAGCAAATCTGCCTTTCTAGTAGAGTCCCTCTGCCTTTCTAGTAAAGAACTGGGGGGGGGGGAGTGAGGAGGGGCAGCATGTGCTCACAGAGAGCACTCTGGTTGCCATCTTAACCATCACTGCCCTAGACTTTTTTAACTGAAGTGCTGCCTTATATGCATCCTCCATCTTCCATTGATGAAAATGATTTTTTAATCCAGGTATGAGACACTATATTTATCATTATTAAATTATAACCTATTAATAATAGACTAGCATGATAGTCAATCAAAGTTATTTTTATTTTACTCCCTTTTTTATTGTTTATCCTCCACTGTTTTAACCAGTGGTTTGCTCTCTGAAAAAAAAAATGAACACATGATATATCTTTAAAGTTTAATGTGTACTATTCTCATTTTATCTATCATTTTCTCAAATTTGAATAGTCAACAAAGTAAGCACTGGTTTTTAACATTTGCTGATTTTGGAGGGACAAATTCTGAAAATGAAAATTTAACAATCACAAGAGCCAGCTCCAGCACATCCATGGTACTAGCTATTCCTCCTAGCTTTATTCTATCCTTAGTTTAAAAAAAAAGTGGTATATCTCCACCCTGACAGCTCAGTTAGATGACGTTGATTTTAGCAAAACATTTGCCTGAATTATAGAGGACCATTATGTGTCTGTGGCCAGATTCAAAGAATGGTTTTTACAGGGGTGATATAGCTTGCATAGTAGACTCTAGTGTCCCAGCAATCTTTCCTCAGCTCACTGCTACTTAGGGTTTATATCAATGGTTTGGATAAAGTCAAGGAGGACTTTCTTCTCAAAGTAAAATAGTACACCTTTTTTGCTTCTATCATGAAGCCCACTTCATGATATCTATCTCTTATCCAATAGGATGTCATAAATGATTTAATCAAGGCCTTCCTTGATTAAAAAAATCAACCAAAAAACTTTGTAATTTCCCAGGTAAACATCTGCCAGTCTAATGCAAACTAATCCAAAAATAAAGTTAGTTTAGTTTGGTATTTTTTTATTCTTAGTAAATCAATAGAAAACAAGATTATGAGCCAAGGGATGAACATCTTGAAAAAGGAAAAAGGACAATTGAAGGGCTAATAGAATAACTTTCAGCAGCTTCTAAATAAGTTGGTATATAAGTATTAAATGAACCTCAAAGGAGAAAAGGTTGCTGAGTAATGATGGCAGGGTGTGGTTGACAGTAGCAAAGCAGGAGGTGTGCCTATTCTTCCTTTAGATAGAGTGTGATGAGAGGAAGGGGAGCAGGGAACAAGAGGAAATGTTTCCAGTACTTTAGAGGGTAGCCTGGGATACAGTATCTCCTGAAGGGGTTCATTTCCTCTGCATTAAAGGAGATAGAACAAATGTGAGAGAAAGAGGTCTAGAGGGTGGCCAAGGATACAGTATCTCCTGAAGGAACCCATTTTCTCTCCATTCAGAAAAATTGAGCAAATGTAATAGGAAGAAATGTAATATTAAAAGCAGTTTCTTAATAGTAAAATGGTGGTTTCCAAAGGCAGAAGAAGAGGGATATGCTAGAGCCTAGAACTGACTTAAATTATCAATATGAGCATTGGCATATCAGAAATAGGCAATTGCTACAAATGAGGACTTGATATTATATTCCATTGATAGTCTAGCTTTAAGAAAATGATGGAGTGGGGGCAATTGGGTGACTTAGTGGATAGAAAGTCAGGCCTAAAGATGGTTTCAAATCTGGCCTCAGACACTTCCTAGCTGTGTGACTCTGGACAAGTTCACTTAACCCCCATTACCCAGCCCTTACCACTCTTTTACCTTGGAACCAATACCCACTATACCCACTATTGTTTCTAAGACAGAATGTAAGGAAAGAAAGAAAGAAAGAAAGAAAGAAAGAAAGAAAGAAAGAAAGAAAGAAAGAAAGAAAGAAAGAAAGAAAGAAAGAAAGAAAGAAAGAAAGAAAGAAAGAAAGAAAGAAAGAAAGAAAGAAAGAAAGAAAGAAAGAAAGAAAGAAAGAAAGAAAGAAAGGAAGAAAGGAAGGAAGGAAGGAAGGAAGGAAGAAGGAAGGAAGGAAGGAAGGAAGGAAGGAAGGAAGGAAGGAAGGAAGGAAGGAAGGAAGGAAGGAAGGAAGGAAGGAAGGAAGAAAGAGATGAAGGAAGGAAGGAAGGAAGGAAGGAAGAAAGAAAGAGATGAAGGAAGGAAGGAAGAAAGGAAGGAAAGAAAGAAAGAGATGAAGGAAGGAAGGAAGGAAGGAAGGAAGGAAGGAAGGAAGGAAGGAAGGAAGGAAGGAAGGAAGGAAGGAAGGAAGGAAGGAAGGAAGGGAGGAAGGAAGGAAGGAAGGAAGGAAGGAAGGAAGGAAGGAAGGAAGGAAGGAAGGAAGGAAGAAAGAAAGAGATGAAGGAAGGAAGGAAGAAAGGAAGGAAGGGAGGGAGGGAGGGAGGGAGGGAGGGAGGGAGGGAGGGAGGGAGAGAGGGAGGGAGGAAGGGAGGGAAGAAGGAAGAAAGAAAGCAAGAAAGCAAGAAAGCAAGAAAGCAAGAAAGCAAGAAAGAAAGAAAGAAAGAAAGAAAGAAAGAGAAATTAAAGAGATGGAGAAAAATGTTATATCCTTAAATTTTAAAATGCATCATATACACACACTCCTTTCTGAAAGGAGGATAGAGACTTGAGAAATGGATGGAAAAAAGGAAAGTGGTAACTAAGGAAGAGTACTCACCCAAGCAACTTGTAAGTAAATCCACTCCCAAGAATCATAAAAGAAGGAAGGAGTTTGCTAGCCATGGGACATTAGGATTCTGACATCCTTCCCAGTAACCAAAGGTAGCTCTCACTCTGGTCCTGGGAGGGTTGATTGATTTGTTCCCTTGTCATCTCTTCCCCAGCTCCAGCTCCATTGTTGACTTCATTAGGGGAAAGGCTCATATGCTTGCCTGATCCAGGAGATCAGGTGCTGGTTTAAGTAGGAAAGACTGTCAGCCACCTGCCTTTTGTCAACCACTGTGTTTTTTGTCATACAGCACATAAGAAAAGCAATTTTAAAAGAGAGTTTCAGTTTCTACTTGGTTACTATTAATATGAGTGATAATATTTTGTTATCTCTACTCACAGAAGCTGACATGGCGATATTGTTAGGCAATTTATTTCAGACAAATAGTCTACATGAACAAAATTGTGTCATCGTTTTGGATTTCTGGCACGATATGCTGTTACCCAGCATGGTCCAGTGGAATGGTCTGGCAAATATTCAAGTGCTTGCTTGAATGAAAATCACCAGGCCATGGGATTAGCTAATAGCTTAACATGCATCTGCCAGGTGCACTTGGGGCTGAAGGTCATATCCTTTCTAGGGCAGCCCAGGGAAGAGGTCAATCAATCAATCAATCAATCAACAATAAAGCTGTTATATATGCCCTCACTTCCTGTGGAGGTGGGAATGGGAGGCTCATGATCATAACTGGTTCTTTCTTGAGGTACCCAATTGTCAGATCGTATTTACAAAACAGTCATAAAATAATCTGGTTTGATCCAGGATCCCTAGACTTCTTGTAAGATGAAATTTAAAGCTCTGAAGCAATATGTCCCCCATGTCTGAATTTTTTACTCTATTCAGGGTTCAATTCAATGCCATCTTATGTGTGAGATCTCTGAAGATCCCTCAGCTGGTAGCACCTCCCACTCTCCTCAGCAGAAGTTGTATTTACTACCTGTGTAAATATTATTTTCTCCCCAGTAAAATGTAAGCCCCTTAAAGCAGGGATTGTTTTCACTTTTGTCTTAATTTTCCTAATGCCCAAAGCTGATAGAATTTTGAATAGAAAGGAATCTGGCTTCCTAGTAGCAATCTCTGAACCAGACTTCTGGAAGTTTTTCTGCATCCCTTGAAATTAATTCCTTCTGAATTGCTCCTCCCATCCTTTATAAGTCTCTGTCATTCAATCTTTCAGTTCTGTCTGATTCTTTGTGACCCTAGGGAGTCTGTGAGATTTTCTTGTCAAA
Source organism: Monodelphis domestica (assembly GCF_027887165.1). NCBI lineage: Eukaryota > Metazoa > Chordata > Mammalia > Didelphimorphia > Didelphidae > Monodelphis > Monodelphis domestica. The sequence goes on along the minus strand of NC_077229.1, from coordinate 470,780,256 downwards.
TACCTTGGAGCAGTTTGCCATTTCCTGGTGCCTCCATTTTACAGCTGAGGAATGGAGGCAAATGGGAGTTACTTAACTTCCCCAGGGTCACACAGCTAGTAATATTAGAGGCTGGATTTGAATTCACATCTTCCTGATTCCTAGCCAGTACTCTATTCTCCCAACCACCTAGATGCCCCTTCTATAACCATAGATAGATCTTTATTTGTCCCTTTAGATGATAAGCAAATGACCTCAACTACTATATCTTCAAAAATCCAGCTTCCCACAAAACACTATCATGTATTTCATCTATCAGATCTTTTTCTTAAAGGATTTGATTCCCCTGACCTAGACCCACGTTTTTATATATGAATCATCTTGGAAAGAATAGATCTCTTATTTCAAACGTCATGGGTTATTTACTTTGCTTCCATCATAGTGCCCTGTGATTCTAAACAGTTAATGTTAATTCCATTTATTTTGAAAATTTTATCCTATTTCAAAAGAATTAGGGAAGTTTGTCATTTAAAGATAAACTCTTAGTAAACTGAATAAACATGCCTCTAATAATGTAAAATTTCTCTTATTCGATTTTTCTAAAAGTACACCATACCACACCACCCACAATGTCATCTGACATTGTTCACAATCAAGGATCAAGATCACGGCCATGTCTGTGTGTCAAAAAATGCTAGTTTGTAAAAGAATCAATACATTGTATCAATACTGTTCTAGTGATCAAATCCCATGCATTAATGCGACTGACCATGCAAAAAAAAGGCTCATTTAGAAAGGAAAAAAATCTGAAAAATAGTTGATTCTAGGTCAAATACAGATATTACTTAATAAATGGGGATCAACAGATTCTGTAATGATAACCTTGATTTCAACAAAACATTTTAGTATTAATGGCTTCTAAAAACATGTAAGAGTTTCTTCTTAGATGGACCATTTTCCTAGTTTCTATCATGGGGGACAGGGAAATGGGGTAGAAGAAGGGAAGGAAGAGTTCAATTTTTTCAGAGGCATTGAAAAATATAGGAAGATTTAGACCCTAAATTTTCAAACATAACTTGCTCTCAAAAAAAAAATTATAGCATTAAGCATCATTTTTTAAAAGGCAACCTCATAAAGTTCCTCAAAATGAAATGAATGCAAATGGGAAAAAAATATCTCTAAATACAGGAAAACAAATATTATTAATATCTAGTTTATGTTTCTTGGCTGACCTCTATTTCTTATGTAAAATCACTAAAAAGTAATCCTTTGGGGGGCAGGGACAGTTGGGTAGCTAGAGAGCCGGGCCTGGAGATGGGAGGTACTGGGTTCAAATGTGACTTCAGACATTTCCTAACTGTCCCTGAGCAAGTCACTTAACCCCCATTGCCCTAGCCCTTACCATTCTTTTCCCTTAGAATCAATAGATTTTTTGGTTTTTTGGTTTGTTTGGGTTTTTTTAAAGAAAAGAAAGGAAAAGAAAAAAAGAAAAGAATGAAAAGAAGAGAAAAAAGAAAAGAAAGGAAAAGAAAAGAATAGAATGGAATGGAATGAAATGGAATAGAAAAGAAAGGTTAATCCTTTTTTAAATGATTGGATGGTTTTATGGCAATATTAGACATTTATTCACATAACTTAAAAATTCCTATCTAAAAGCTGTTTTCAGATGAAATGCTAGTATTGGGCCACCAGATGGCACCAATTCCCACTAAAAAATTATCTTGCTACTGCTCCTACTGCCTAAGTGAAAAGCTGATTGATACTCAAGAAACTGTTCATCCCCCAGGGGAAAAAAAAAAGTATTGTTAATTACTGAAATTAAAGACCTCCAGGCAGCAAGTGGCAAAGACAGTCAATCAATAAACATTTCTTAAGTAAGACATTGCTTAATTAATAAGGATCTGCACTGATTCTGCGCCTACACAGATGCTAAGCAATGCTAAATGCTAGGGACCTAAAGAAAAAAAGACAAAAAGTTGTTCTTGCTTTTAAAGAACCCAGTTATAAGAATGTTTCATAATATTTAAAGGCTAGTCTTATTTTATAGTTTAGAAAATAGGCCAAGGAAATTGAAGTCAATCAGAAGACAATAGAGACATTTATTAAGTTCCCACTTAAGTTCCCAACTTGTTTAGGTCTGGAGGTACAGAGAAAAGCAAAAATTGTGCAGAAGGAGCATCTAGGTAGCACAGTATATGGAGTACCAGGCCTGGAGGCAGAAGAGCCTCAGTTCAAATATGGCCTTAGACACTTCCTAGCTATGTGACCCTGGACAAGTCACTCAACTCCAATCATCTAGCCCTAACCCTTACTACTCTTTCTGTCTTAGAGTCAGTATCTACATTAACCAAAGGTAAGGGTTTTAAAAAAAAGTCTTGACCCTCAAAGAACTCACAACTAATAAATAGAATGACTTGCCCATGGGCAAATGGTAAATAAAAGAGCTAGACTTTGAATCAAGAGCTTTTTTTCTAACATTTTATTGAAACACTGACTTAGAGCTAGAAAGAACCTCAAAGATAAAAATCAATTGAGCACTCCCACATTACAGGTGAATAAACTGAGACCCACACTCATTTTGTATTCTGTTTCTGGAAGATAATTGCATTTTTATTTTAAATGTAAAAATATTAAAAAATTAAAATCTAATGCTACTATCAAGGGACCTACCTTTCATTTAGATATCAATGAAGACATTTTGTTTTAATATTTTACCCATATACAGAATACATCAATGAATTTGGGTGTATAATTATTATAGAAATTTAGTCATGAAGTCCATTTATGGAGCAGAATATTATGCGTAATCTCTCCTCCTTTGAGGTTCATTCACCTCACAACTACAACCAACTGGTAGATAGAGTGCCAGACCTGGAGTCAGGAAGAATTGAGCTCAAATCTAGCCTTTTTTAGTTGTATGACCCTGAGCAAGTCATTTATTCCTCATCTATAAAATGAGCTAGAGGAGGAAATGGCCAACCACTCTGGCATCTTGCCCAAGAATCTTTTCAATGGAATCATAAAAAGCAGGACATGACTAAACAACAAATTACTGAACAACAATTGCTTACAGACCCCCAGGATACTCCCCTTCTTTCCTCAATGAGTTCAGTACCTTGGTTGTCTTTCTCTCCTTCCCAACTCCTGGTCTCATGCTGGGGTACTTGAACACACAAACTGATACTCCTTCAAACACCCTAAAGTTCCTCTTCTTCATCTTACCATGTGTGAGGTCACATTTGAATATGTCTTTCTGACTCCTGATCCAGGGCTCTATCCACTGGTCCCAGGGTCTTCAATGCTGCTAGGCAATCCTACCATACTTCCACTTATCCCTCTGCTTTGTATCATCAAACTCCATCCTTTGTGCACACCACGACCTCCAGTCCCTCAACCCCTCAGATATTTCCTAGGCTATCACCCTTACCGGTTGTACTTTCTTCCCTTCCCTATATTGAACCCTTGGTGAGCCTGTTACCTCTATACTGTCCTCCTGAGTCCCTGGAACCCCTTCTTCCCTCAAATACTCTTAACAAGTGAATTTCTCTACCTACTCACTTTCCATGACCTCTCCCCTCACTTTACAGCTCAGCCATATCCTTCATCTTGCCATCTTCAAGTTCAAAATTCCAATAGCTCCTTAACCAGGCATAATCTAGTGTGTTTTTTTCTATCTCTCCCTTCTGCCTTTCCTTACAAAACTCTACTCACTGTCCACATCATGACCGGGAATCCTTTGCCACCTCAATTTTTTCCCAGACAATTTGCCATGCACTAACCACTCTCTCCTTTTCTGAAGCAAGCAGAGTTAAGCAACTTGACCAGGGTCACACAGCTGGTAAGTGTGTGAGGTCACATTTGAATATGTCTTTCTGACTCCTGATCCAGGGCTCTATCCACTGGTCCCAGGGTCTTCAATGCTGCTAGGCAATCCTACCATACTTCTGTAATCAATTCACAATCCTGCTTTCAACAGTCCTCAATTCTTCTCAAGTCTCCCATGGTGTCCCCTGCACCTCCTCTTCTTGACTAAGAACCTTACCCCATATTTTGCTAAAAAAATGGAGGCCATTCTCTGAGAGATTCATCTTCTCTCCTCTTCATCTCATATCACCCGGAAACCTTCCACCATTCTTTCTTCCTTCACTACGTACCACACTAATATGGCATGAAGACAAAGGGATATTGTGGGGTATTGTTGTTGTTCTGTCATTTCAGCCATGGCTTCATGACCCCATTTTGGGTTTTCTTGGTAAAGATACTGGAGTAGTTTGCCATTTCCTGTCTCCAGTTCATTTTAAATTTGAGGAACTAGGGCAAACAGGGTTGAATGACTTGCCAGGGTCACACTGCTAATAAGTATCTGAAGTGAAATTTGAACTCAGTAAGAGGTATCTTTTTAATTCTTGGCCCCAAAACTCTATCCACTAAGCCACCTCAATGCCCATTAATGGGGTGGGATTATGTCCAAAAAACCTCCCTGGAAGGAAAGAATCCCTTAAACTGGACCTTGAAAGACATTTACAATTTAGATTAGCAGAGAGTAAAAGGAAAGATTTTTCAGACCAAAGGAACATAATGGGAATGATATGAATAATAACAACAATAATATAGTATGTTGAAGTTTGCAAATTGCTTTTAAAACATTGTAATTGATGGATCATGTAAAAATACAAACAAAAGAGCAAAAGGAAATGCAGAATGGGATCCAGACATGTCAAGTAGTATTGAAATGACCATGTTAAGTATGAAATATATGCTTTAAAAGCTATATGTAATGGAGGTTCACAATTTCACATGTGGTCCTCTTTTTTCTTTGAATGTGGAAATGTTCCTTTGTTAATGCTTATCAAGTTCACAGTAATAAAAGAGAAAGCTTTTTTTTAATTACCATATTTTTCTCCTCACTATTCTGAGAGGGGGGGTGCTATAATTATCCCTAATAATCATTAGAGGAAATTAAGGCAGAATGCAAGTGACTTTCAAGTATAACATAGCAAGTTATGAGGCTGACCTAGGAGCTCAAGTCTTTCTGTCTCTCTCTCTCTGACCAGAGGCCTCTATCCACTGTGCTACCTAAATAAAGAGGACAAGACACAAGAAGTAGAATTACTTAGATGAAGCCCAGACACTATTCGGTAGTGAGAAATTTGGCTAGGAAAGAAAAACAAAATGGAGACAATTGAAGTTCATTATTAAATGAACTGGAACAATCTGTATTTGATTGGGCACTAAAAAACCACTCTAGGTTCTTGAACAGAAAAATAATCATTATAAAAATTAATTAAGCAATTAAGATAATTAATTTAGCAGCAGTTGTGTCCAAAATGAATCAAAATAAAGACACACATTGTCTAAGGCAATGAAAAGGCACCAGGAAGAATCAATAGGCTTGTTATTTTGAAATTTTCTTTCTTACTCTCATTTTGTTTTGTTGTGGAGGAATGTGCTCTGGATTTGTGGTTTGGGAAATTCACATTCAATTTTCCCTAAGTCTAGAATCTGCTCTCTAAACAAGGAAAGTTATGTCACTGTGTGAACAAAAATATTTTAAAGTCTTCCATTGGCTAGAGGGTACCTTCTGAACCTTGATCTCTTAGATTTGGCCTCTGGAGAATGCAAAAAAAATGACCTTGTTTATGTCATTCTAATCTTATATTTGTGTTTTTTGTTTTATTATAACCCAACTCAAGGATGTTGCCTTTTTTAAATAAATAAATTCCATTCAAGTCTTTTTGAAGATTTATTTTGCTTTTTAAAATTATTCATTGATAATCATAAATATTCATTTATAAGAATTATGTTTACAACAATGAGAAATACTTATAAGATTGCTACAATATTTAGGGTTTCTGAGAGGAAAACACAGATAAATAAATCATGATCCTATATCTCAAAGAGATGAGTGTAGTAGGTAAAACCTCAATATTAAATAATTAATTATCTGAATAGGTATAACTCTATTGGAGAAAACACGCAAGAGCTAGGTGTACACTTCAGAGTATTTGAAAATAGGGGGACATTTTTGGATTTATTAATTTTTCAGAGTTCTACCGGAATTGCAATGTTTTCATTCTTAAATGGAAGTTATTTTAAACTATCTGATAAAGATTTCAAATTTTTAAGATATGAATATTTATTATGTATCCATAAACTATTTTTTAAACCCTTATCTTCCATCTTGGAGTGGTTCCAAGACCGAAGAGTAGTAAAAGCTAGGCAATGGTGTTAAGTGACTTGTCCAGAGTCACACAGTTTGGAAATATCTGAGGCCACATTTGAACCCAGAACCTTCTGTCCCTAGCCCTGGCTCTCTATCCGCTGAGTCACTTAACTGCCACCTTCCATAAACTTCCATAAACTTTAAGTAGATTTTGGTGGATCTTTCTTAAAGATTGGGAAGCTATAAATGAATTGAGGTTGACTTCTCTGTCATGATAATTGCAAGCATAGTGTTATAATAAATATAATAAATTATAAAAGCATAATTCAGTACCTCACAGAAGTTTTGATGTCTTTGGTCTGGAGACCTTTCCTGTCATAGCAGCTTGTAATCTAATTGTATTTTCTAGTAACATTCCAACTTAGCTCTGTGAATCTTGTTTGATCCACAAAAACAAGGTGTGTTTGTATGACTCTTTATTGGAAGAAAGCCTTTAAGACTCCATTTTGACTTATGAAATTATAAATGGGTTTTTTCTGGTAACTTAAGATAACAATAATCAGAGTAGAATCTGGTTTCCTTTAAACTCCTCAGTATACTGTGACTGAAGATGTGATCTGTACTATATGTAAGAGACTACACTAGGTACTGGTGTTCCAAAGACAAAAATGCCTTCAAAGAACTTATGGTCTAAATATAAAGTCTATAAATGCAAAGTAAATACTTCTTATTTGAGTATGTGGAGAACAGTAATAATTGGGGAATTCAAGAAGGGCTTCACATAAGAGGCGGCTCCTTAGCTGAGACCAGAAAGAAGCTAGGCAGTATCTATGATGCAGAGAAAGGAAAGGAGTATATTCCAATTGAAGAAAATGAATGTTGAATTGACCTTATAGTTGTTATTGGTTAAATATCTGAATGTTAAACAATTATTCATTCAAAAATTTATTAAGTATGTTTCACACCTTTCCCCATGGTAGACACTGGAGTTAGAAATACAAAAGTAAAATAATCACTGTCCTCAAAGAATTTCTATTCTATGCATTGGAGAAGCCAATATAAAGACTTAGAGGAAAGAGATATAATGCCTCAGAGAGGGAACAAGCAAGTTGACTAGAAATTAGGGAAATGGCATTTTAAGTCTTGAAACAGACTGGAGCCAGACTGTGAAGGGATTTAAGAATCAAACAGAAGAGTCTTGACAATTTATTCTAAGAACAAGGAGCCCCTGAAAGAAAGACAATGTCAGACCTTGTGCCATGAAGACTATGTGAGTAATTGTGGGAGAAGAAACAGAAGATCAAAGAGTTTGGAAGCAGAAAGGTCAGTTTGTAGACTCTGACTATAGTCAGGTAAGAGGTGATAAATACCTGAACTAGAAAAGCCCTGTGAGTGGGAGGACAAGAAGGAATACAATAGATGTTGTGCAAGTCAAATATTAGGGTGAAAGGGATTGGAGAAATGACTAAAAGGAGGGTGGTATCTTCCATGTAGATTAGGACATTCAATGAAAACAAGGGGTAAAGATTATGAGTTTTGCTTTGGATATGATGAATTTGAATTTGAGATGCCGCAAACATCCAGGTGGTGTAATATTTATAGAGAAAAATGGGGTGGGATTGAAGAACAGGGGATACTGAAGATTTTATAACAGGGAATGGAGGAGTTGAAGGGATAGAGGGAATATGGCTGCTGGTAAGGTAAAAGGAGAGAGATGCCCCCTGCCAAGAGGCTATATTTTGAAAAATGGGGTTCCTGAGAAATGGGCCACTTATGATAGCCTGAGGGGATGTCTTCTCTATGGATTGATGCTGAAGATGCCCAGAGCAAGTAAGCGCGGACCCTCCTGAGGGACAAGCCTCCCCCCAGACTTAGTCACCCAGCAGGGGTCCAATAAGGACCATTTATAGTTGAATGACTGTCCTGAGGTTCAGCTCGCTCTATATCCCCTGAAATATTAGTCCTCTTATCTGACTGCAATATTCAAATAAAGATAACTTTTAATAAATTTGGATTGGAGAAGTATCAGGGAAGAGAGATTTCCTTAGATGAGATTTGAGTCTCTCTCAGCTTTGGCCAGGCCTCACAGGCTGGTGGAGGGTTTCTCTTATTCCTGTCCAAACTATATCTGTGCTAGCTTTCTTAATTTCAAAAGTCTTAGCAGTAGACAGCAAGAGGAAGAAAAGTTCTGACTCTCAGAGCTGGTTGGGCCTGTCTCTTCAGGCTGACGCCCCTAAAGACCAGCCTTACAGTTCAAACTGTTTCCCTTAAGTCCTTTTGTCAATGACATGATCACAGGAATCCAGGTAGAGCACACAGTTGGGAAAATCAGGAAAATAGAGGCATTTCTATCCAGAGACCAGGCAAGAGCTCCAGGACCAGGAAGGAAGTGCCACGTCACAATACCAACTGCCACTCCCAGTTGCTCTTTCCCCCACCAACTGTCAGTCTTGTCAATAACTTCTCTCTCTAATATCCCCACTGTTGTTTGTTCCAACTCAGTGGCAGAAAGTCCAGAACTTTCTTTAGTTTTCCTTTCCACAGTGGTGATGTCCAATAGGCTATGAAAATTAGCACTAGCCTCTACCCTTTTCTTTGGTACCCAAGAGGATTAACTTTACATTTTTAAAAAGAGAGAGTTTTGATATTAAGTTTGAAATGACAGCCTACCTCACCCTCTGAATGAATTAAGTTGCAATTTAACCCACTCTCTGAATTGAGAACAGACAAAGCTTGTTGCTCATCTATAAATAAAGTACTTAATAGAGTGGGATTAAGGAAAGATAATGGTAGACCCATGTATTCTGGTGCCATCCTAAAGCACCCAGTCCTCTTTCCCAGACTGAGGTCAGAGTCCTCCAATTGGAAGGGATTTGGAAAGGAACATCACAAAGAGCATAAATTTGAGTACCTAGAGGAAGAAAGTGCTTTTTATCTGGGAATTCAGAATAAGAAGGTATGTGTGTAGGCCTGACTACCAGGCTCCTGGCTTTTAGGAGAGACTTGCTGAGGGAACAACCAGCCCCACATGGCTAGAGGCCTTTTCTTTCCCTGGCCCACTTTTTATTATTTAATAAATAACTATAAATTAAGCTACCGTCTCCAGAGAATTTTAATCTTAACAAGGCAATTTGGGTTTCAGGACTAGGGATCAGAAGAGAAATTAGGGCAAGATATATAAATTGGGCAGCTATTAACTGTGCAAAATCAATATTGAATTGTATTATTTTCATGTGAAATTTTCTTAAGCCTTGGGCTTAAGCTTCCAAGTTCAAGTAATTTACTCCCAGACCTCAGGATGCAGGGTTGAGACCTGATCTTTGTTTATCTGTAAATAAGAACTCTCTTCCATGATGAAGTCAATAGATTCCATACAGTCACCATTTTGGACTGGGGTGGCCCAGCCACTTGGCAAAATGTGTTGGTGTTTTCCAGGTCTCAGCAAAGATACTCCCCTTCCTGTGCTGAAGTAGTGAGGGAGGGATTGAAGTCTGAGTCCACATTCCCTGTGCTTATTCATCAATAAGGAACCTCTCTGGATGTCCAGGCAGGGACTGAGTAATGACATTACACGGGGCATATTTTGGGCTATATGCTTTGCTCTCTTGCCCAGCTCTTCTCTCATTTGGCCTGATTCTCTGCTATCCTCACTGGCTTTTGCCCAGCTGTGAGTTCTTTGGAGTCCATTTGGATTTTGGAGGAAGTCCACTGACTAATTTAGTTTGTCTGGAACTCTCTATTAATAAATTAATATTTTTATATTAAGAATTTCATTATAGAATCATTACATGATGCAGTTCATAACTGACCTAAGATACTTACTAGTTTTGTAACCCTGGGCAAATCACTTATCCCTGTTGGCCTCAGTTCTTCATTGGTAAAAATGAGCTGCAGAAGAGAATGACAAACTCCTCCAATAGCTCTGCCAAGAAAACTCCAAAAGAAGACCCAGATAGTCATACATCACTGAAAAAAAATGACTGAAAGGCAAGTTGGGTGACTTAGTGGATAAAAGCCATGCCTAGCGATGGGAGGTCCTGGGTTCAAATTTGACCGCAGATGCTTTCTAGCTGTGTGACCCTGGGAAAGTCATTTAACTCCAATTGCCTAGCCCTTAACCATTCTTCTGCCTTGGAACTTATTCTAAAATGGAAGGTAAGGGTTTAAAAAAAAAAGACTAAACAACAAAATGTAGATTTATAGGTAACCTGCATCAAGATGATCATTGAACTCAAAAAAGCTGATGAGAACACAAAGAAAAGAAATTTCCTTTGGATGTACCTACACATAGCAGGCATGGCATGTTATGCAGTCAATAACAAGAGCTTATTATGTGTCAGCCTTGGACTAAAGCTGGCAGATATCAATACCTGCAGACAGGTAAACAGCCTCTACCCTCAGAGAGTTTACATTCTTTTTTTTTTAATTATCTATCATCTTGAATTAATACTATGTATTGGTTCCATGACACAAGAGCAGTGAGTAAGAGCTAGCCAATGAGAGTTATGTGACTTGTACAGAGTCACACAGCTGGGAAGTGTCTGAGGGCAGATTTGGAGCTAGAACCTCCTGTCTCTAGAAGCTTACATTCTAACAAGGATATGACAACATAGAAGAGGGAACTGAAAAGGCGAGAGGAGTTTGAAGGCATTCTGTAATTAAATGGTGGAGAGAAAATCTTGTGGAGATGAGTCAGCAGTACAGACTGGAGACGATTGAAGACATGAATAATAAATAATCCTACCAAAGAGACTGACAAATATTGGTCAGACTTGTAGGAAAAGAATATGAGGGAAGAAGTCTGGGGGGAAATCCAAGGAAAGAAGAACATCCAAAGGGAAGGAATGGTTCACAATAACAAAAGCTGAGAAGAATGCAGAAAAGATGGGGGAAAAATAGGACTTAGCAATTAAGACATGATTGGGGGCAGCAGCAGATAAAGCACTAGGCTTGGAGTCAGAAGGTCCTAGGGTTCAAATCTGACCTGAAGATACAATGGAAAAACCTTCCTCACCTTCATTAATTAGCTAAATTCTATTCTTTGAGATTCCTAAGAACAAAGAAAATTAAAAAGTGGCAGACTAGATGGCATCTCTGACTCACTTCCCAGACAAGGAATATATAGTAATTCTTCCAAATTATTTGAAATTTTAATGAAAGAAAACCATTGAATTTCTGGAATATGTAAACAATGGATTGAGAGCTAAGCCTAGAGTCAATAAGACCTGAGTTCAAATGTGACCTCAGATTCTTATTAGCTGTGTGACCCTGGGCAAGTCTTTTAACCTCCATTTACCTCTGTTTCTTCAATTATAGAAAGAGGATAATAATGGTACCTACCTCCTGGGTTTATTGTAAGGATTAAATGAGATAATATTTGTAAGGTGCTTAGTATGCTGTCTAGCAAATGGTTGGGGCTGAAATTTGTTTCCTTCCTTTCTTCCTAAAGTAACCAAGGGGCACAAAGATTTGATTACTCCTGGAATCATTCCTGGAACAATGGGAGCTCAGAGATATACAGAAGAGAGATTATGTATATTCATACTTTTGTCTTTTTTATTTATTCATTCATTCATTTTTACAAATATTAATTATCTCTGCTTTCCATTGCCCCCTCTCATTTGAACAATTAAAAAAAAAAGAAAGAAAGAAAACCATCACAACAAATATGCATAGTCCACTGTGGTGGTCATGTCTAAAAACCTATATCTCATTCTAAATTTTAAGATCAATACCTCTCTGGCAGGAGATAGACTACATGTTTCATCTTCAGTCCTCTGGGCTCAGGGAACAATCCAAGGCCATTCTCTTGGCACTGGTCAGGGGATTCAAAAGGCAAACTCCCCAGGAAAGATGCATGTCCATATCAATTGGCTGGTCTCTTGTAATAGCCAATTGTCCTTTGCTTTTCTGACTTTCACCTTTAAACAAACCAAGGTTTCCCCTTCTTTTCCTAATAATAACAATGTACCCTAGAGCCAAGTAGAAGACTAATCCCTCTTAAATATGGAAGTCTTCCAAATAGGTGAAGTCAATTCTCATATGTCCCATCTTCTCTTTTTCAGGCTAAACATCTCTGCTTCTTTCCACTAATCTTCATATTGCATCATCTCAAACCCTGCCCAATCACTTGCATTATCCTGGTGGTACTCCTTTGAATGTTCTACAAGTTGTCAGTGTCTTTCTTAAAATGAGGTGTCCAGAACCGAATCCAATATTCCAGATGACTTCCAACCAAGCCAGGGTACCAGAGAACTCTCACCTGCCTAGTACCCAATATCAATAATCTCACAGGTCTAGTTTTCAATCTGATCACAGCTTCCAATTATTCCATCTCATTCTGTTCCTTCCTCCTAATATTCACCATGCTCTTACCTCTGCTCTTGCAATTATTCATACTAGGCTCTCACCTTCTCAAAAATCCAACTCTAAAGTAAATCAATTGGTTTCTCCATCTTCAAATCCCCTGCCCTCTTGACCAGTCATGCCTCACCCTTTTCCAAATCTTCATCTGCATTACCCTTACCATCCAGCTAAATGGGAAAATGGATTTTAAAAGGGGGGGGGGTTGCAGTCAGGAATACTCAGAGTTCAAATTCTGTCCTCAGAGACTGAATTATCTGGATGATTCTAGGCAAATCATTTAACATTTACTTAACTCAGTTTCCTCAGCTATAAAATGGAGATGATAATATCATCTGCTTTATAACACTGTTGTGAGGCTTAAATGAAATAAAGGTTATACAAAGTGTTTTGCAAACTTACATAAATATGAGTTATTGTGATAAAACTAGGGTTCACGTTTCCCCCTCCCCTCAGTAGGGATTAGTTTATTGTAAAAGGTGATAAAACCCTGTATCATCACAGCAAGTATGGTTTATGTCCAGAATGTCACATGCTTGTTGTACCCAAGAGTATGAATCAGTTTTATATCTACATGAGCAAAAAAAAAAAAAGAATCATCTGTTCTGTCAGCCTGAAAAAACACAGAAACACCAAAGCAGTTAAAATAAAATCAGCACAAGGGAGTCAGTGCTCATCGACCACCACAAGGAGCCACAATTCTGGAGCTGGGAAAGATACTAATAATGGTATTTCACTAAACTAAAAACCTGGGGCTAATTCTTTATCCCTTAGGAATTATAACCAGTGAAGAAAAATTGCCTACCTAGAAGCTTGGGAAAGAAGATGTAGTCAGAGGCTGGAGTACCTGGGAAAGCCCTAGATCCAATAAGAGCAAAGAAGACAAGAAAGGTCATTAAGAGTTGAATACATCCTCCATTCCTATCCAGGGGGCTCAATGGGTGTTTGATGGTTTATGGTTTAGTCTGGGATAGGGTCAGTAAGGGGGGTTTTCTGGAAGGCAAGTTTCCATGGGCTAAGAATAAATTTGGGGTTTCATAAAACAAGGTTGTCAGTTCCTTTTGAGAATCTGGTTGTAAAATTTTTTAATAGATTCTTTTCAGCAAAGTAGCTGTTCTTGGAACCCAAATCGAATATTGCCAGAAGTCTCTGATCACTGAAGTCTACCTCCTATTCCTGAGACTAACTGATAGACTATTGGAAATAGGTTGCCCTTTCTTTTCTTTTTATATTTATAGCCAACCCATTGCACAGTGGTCCTTTGCAGGATCTGGTTACTTTACCTGCAACCCTTTTGTCAAAGAGCAGATTCCCACTTCCCTCTGCCCTTGGTGAACCAATGGCCTCTCCTAGACCCTCCTGGGTACACCTCCATTTTTAACTCAGATTAGAGCAGCACATTTGGCTCTATTGCATCTTTTTGATCAATGGTTGAATCAGAAACAAGGACATCATTTTCAGATAATCAGATAATCCCTTTACTAACTTTCTTGGAAAGGAACTCAACAAGAAACAGGAGACAAATAATTGAATTGACTTTGAATTGTTTTTTTCTGTCTAGAGGGTTGAATTTAAAAGAGAACAATCAAACCTAAAGAGGGCCCCCCTCTCACCCACCTTTACCTGTGACTTTTGGGCTTTTTCCAAACCTATGTGATAGCAATCTTGATGTTGTCCCTTTGCCTTTCCAAGAGACACAATATCTCATTAGGGAACTCAAGTATCAGAGTGTAGTGTTGTGGGGAACCCACATTGCAATCTTTCTGACTTCAATTAAAGACCCTTTATTTTTTTTAAATAGCCGACAGGGGGCAGCTGGGTAGCTCATTGGATTGAGAGCCAAGCCTAGAGTTCAAATCTGGTCTCAGACACTTCCCAGCTATGTGACCTTGGGCAAGTCACTTGACCCCATTACCTAGCCCTTACCACTCTTCTGCCTTGGAACCAATACACAGTATTGATTCCAAGACAGAAGGTAAGGGTTTAAAAAAATAGCAACAAAGCTGTCCCTGACTGGTTCCTTATCCCTTGATGCAACTTCCTGGTCATCTAAGAGCATAAAAAGTACCACTCATATGGATCTGGAGTCCCCCAGAAGACCACACAACAAACCACACTCTGTCTCTCTGTCCAGATTGGTTTTCTCTATGGAAATTATTGGGGCAAGGTTGGGGAAAGAACATCCAGAAAAGTTAAATATCACTGCCTCCTTGTTATGTATCCTTTCTGAGTTAGGGCAAATTAATCCCCTTTTTGTTAACTGTTCAATAATTTGTGAGTGCCTCATTTCAACATCAAACCTGAATTAAGGAGAAGATAGTGTCATCCATTCAAAACTTTCACTAGACTATGTCATCCCCTTGAGTTACTGAAGAGGATATCCTGGAAAGAAGACTAGACCTCTTCCCAGAGAAGTGAAGAATATAGAATTCAGTAAGAGACATACATTTTGGGGCATGATTAATGTAGGAATGTGTTGGGCTTTCCTTTGCATATTTATTTTAAATTTTTTCTTTTTCAATCGGTAGGGAGGGAGAGTAAGAAGAAGAGGAAATAAATGCTTCTTTAAAAAGGGCCTTTTTATTTTTTTTTAAGTGCACTAATGCACAGCTAGTTGAGCTATGAATTGGGAAAACCATTCTGGAAAACCAATTTGGCAACATACTAGAAAAGTCACTAAACTGTACATACCCTTTGACCCAGTAATACTACTGCTAGGCATATATGCCAAAGAGGTCAAAGGCAGAGGGAAAGGTCCAAGTATATACAAGTATTTGTAGCAGCACTTTTTGTGCTAGAAAAAACAACCTGGAAACAAAATGGCCCCCTAGCAAATAATTACACTATATGAAAATAAATTAATTCAAAGAATTTGGATAAACTTTGAAGGGCATATACAAATTGATGCACAATGAACACAATCAGAATGATAATATGCATAATAAGCATGGTAATGTAAAAGAAAAATATTAGAACTCTGATCAATGAATTCACTAAGTATTGTCCAACTCTCTATGACCCCATTTGTGGTTTTCTTGGCAAAGGTACTAGAGCAGCTTGCCATTTCCTTCTCCAGCTCATTTTACAAATGAGGAAACTGAGGCAAACAGGGTAAAGTGACTTGCCTTGGATCACAAAGCTAATAAGTGTCTGAAGCTGTATTTGAACTCAAGGAGTCTTCCTGACTTCTCTATCCTCTGTACCACCTAGCCTGATTTCCATAGAGTATATAGTATGACTTCCATGAAGTTAAAGCAAGCCTCCTCTTCCAGCATAGGTCATGGTAGACTATGAATTTGAAATAAAGTATATATTACCCAAAAAGGTGTTGAATTGCTTTGCTTATCCATACTTTGTTACAAAGGAGTGTTCTGGGCATTGTACACAGAGACAAACACACTGTGGTATCATCGAACGTAATGGACTTCTCCATTGGTGGTGGTGTAATGTCCCTGAACAACTTGCAGGGACCCAGGAGAAAAAAACACCATTCATAAGCAAAGGATAAACTATGGGAGTGGAAACACCGAGAAAAAGCAACTGCCTGAATACAGAGGTTGAGGGGACATGACAGAGGATAGACTCTAAATGAACACTCTAATGCAAATACTATCAACAAAGCAATGGGTTCAAATCAAGAAAACATCTAATGCCCAGTGGACTTACGCGTCGGCTATGGGGGGTGGGGGGGGGGAGGAAAAGAAAATGATCTATGTCTTTAACGAATAATGCTTGGAAATGATCAAATAAAATATATTAAAAAAAAAAAACAAAGGAGTGTTCTGGGGACAGCTGGCTGGCTCAGTGGATTGAGAGTCAGACCTAAAGATGAGAGGTCCTGGGTTCAAATGTTGCCTCAGACATTTCCCAGCTGTGTGACCCTGGGAAAATCATTTAACACCACTTGCTTCGCCATTACCACTCTTCAGCCTTGGAGCCAATCCTGGTTCTAAGACAGAAGGTAAGGGTTTAAAAAAAAAAGGAGTGTTCTATTTGGGGTACAATAGGAGTTATTCTTTGAGAAGGGACAGTGACATTTTAAAAAAGAAAACATTAATGAAATATTTACTTTTTTGTTTTCAGAGTGCTGGCCCTAGAATCTATGGTCTCAGATTTGAATACCAAGTCTGACCCTAATCTCTTCAGTGACCTTAGCAATTCTTATAACCTCCCTAGGATTCAGTTTGCCCAATTGTAAAATGAAGAGGTGAGACTAGGGGACTTCTGGGTGTGATAGAGGTTTCAAACTCAAGAACTGGAGTTACAGTCTAGGAAATTGCTGGAGCCTCAGCCACAGTGGGGGAGGGGCCCCAGGAGATGTTCTGGAATCTTGGGAGAGGAAGAGTTTCTGTCAGAGAGAGGCAGTTAGCTCTCTCAATCCTGAGACAGCCTAAGGAAAAGTCTGGACAAGACTGCTCCTGAGGAAAGACTTGTATCTTTCCCCTGATGATTGGACACCCTTCCCCCCACCCATTCCCAACTGAAGTGGCCATTTGAGAAGACACCAAGCAGCTGACAAGATCACCTGACAGCTCTTGGTGCCCTGGGTCTGAATCGGTGTCCAGCTGGGCCAAGACCAGGACCATCCATGCCTGAATCTCCCAGGGTCCAAGGCTGCCAAGGCCTGGGTTCCCCAACTTCAGGAGGGAGGTAAGGGTAGCTAGAATACAGACACTTTTCCCTCTTTCCTCACAAAAACCCTTCCTGCAGCCATTTCCTTGTGTTATTCCCAAATTGATCAGTTAGAATAAAGTTTGTTGTCTTTCTCCAACTGACTCTAGTGTGAGTGGAAACCAGTTCCAGTTTGAGGGGGGGAGGGTAACTGTGTGTGTGTGTGTGTGTGTGTGTGTGTGTGTGTGTGTGTGTGTGTGTGTGTGTGTGTGTGTGTAAAGACTTTAATAGTTAAAGGAAGTCAAGAGGCATTTTGGGGTTGAGCAGCCATAGCTGAGGGGAGGCTGAAGTGGGGAACTACTCACTTCTCCTCTCCCTTGGCCAAGTTAAACAGCAGCTGTCTCCCCTTAACCCTACTTTGAGAGGGGAGGTCTCTACTCTTTCTCCCTCTTTCTCTTTACCACCAGACTAACCCTCTATTACATGGGGTAGCTTCCAGCTCTAGAACTATGATCTTAATTGAGTCTTCTTTTATGACCACAATTCCCAGGGGGAAAAAATCATCTAGAAGTAGCATTTTTTTTTACTCTACTTTCTACCCTCCCTTTCCTTTTTCAATCTTTTCTATGACACCACTCCTGTACTGAAACCTTTGTCTGAAGTTACCTGTAACCTCTAACTACTAATTCCAAATAGTCTTTCTTAGTGCTCATCTCTTTACTTCTCCATAGAATATGATACCTGCCAATCACCAACTCCTCACAAAATTTCTCCTACCTGGGTTTTGTGTAATTGGAAATCCATTACCCTTAAAACTACATTTCCCACTGACTTCCTGTCATTATGTGCTGATGTAGACAGGGGGATATATTAGGTGGGGTTCCTGGTCTCCTCTCTTTGCTTCCTGTCTGTGAGTGTGGTGGAGCGTGGGGTTTTTGAACACGTAGATTAGCCATGGGCATGTGGTTTTTATTTTGTTACCTTTTTATTTCTAATGATCATTAATACATATCTTAAAATATACTATTTTAAATTATATATTAATTTTAATTTTTAATGACAAAGTTTGCTTGTCCTATCTATCTGACTATTCTCTGTTTTTCTTTGCTGGATTATCATTCATGTCTCACTCCCTAAATGTTCATGTCTCACTCCCTAAATGTGACTATTCCCCAAAAGCCATCTTTTTCTTCTTCCTTCCTTCCTTCCTTTCTTCTTTCTTTCTTCCTTTCTCTTCTTCTACTTCTCCTCTTTCTTCTCCTCCTTCATCATTCTCTCTCTCCCTTTCCTTTTTCTCTTAATGATATCATTACCTCTTGGCATGTAGTAGTTGAAACTACTGCTTATTGATTAATTATCTTCCATAAGTTTAATTATGTTGACTTTCAGATCTATTCTTTCATATCTAGCCTCTCTCCTGAACTCCAGTCCTAACCAACTCCCTGATAAAGACCTACTCCATGCCTAGAATATATTACCTCTTCATCTCCATCTTTAAGAATCACTACCTTCCTTCAAGAGAAAGAGAGTATGGTGCAATTCAAAACACACTGAATCTGAAACCACAGAATTCAAGTCACAATGTGACCTGGGGCAAGTGATTTATCCTGTCTGGGTTTCAGTTTCCTATTCTGGACTGAACCAAATGGTCTCCAAGGTCTAAATCAGCTCTAAATCTATAATCTTATGATCTTCCAAATGGTTCTGCTCATATCCAGGTCCTTGAGAAACCTTTTCTGATATGCCTAAATATCTATACTTGCTTATTCTTCTTCCTATTATTATGTATATATTTCTGTTTAGATATTATACCCTCCTAGTATACTGTAAATTCCTAAAAGTAATCAATCAGTCAATAAGCAAGGGTTGTTTTTCATTTTGTCTTTTTTTTTCAGGTTTAACACTGTACATTGCGAATGGGCAAAAATGGATGTAGAAAATGGAGAGATAACATCATAACACAACATAAAAGAATAACTGGAGTGGATCTAATTACTAGTAGATGAATATCACATTGACAATTTAATTTTATCTTGTATCCTATCAAAAAAACAGGGGTCCTTTACTATTCATTATATTTGAGATGTATCGCTACCAATAGTGGCTTAACAGAGTCCACAAGTATGTGCACTTTAGAGTCCATTTTTCCATAGAGTTCCACTTTCCGATCAAGGAAGATCGACATCAGAAGGTGATTTAACCCATTTATCTTAAAGAATGATTCTAGAATGATTAAATGTTATAACTTCATTCCTAAAAGTATTTTTTAAATTCAAAGACATTTAAAAATATTTATGGATTTTCAATGTCTCAAGAATACTTTTTGCTGAGGTAGGAAGTTCCCTAAAACAGAAGCTAAAAAGGTTAATTTATTCTGATAGAAAAATGATTAACATGGTCTAAGATTACCTTCCTCTAATTAACCTTGCACATTATTGAGAACTTAAAAAGAAGAATGTAGATGGCAAAAATACCACTTAGAAAAAATCTAGCTGAGCAGGTTTTAAGACAGTACCCCTTTGGGAATGATAATCATTATATTTGGTAGCCATTGGGGACACTTAAAATCATCTTTACATGTGAGACAGAAACTGAAATAGTTTCTAATGGAATCTGTTTTAGTAGAATATAATGTTTAACATAGCATTAACTAATCTGTTTTGATACCTAATTAGAGTTTAAAATGAGTCTTATACAAAGATCTACAAGAAAAATAAAAGTACATTTATATTAAATATAAATCTTGCTTAAATGTAGCACCTTTCTAGTTAAGAAAAAAAATTGCTTCCTCAACAGAAAACTTCAGTCATGTTCTTAAACAGTCTTAATGAGTGTTATAACCTAATAAACATCCAGATGTTTATTTTTACATGCCACATTATTATTAACCAAAGCCAACACATTTTTTCTCATTTTGTAATAAGTTTCTAACCAGTACTTCTGGCTACCTAAAAATATTGTTTTTAAAACTGCCATACTTAAACCAGGAAAGAAGATAGACTCTAGACTTCCTCATATCTTGGGGGATTCATTTACCATGTCTCTTTCTCTTATTTATATGAAAAACTACAACATCATATACACATATTCAAAAATATGTATGTAGACATAAGTATATATGTATATATATATTTAAAAGAAAAGAAAAAACTACAGCATCAAAGTAAAATTAAAGAAACAAGTCATTTTAAAAGTTGTTACATAAGTGGTTTAAAATAGGTTTTCCCTAGTTTTGTACATTTCCACCTCTAAAACAGAGGATTAAAAAAAGAGAGAAAAAATGGTCAACTCTTAATTGTCCAAAATAATGGAAGCAAGAAGTAGCATGGATAAGGAATTGGGGGGTGGGAGGGGGGAGTTAAATATTTTTAAAATTCACATTTGCCTTTGTCAGAAACTCAGAGACACAGGTTCAGAGATGGGCGTCTTTCCTGACAGCAGACCTTGGAAAGAGAATAAATGAAAAGGTATAGTCCTATGGTTCACTAACATCTGTCAATAGCAACTGGAGCAACAAAACAAAAGGCTAGTCTTGTGATTAGACTGTGAAAAAGTCAGATGCCAGTTTTTTCAGCAATAACCACATGTGTAAATAGAAATTATTGTCAATGTACTGTTTTTAAACATGACAGCATTTATATCATCCAACAAGTAGTGAAGCAATTAGCTGATTTCTATTGGCTGGCTATGGCATTGACCCAACCAAAGGATCATTTTCTCCTCAATAGTGATGCTGATTTGCCAGACATAATTATAACTTAAACCATGAGTAAGAAGGAAATCCTATTTAGATATGATGACAAGGGACCAATACTTCTTCATCCTGTATGACTTTAAATACAAAAGTAGGAACTAATGAATAGTCCTCATTGAACAATAAACCAAGAGATGGAGGACATTACATAAAAAAAATTCACTAGTCACATCAATTATTATAAAAACTAATTTTTACATTAGGAATAATGCAGGAAAATATTAATTAAAAGGCAAATAAAAGAGTGGAGAACAAGGACACAGAGTAGTCATGGACATATGTGGAAATAGAAATAAATAAATACAAGAAGGGGCAGCTGGTGATTCAGCGGATAGAGTACAGGGCCTGAAGTCAGGAAGACTCATCATACTGAGTTCAAATCTGGCCTTAGACACTCATTGGCTGTATGACTCTGGGCAAGTCATTGAACCCTGTTTGCCTCAGTTTCCTCACCTATAAAATAAGTCAGAGAAAGAAATGGCAATCCACTCAAGTATCTTTGCCAAGAAAGTTCAAAATTGGGCCACAAAGACTGGGAAACAACTAAATAATAACCTCAGCTTTAAGAGTTTTCTTTTCATTTTTACTCACAGTAACTTGCCTAATACACACCCTATTTCCCAAGCAATCCAAGTTAATATTTGTCCCTGCTTAACACAAACACAATGGTAATTCTTTCCATGATATAATTCGTTTTTAATTTTGCTTATTTCCTTTCATAAAGAAAACACATGTCCTTGGAGAAAGTGATCTTCTGGGAGATGAGATAATAGCAGAAATAATTAAGTCTATCCCAAGCATACAATGCTGTTCCTTCTCTTTTATAAGAAAACAAAAACATAGAGTTACTGTACCAAATCCTACACATGTATATTAGTAGATATAAATAGAATTTATTTATAGTAAAATGAACTTTAAACACAGAGGAAAGCAAATAAATTGTCAGAAGATGAGATTTTGGGGACAGCTTTGTTTTCTTTATTTTAAACAAACTTGTATTAATTATGAAACTTTGTTATTAAAAGACCTGTTATTTTTACCAAAAAAGGATACCAATTCAACTAAGTAAAATTAGATTTAAACTAAGAAAAAAGCTACACATTATATCTCTTATGTAAACTTTTTTGTTTTTAAGATGAGGTAAAGGCAATGCTTAATAAAACATCAATTAATCAGCACCTATGCTACAATGGAGTTAAAAAAAAAAACACTAAACAGCCCATCTGCAAAGAGCTTACATTCTCCCAAGGGAGACAATGTATATATAAAAGTATCCATACACTTTATAGAAGATTTGGAAGGGAGGGAAGATGCTTGTAGCTGGGGATATAAGAAATGAGCAGAAAGCATTTGAGCTGAATCCAAAAGAAAACTAGAAATTCCAAGAGGCAACTATGAAGACAGGGTGCATTTTTAAGTATGAGGAACAACAAGGAAAAAAGTACAGATGTGGGAGATATGTGAAGACTAGCAAGTAGACCAGTATGACAACCACAGGGTGAGAAGGGAATGATGTGAAAGGGAAGGGCAAGCTTTTTTCCCTATATCATTTAATAACAGTTTTCAACGTTTTCCATAATTATAAGATCTGAATTATCTCCTTCCCTCCCTTCCTTCTCCCCTTCCAGAGATGATAAGCAATTTGATCTGCATGAATAGTCACATAAAACCAAAGCTCCCAAATAAAAACATAAAGTCAAAAAACCATATGCTTTCATCTGTATTATGACTCCAACAGTTCTTTCTCAGGCGGTGGATAGCATTCTTTGTCATAAGTCCCTCAGAAGTGTCCTGTTGCATGTATTGCTGAGAGTAGCTAAGTCTTTCTAAGTTGATTATCCTACAAAATTGCTGCTACTATGCATGATGCCTTCCTGGTTCTGCTTAATTTGCTCTGCATCAGTTCATGTAGGTCTTTCTAGGTTTTTCTGGTTGCATACGGTTCATCACTTCTTATAGCACAATAGTGTTTCATCACCATTCTAGACCACAATTTGTTTAGCCATTTCACAGTTGATGGACATCTCCTCAATTTCTATTTCCTTACCACCACAAAAAGAGATGCTATGAATATTTTTGTACAAAATGATCCATCTAGGCAAGTTTTAAAGAATTTTACATGCCAAACAAAAGAGTATTATGCATATACTTCTTGTCACTCCCATTAAAATATAAATTATTTTTAATCAGGGATCATTGCCATCTTTGTTCTTATATTATCAGTACTCAACAGAGTGACTGGCATATAGTAGGGACTTGCTGATTGATAGGAAAGCACAGTTTCGTGGAAAGATGAAGCTAGAAACCAGATGGTATGAAGAAGAGAGCAAGAAGAGGCATTAGTTGAAGACAGGCTTTTCAAGGAGTTTGACTAAGGAAAGGAAATTGGGTTATATAGTAACATTTAATAGGGAGGATGACATCAAAAGAAGGCTTTTAAAGGAATGAGAAAATGTACTTTTTTTTAAGAATGAAGATTATAAAGAGAGAAGGAATAATTTAGAGTAGGGGTCAGAGGAGTGCAATCTGTTAGAAAAGACAGAAAGAGAAAAGGTCATGGATTTGACTTAGCAAGAAAAGAGATGAGATTGGAATAGAGGAGGAAATAGCACAAGCTAATGTCTAATTGTGAGATCAGAAGTAAAGGTTGTGAAATGAGAAAGCTGGCAGCTGAGAGCTTTGATATTCTTGCTGAGGGTGAGAATCTCAGCAGAGAGTGAAGGGAAAGAATTCTTTGGGAGCTTAGGGGACAGAGAGTTTGGAAAAGTCTTTCTGGAGAGTGGGATAAAGAATCAGTTTAGAAGAGAAAATAGATTTTTGTAACTAAAAAATGTTGATTGTTTTTTTTAAAAAACTCAATTAGAGAAGAATAAAAAAAAATTATTGTCTTGCTATGGAGAGGACCCAGTTGAGATAAAGTAATATAATGAGCCATAATTAATTATTTTGGTGCAATTAGGATATCCAGGGTATATGTCCTCAGATCAGTTTTGTAAATAATGATTTAAAAATAATACAAGGGGGAGCGGCTGGGTGGCTGAGTGGCTTGAGAATCAAGCCCAGAGATGGGAGGTCCTGTGTTCAAATGTGGCCTCAGACACTTCCTAGCTGTATGACCCTGGGCAAGTCACTTAACCCTCATTGCCTAGCTCTTACCACTCTTCAGATGGAAGGTAAGGATTTAAAAGAAAATGAAAAATAATAACAATAGGGGGATAGCTGGGTAGCTCAGTGGATTGAGAGCCAGGCCTAGAGACAGGAAGTCCTAGGTTCAAATTTGGCCTCAGACACTTCCCAGTTGTGTGACCCTGGGCAAGTCACTTAACCCCCATTGCCTTGGAACCAATACACAGTATTGATTTCAATATGGAAGGTAAGGGTTTAAAAAAATAATAAAATAAAATAATACAAGGAAGAAAAGAAAATAATATAAGAAGTAATTAGAGCATATTCAGTAAAGCAAGAGGGAAAATTGCTATAGTGGTTCACAGATAAGTGTTTTAATAACAATATGCACCATCTGATAGTGTCTTATTTTAACTAATTATTCTTAGTAAGTAGGACCTAAACTAAATTATTCCTAAGCTGCTGAAGAAGTGAATGTTTTATTCACCTGTAAAGCCAACAAATCTTTAAATTTTCAAGAACTAATATTTTAAATTTTCACACATTCTACATGTTGGCGTCCTGAGGCAAAGCTCTACCCATCCTACCTTAGTTACAGTTCTTATGACTCCAAGTATTCCTCAGCAGCTTATAACTTGATCCCTTGTTTCCAGAAAACCAGAATCTAGTGCTTCATCCCTCTAGCTATTATTACCAGTTCAAATGCTTTCAGCTAGAGTAAGTATATAGATATAGATATCTTCTACCTATAGATACATATAGCCTATATCTATCTATCTATCCATCTATCTATCTATCTATCTATCTATCTATATACTATACATATTATATAATCAGTGTGTGTGTGTATGGGAAAGGATAAAGAGGTGATTCAGCTAGTATGTCAATATTTCTCATGCAAAACAATGCATTCCAGCAAACTTAGTCACATATATACTGATATAACATATGTTTTGACTTTGAGGCTACTCTATCATGAAATGAGTAGAAATGCATGTGGTTATCACAATCAAGGAGATTAGCTCTCTTTGGAATCTCTGAGAAAAATAAGGTAGCAGTTGCTGCAATAGCCCGAACATGGTCACTGCTCTAATTTAAGCTGTCAACAAGAAGCAACAATCCCAATGGGTTGACCTGTTAGATGGTGGTTTCAGAGATGACTTTCTTAGAAAAGGGGAAGAAAAAGCCAAGAGAAAGAGGAGGATTTATTAATAAGAGGACCCACATTCAAATCTTAGCACTGTTACTGAAGTCACTTTGGACAAGTCAATTAATCTCTTTAGACCAAAATTCACTTCTCTGTTGAAAAACAAAACAAAACAAAACAAGGATTTGGACTGAAATGATATCTAAAATCCCTTATAAGTCTAAATCAAAGATCTTATGATTTCTCTGTGACAGAGTAGCATAGTCAATTTGTTGGTATTTGATATGAAACTTTCCCAAGATACTTGTGTCTGTGTTCCTCTGTGTTTTATATGTCCCCAAGGACATCTCTTCTGGGTTATGCAGCAAATTGCAGTCTTTGGCACAAAGAATATCAATGAGTTGGATGATCATCAATCAACAAGCATTTATTAAGTACTGACTATATTCTCTTGGGTGTGTCTTCATCAGAAATCATAGAACATTGATGAAGATCTTCAAAAGTTCAGACATATTCTCTTTCCCTTGACTTTATAAAATGTTACTCTTGTGCCTCCCTCTCAACCACTATCCCATTGGGATCAGTTCATTTCATCAATGAGCAGACACAAATCAGCACAATTTTTTTCATTTTCATTTTTTATTGTAGAAATAAAACCAGGTTTATTTATAATTGAAAAGAAAATATATACATTCAAATATAATATACCAGAGTAATGAACACAGGAATAGTAAAAAAATGTTCAAGACTTATAATTCAACCATGATCAAAGATTATTCTAAGTACCCTAGAAAATGCATCAAATCATTATGAATGCACTTAATTCCCATGATTTCTTTCAGATGTAATTTTATCTGCTTTGACCCCAAGGCCTCCAATAACTGAAGTTTTTCAATTTTGTAAAATATTTCATTTGGTCATAATATAACAAGAGTACAGGTATGAAGTTCATCTCCTCTCTTCCTCATCTCCTATCACTCAAGTGCTTTCTGTCTCTCACATTATGAAATAGCCTTATTCCTTATCAAGGCTAACTTACCTTTATCTCTGTTCCAAAGATGATGATTCCATCTCATCTCCAACAGATTTCTTTCCTCCATTATCCACACTCTATCACTTATTTTTTACTCTCTCCCTCCCTACTGGCTAGTTTCCTA
This sequence comes from Monodelphis domestica, assembly GCF_027887165.1. NCBI lineage: Eukaryota > Metazoa > Chordata > Mammalia > Didelphimorphia > Didelphidae > Monodelphis > Monodelphis domestica. The sequence goes on along the minus strand of NC_077229.1, from coordinate 470,753,956 downwards.
CTGCCTACAAATATGCTAATCCTTTATCCTATCATCCTTTGTCTCTTTTGTTTTTTGTATCTAAACTCCTCAAAAATACTGGTTACATTAGGTGACTCCATTTTCTCTCCTCTTACTCTCTTCTTAACACCTTCCATTAAAAATGCCCTCTCCAAAGTTACTAAAGATCAAATCCAATGGCTTTTTCTCAATTCTCATTCCCTGATCTCTCTGCAAACTTTGACACTGTTGATCATGCTCTCCTTGGTACATAGTAGGTGCTTAATAAATATTTGCTGGTTGATTGAAATAAAAGTCATCACTATAATAATGCAATGAAGCAAGTTCATTCTAAAGGGTTGGGAAGATTCCATAGAAATAAAGGGAAGTGGGGTAGTAGCAAGTGAGAGGTTAGCATATGGAGTATGGCATAATAAATATGACTACTGACTACTTATGAGTGCAAATTCACATATGTGCTATTGTAAAATGAACTATCCTTTTGAAAACTGGTTTTGTTTTACATGTTTCCCGAGATTATGTAGCCTGTCATTATGTAAGATAACACATTTAAAAAAATTTAGCTCCTTTGGTAAATTAAAGTAAATTATTTTGAAAATTTCAGATATCTGCTAATTATTTTTGCCACCTTTCCTTGTTTTTTATTATAGTATTTAAACCATCTTTCAGATTTAAAAAAGGGCTGGATTTGTGTTATATGAATGAAGAAATTCCAAAATTTTACTCTATTATATAAGTCATCTATGTTTCTAAATTTCAATAATATGAGATATCTAATACCAAATATATCATCTGTGCTTTTAAAAATTCTAAAATAAAAAAGGCAAACTTTCCAACGAACTAAATTAAAACAAACACATTTTCTTCAGAACTGAACATAGGGAATGATAAACTTTTAAAGAAATTTTGCAAGTGTCCAAAAAATTATGCTACTAGAAATTATCAAGATATGGTTCATTAAAAAAATAATGAACCCATTTTAAATAATTTCTTATAATTCAGTGAAGTCTAAATTACTTAACAAAAACATACCATTTTAAAATACAAATATTAGACCAGAATTTAATGTCTCTTACTAAAAAAGTTTATGTTAGCGACTCAAATGAAGTAATATGTAGAAAGTAGTTTTAAAAAATGAAAAACTCTTTATAAATATCAATTGTTATCATCATCTATCTAAAAAATTTACCTAACCAATGAAAAAATAAATGATGGGAATTTTTTGAAATATGTTTTAGCAATAAAGTGAAAATCTCCATCTTTACATTTTCCTCCCAAACATGTTATTTCATCAATTAAGGAAATTGTGTGGAAATTCTCCTCACCCATGCAGATCGATACTGTAATTTATGGTCTTAAAAAGTTGCCTAGGAACATTAATGCATTGCTGGTGGAGTTGTGAATTGATCCAACCATTCTGGAGGGTAATCTAGAACTATGCCCAAAGGGCACTAAAAGACAGCCTGCCCTTTGATCCAGCCATAGCACTGCTGGGTTTATACCCCAAAGAGATAATGAGGGAAAAGACTTGTACAAGAATATTTATAGCTGCGCTCTTTGTGGTGGCAAAAAATTAGAAAATGAGGGATACTCTCCAATTGGGGAATGGCTGAACAAACTGGGTATCTGTTGGTGATGAAATACTATTGTACTCAAATGAATAATAAACTGGAGGGATTCCATGTGAACTGGAACTGATGCAGAGTGAAAGGAGCAGAACCATGAGAACATTGTACACAGAGGCTGATACACTATGTATGTAATGGACTTCTTCATTAGTGGCAATGCAATGATCCAGAACAATTCTGAAGGACTTATGAGAAAGAACACTATCCACATTCAGAGGAAGATCTGTGGGAGTAGAAACACAGAAGAAAAACTACTACTTGATTACATGGGTCAAGGAAGATATTCCTTACCGATCTCAAACTGTATGCTCCTAGGGCACCGAAATTCAAAACGAACAACAGGATAGATTCCGGGAACCCTCCTCCTGGACCTGGATCAAAAGGTACACCCCCCCAAAAGCCAGAACCCAAGATCACTCGGATCTAAGGAGTAGGCAGAAGGAAGGTCCCAGGACCCATCCCCCCCAACCCAGAGCTCTGAGTTGGAGGCAGCAGCAGGAACCTCAGAACCAGCAAAAAGGCCTCAGGGCTGGCTATTCTGAAGGCCGCACCCTGAAAACAACCTAAACCAGACTTGGGGGCACCAAACACAGACAGCAGGGAAACAGAGAGAGACGGGGGTGGGTGAGGGGGAAGCCTGTAGCCCCCTGGCTGGATCCTTCCATCTGAGTCTCACAAAAGGTCCCTGCCTCCAGGCATACTCAGTCCAACCCAGCTGAAGTTAATCCTATCAGAAGCCCTAGGAGCTCTGGGAAGCCACGGCCCCTCCCCCCTCAGAGTGCAGGCTCTTCTGGCCCGCAAAGGCACTGAGATACCTTGCAGACAGTGCCAAGCCAGGCTCAGAGCGTGGAAGTAAGACAATGAAGAAGCATCAGGAGGGAACTGAGAGCAGTAACACCCCAAACCCCGGGCTTCCCCGGGAAGACAGAACAACAGCTGCATAGAACAGACAATTTGCCTAGGGCTAATTCCTCTGAACACCAGACAGAGATAAGAAAAGCTAGTCCTCCCCACTCAGATAGAGATGGAAAACAGCACAGAAAAGCTTCAAAATGCCAAGAAAAACAAGAAGAAGGGGGCGACTTTGGACACATTTTATGGAGCAAAAATACAAAATACAGAGGAGATAGAAGAGGAAACACAAGCAAATGCCCCGAAACCTTCCAAAGGAAATGGAAACTCTCCACAAAATCAGGAAGAATTTGAATCAGGAATGATAAAAAAAGATGGAAGCCTTCTGGCAGGAAAAGTGGGAAATAATGCAAAAGAAATTCATGCATCTACAAAACCAGTTTAACCAAACTGAAAAGGAAAACCAGGCTTTAAAAGTCAGAATCAGGCAACTGGAAGACAACAAGCATGTAAAAAAGCAAGAATTAATAAAGCAAAGCCAAAAGACCAAGAAATTAGAAGAGAACATAAAATATCTCACTGACAAGGTCATAGACTTGGAAAATAGAGGGAGAAGAGACAATTTAAGAATAATTGGACTACCAGAAAAGCCAGAAATAAACCGCAAACTCGACATCATAATACAAGATATAATCAAAGAAAATTGCCCAGAGATTCTAGAACAAGGGGGCAATATAGCCACTGACAGAGCTCACAGAGCACCCTCTACACTAAATCCCCAAAAGACAACTCCTAGGAATGTAATTGCCAAATTCCAAAGCTTTCAAGCAAAAGAAAAAAATCTTACAAGAAGCCAGAAAAAGACAATTTAGATATAAAGGAATGCCAATCAGGGTCACACAAGACCTTGCAAGTGCCACTCTGAATGACCGTAAGGCATGGAACATGATTTTCAGAAAGGCAAGAGAGCTGGGCCTTCAACCAAGAATCAGCTATCCATCAAAACTGACTATATACTTCCAAGGGAAAGTATGGGCATTCAACAAAATAGAAGATTTCCAAGTTTTTGCAAAGAAAAGACCAGAGCTCTGTGGAAAGTTTGATATTGAAAAACAAAGAGCATGGAATACCTGAAAAGGGAAATATGATGGAAAGGGAAAAGGAGAAAAATGTTATCTTTTTCTTTCATTCAAACTCTCTTCTATAAGGACTACATTTATATCAATCTATGTATATTAATATGTGGGGGAAATGTAATGTGTAAATAGGGGGAAAAGAAAAACCAAATAGAATAATCTTTCTCACACAAAGATTCACACGGGAAGGGGAGGGGAAGAAAACTCCTATAAGAAGGAGAGGAAGAGAGTTTTTACTTAAACCTTACCCTCAGGGAAATCAACTCTGAGAGGGAAGAACATCCAGATCCATTGGGATCTTGAATTCTATCTTACCCAACAAGGGTCTGGAGAAGGGAAAACCTAGGGGGTAGGCGGGAGGGAACACAAAAAAAGGAGGGAAGAAGAGGGGGGAGGGAGAGGGAACAAAAAGGGAGGGACTAAAAAGGGAAACATATCAAGGGAGGGGACAAGGGGAGCTGATTTAAAGTAAATCACTGGATTAAAAGGTAGAGCTGAAGAAGAAAGGTTAGAATTAGGGAAGGATATCAAAATGCCAGGGAGTCCACAAGTGACAATCATAACTTTGAACGTGAATGGGATGAACTCACCCATAAAATGTAGACGAATAGCACAATGGATTAGAATCCAAAACCCTACCATATGTTGTCTTTAAGAAACACACATGAGGAGGGTAGACACCCACAAGATCAGAATTAAAGGATGGAGTAAGACCTTCTGGGCCTCAACTGACAGAAAGAAGGCAGGAGTTGCAATCATGATATCTAATAAAGCCAAAGCAAAAATAGACCTGATTAAAAGGGATAGGGAAGGTAATTATATTTGGTTAAAAAGGACTTTACATAATGAGGAAATATCACTAAACAACATGTATGCACCAAATAATATAGCACCCAAATTTCTAATGGAGAAACTAGGAGAATTGAAGGAAGAAATAGACAGTAAAACCATATTAGTGGAAGACTAGAACCAACCATTATCAAATTTAGATAAATTAAAAAAAAATAAGAAAGAGGTAAAAGAAGTGAATGAAATCTTAGAAAAATTTAGGATTAATAGACATATGGAGAAAAATAAATAGGGACAAAAAGGAATACACCTTCTTCTCAGCACCACATGGCACATTCACAAAGATTGACCATACACTAGGTCACAGAAACATGGCATACAAATGCAGAAAAGCAGAAATAATAAATGCAGCACAAGGCGATAAAAATAATGATCAATAATGGTACATGGAAAACCAAATCAAAAATTAATTGGAAATTAAACAATATGATACTCCAAAATCGGTTAGTTAGAGAAGAAATCATAGAAACAATTAATAATTTTATCGAGGAAAATGACAATGGCAAAACATCCTTCAAACCTTTTGGGATGCAGCCAAAGCAGTAATCAGAGGTAAATTCATATCCCTGAGTGCATATATTAACAAACTAGGGTGAGCAGAGACCAATGAATTGGAAATGCAAATAAAAAAACTCTAAAGTGACCAAATTAAAACTCCCCAGAAGAAAACCAAACTAGAAATCCTAAAAATTAAGGGGAAATTAATAAAATCAAAAGTGATAGAACTATTGATTTAATAAATAAGACAAGAAGCTGGTACTTTGAAAAAAAACAAACAAAATAGACAAAGTACTGGTCAATCTAATTTAAAAAAGAAAAGAAGAAAAGCAAATTAACAGCATCACCTCTGATGAAGAGGAAATTAAGGCAATCATTAAAAAGTACTTTGCCCAATTATATGGCAATAAATACACCAATTTATGTGATATGGATGAATATATACAAAAATACAAACTGCCTAGACCAACAGAAGAATAAATAGAATTCTTAAATAATCCCATATCAGAAAATGAAATCCAACAGGCCATCAAAGAACTTCCCTAAGAAAAAATCCCCAGGGCCCGACGGATTCACAAGTGAATTCTATCAAACATTCAGAGAACAGTTAATCCCAATACTATACAAACTATTTTACATAATAAGCAAAGAGGGAGTTTTACCAAAGTCCTTTTATGACACAAACATGGTACTGATTCCAAAACCAGGCAGGTCAAAAACAGAGAAAGAAAATTATAGACCAATCTCCTAAATGAATATAGATGCAAAAATCTTAAATAGGATACTAGCAAAAAGACTCCAGCAAGTGATCAGAAGGATCATCCACCATGATCAAGTAGGATTTATACCAGGGATTCAGGGCTGGTTCAATATTAGGAAAACCATCCACATAATTGACCATATCAACAAGCAAACCAACAAAAATCACATGATTATCTCAATAGATGCAGAAAAAGCTTTTGATAAAATACAGCATCTATTCTTATTAAAAACACTAGAAAGCATAGGAAAGAAGGGTTGTTCCTAAAAATAATAAACAGTATATATCTAAAACCATCAGCTAATATCATCTGCAATGGGGATAAACTAGATGCATTCCCAATAAGATCAGGAGTGAAACAAGGATGCCCATTATCACCTCTACTATTTGACATTGTACTAGAAACACTAGCAGTAGCAATTAGAGAAGAAAAAGAAATTGAAGGCATCAAAATAGGCAAGGAGGAGACCAAGTTATCACTCTTTGCAGATGACTTGATGGTCTACTTAAAGAATCCTAGAGATTCAACCAAAAAGCTAATTGAAATAATCAACAACTTTAGTAAAGTTGCAGGATACAAAATAAACCTGCATAAGCCATCAGCATTTCTATACATCTCCAACACAGCTCAGCAGCAAAAACTAGAAAGAGAAATCCCATTCAAAATCACCTTAGACAAAATAAAATACCTAGGAATCTATCTTCCGAGACAAACACAGGAACTATATGAACACAAATACAAAACACTCTCCACACAACTAAAACTAGACTTGAGGAATTGGAAAAACATTAACTGCTCATGGATAGGAAGAGCCAATATAATAAAAATGAACATCTTACTCAAACTTATTTATCTATATAGTGCCATACCCATTGAATTGCCAAAAAATTTCTTTACTGATTTAGAAAAAACCATAACAAAGTTCATTTGGAATAACAAAAGATCAAGGATATCCAGGGAAATGATGAAAAAAAATACAAAGGAAGGGGGCCTTGCAGTCCCAGGTCTCAAACTATATTACAAAGCAGCAGTCATCAAAAAAATTTTGGTACTGACTAAGAGACAGAAAGGAGGATCAGTGGAATAGACTTGGGGCAAGTGACCTCAGCAAGACAATATATGATAAACCCAAAGATCCCAGCTTTTGGGACAAAAATCCACTATTCGATAAAAACGGCTGGGAAAATTAGAAGACAGTGTGGGAGAGATTAGGACTGGATCAACACCTCACACCCTACACAAAGATAAATTCAAAATGGGTGAATGACTTGAACATAAAGAAGGAAACCATAAGTAAATTAGGTAAACACAGAATAGTATACATGTCAGACCTTTGGGAAGGGAAAGACTTTAAAATCAAGCAAGACATAGAAAGAGTCACAAAATGTAAAATAAATAATTTCAACTACATCAAAATTAAAAAGCTTTTGTACAAACAAAACCAATATAACTAAAATCAGAAGGGAAGCAACAAATTGGGGAAAAAATCTTCATAAAAACCTCTGACAAAGGTTTAATTACTCAAATTTATAAAGAGCTAAATCAATTGTACAAAAAATCAAGCCATTCTCCAATTGATAAATGGACAAGGGACATGAATAGGCAGTTTTCCGATAAAGAAACCAAAACTATAAATAAGCACATGAAAAAGTGTTCTAAATCTCTTATAATCGGAGAGATGCAAATCAAAACAACTCTGAGGTATCACCTCACACCTAGCAGATTGGCCAATGTGACAGCAGAGGAAAGCAGTGAATACTGGAGGGGATGTGGCAAAGTAGGGACATTGATTCATTGCTGGTGGAGTTGTGAACTGATCTAACCATTCTGGAGGGCAATTTGGAACTAGGCCCAAAGGGCGATAAAGGACTGTCTGCCCTTTGATCCAGCTATAGCACTGCTGGGTCTGTACCCCAAAGAGATAATGGACAAAAAGACTTGTACAAAAATATTCATAGCTGCACTCTTTATGGTGGCCAAAAATTGGAAAACGAGGGGATGCCCATCAATTGGGGAATGGCTGAACAAATTGTGGTATATGTTGGTGATGGAATACTATTGTGCAAAAAGGAACAATAAAGTGGAGACTAGAAAGACCTACAGGAAGTGATGCAGAGCAAGAGGAGCAGAACCAGGAGAACATTGTACACAGAGACTGATACACTGTGGCATAATTGAACGTAATGGACTTCTCCATTAGTGGCGGTGTAATGCCCCTGCACAATCTGCAGGGATCTAGGAGAAAAACACTATCCACAAGCAGAGGGCAAACTGTGGGAGTGGAAACACCAAGGAAAAGCAACTGCTTGACTACAGCAGTTGAGGGGACGTGTCTGAGGAGAGACTCTAAACGAACACGCTGATGCAAATACTAACAACATGGCAATGGGTTAGAATCAAGAACACATGTGATACCCAGTGGAATCACGCATCGGTTATGGGGAGGGGGGGGAGGAAAAGAAAATGATCTTTGTCTCTAATGAATAATGCTTGGAAATGATCAAATAAAATATTATTTAAAAAAATAATAAACCCAAGTCTCAGCCAAGCAGCTTTTCCTGTGAAACCTGTGCTACAGGTTGAATATGAAAATTGTGTCCTATTCATCATTCTGCCAACACCAGCCCACCTCCAAGACCCCATCCCCTGTGGGAGGCTGGACCCCCACAGCATAGAATCAATATTATGTGTTGGTTCCAAGGCAGAAGCGTGGTAGGGCTAGGCAATGAGGATTAATTAAGTTATTTGCCCAGGGCCACACATAGCTAGAAGTGTCTGAGGCCAGATTTGAACCCAGGCTCTTCTATCTCTAAGCCTGGCTCTCACTCCACTGAGCCATCTCTGCCCCTAAAATAGCCTCTTTTTTATTAAAGGGCAAAATCTGTTACTATTATTCAGAAAATGATGGTCATACTGCCTGAAGCAAATGTATATATTTCATAAACAATGATGTAAATATTTAATTCCATCTGTATCTAACAAGCATGTCTTCTTTTAAAAATCTTAATAGAATCACCATAAAGGCAGTTTGCTAAATTTAATAGTATTTAAGAATAGAAGTCTGAGAATATCCATTTTATATATTAATTTTTAAAGCCATCACATATTTAGACAACTTAAATATATTCCAACAGAAAAACCTCAATAAAGTCAACAATGGTCTTGTAATATGTTTTCCAGACATTCCTCGTTTCAAACAAACTGGAATGTGTCACACATCAATATTTCCTTTGTCACCTTTATACATTCATATAAGCCATCCTTTTCTCCCCCATCCCAACTCTGATGCACTTGATTTTATCTCCTCCTGAATTTCATCTCATTTCCCCACTTGGGTTGTTTTTTGTTTTTTTTGATGCTGCCTTCTTCTGATTTTCCCCTGACTATTACTGCTCAGTCTCCTTTGTTGCTTTTTCATCTATATCATACTCACTAAAGTAGATATCCCTCAAGGCTTTGTACTTGGCTCTTTCCTCTTTTCCCTCTATATTAGGTATCTTTCACCTTTTTTTTTATCAGGGACCTCTTTGGCAGTTTGGTGAATGAATGAACGAATGATTTATAAATTTATAAAAATTTATAAATTTATAAAAAATATAAATAAAATGATTTATAAAATATGAAAAAACACTGTGCTAAGGACTGGAGATACAAACAGAAAGTCTCTGACCTCAAGGAACTCCCATTCTACTGAAGGAAGTCACATATATGGAAGGTTTCAGCTGCAAATCAAATGGAAAGTTCCCATGGTCCTTAAGGTGCAGCAGAACAGATGGTAATAACTCTCCTTTAATGTTATTTCCATTGATAAAAATCATATGTTTCTGATGTTGAACCATTTGGCAGGGCCAAGGATTCTGATGACAAGAACTTTTATTTATCAGTCTTCAGCAGCTGTGGGTGCAGCACCTACAGGAGCAGTGACCAGCCTGCACCTTCACAAGGCGTGTTTCCCAGGATTATAACTGAGAGCTGGAAGCACTGTTATTCCCAAGGCTTTTGGGTTCAAGGTCCTGGACTGTCCACATTTGAGTCAGAGAGGAGATGATCATTAAGATAGTTGTGGTGATTTGATTTGTTTGGCACACACTACTTCCTGTCTCTTCCTCAATGTGCCTTGTTGTTTTACCTGGTCCAACTTGCTTGCCATACATAGAGTGATTGTTTGGCCGGACCCCTCTCTAATCAGTCATGCTCACAAACATGGTATCATCCTTGATTCTTCAATAAAAGTTCGGTCATTTTCAGTCACATTCTACTTTTCATGACCCCATTTAGGGTTTTCTTGGCAAAGATACTGAAGAGGTTGGCCATTTCTTTCTCTAGCTCATTTTACAGATGGGGAAACTGAGACAAATAGGGTTAAATGACTTGCCTAGGGCTACACAATTAGTGAATGTCAAAGGCCAAATTTGAACTCAGGAAGATGTCTTCCTGACTCCATACTTGGCATTCTATCCACTGTGTCACCTAGCTGTCTCTACCAGAATTCTTACCTTTCTTCAAAGCTCAGTTCTGATAAGCAGGTAGGGAAGTAAAGATATGTAGGTAGTTATAGACAGATAGGCAGACAGATAGATAGATATGATGAACAGAGAATGTATTCTACTGAGTCACTACCACCATTTTCTTTGTCTTCTCCTTCCTCCTCTTCCTCTTCCTCTCTCACTGACTTGTGCTCTTCCTCTTCCTCTTTTCCCCCACTCCTCCCTTCTATTTACTATATCCTACTTCAGTAAAACGAGAGTTCCTTAAAAGGAGACTTTTTCTTTTTTGTATGTCTTTTCATCTCCAATACTTCATGTAGTACCTTAAACACAGTATTTAATAAATGTTTGCTGAATCAAATTTCCATTAAAGCATTCTTTAGTGGATTATGATTTACCTGAAAAAATCAGGGTAGGGTTCTTGGCACTTTTTTGTGTGTCACAGACCCTACAAGCAATGAGAAGAAGCCTGTGGATCCCTTCACAGAAAAATGTTTCTAAATGTATAAAAATAAAATATAAAAGATTACAAATAAAACAATTATACTGAAATATAATTATTTAAAAATTGTTTTAATTCATGGACTCCAAGGTTAAAACCTCTGCTAAAAAAGACAATGAACAGACAGTGATGTAAAACAAGAGCCAGAAAAGAAAGAAAAGGGTAGCTATTAAACACTTAAAAAATACACAGAAGAGACCCTGAACCCAGGGAGAGGGTTCAAAGAAGGACACAGACAAACAAGGCAATGTTGGTACTACCAGAATAAAGTGGTTGTTGTGATGATCAAATGAAGTAATAAATGTATAGTAATTGACACAGTACCTAAATCCTAGTAAGCACTATGTAAACAGTGAGTTAATATTATTAAAGTGTACACTAAAAAGAATTATATACATAAAAGAACTATTAACAAATATATGTATGTATGCATATATGTATATGAAATTTAATTCATGGCTTCATGTATAATTCCTATTTTCTGGCCTTCTTTATATCTGTAAATATTTGGGTTTATTGATCATTTTCTAGTTCTTAATTTAAAAAAGTAAACAAATATACAGATGACCTATATTGAAATGGGTGGAAATGGAAAGGTTTGTGTAAGCGCTGTATCAAGTTTGGATACACCACTCAGAGAGTAGGCCCAACAGGCAGCTTGTAGGACAAAACTATCTGACTAGTTGACAAAAAGGTAAAAACATCAATGACGAAGTTCATTAATATTCATGTAAAAGAGGAAGGGAGGACCAGGCCCAAAGGAGTCCCTAAGCTCTAAACTCTGGATACTCTTCCCCCCTTTCTACAGGCCTTGCGAGAGGCTGTCTTCAAGATCTTCCAGCTGCCTTTCACTCTACTCTCTATCTATAAACCCACACTATTTAGCTACCTGACCTAACTGGTCCTCCAAATTAATGGCAGACAAGTTTATAGTTCATCAAATTATGATAGCTCTGAACTCTTAGTGAGTTCACCCGCCCAGGCCTAAGCCAAGATGGCTCCAGGCCTTTCCCGTAGTCAAGCTTTACTGGATACTGGCAGTTCTCTTTCCAGCAGTCAGAAAACACTCAGGACACAGGATCTCACAGGAATGCAGGTAGATGAAATTGTGGAGACAGGGTTGACAGAATCTCAGGAAAGTAGGAACCTTTGGCTCCCCAGGGAACAGGGAGGCCAACTCCCACTTGGCTCAGACCAACCAAACCACAGGAAGTAACCTGTCTGATCAACTTCAGGGACAGGAAACCAGTGCCCAACTGCCTCACTGTGTCCAGTTTTATCTCTATACCAAGCTCTAGAATAGAGACGATGAAGTTCTGTGCGTACGGTAAGACCCTCTTGCCTTTAGTCTCTTGTGCAAAGTCTTTCTTTCTTTCTCTCTCACAATATGTATAATTCACATGCATACGTACCTTGACTTCCTTATGATTTTATCATTGCACTCAACTCCCAATAATAAATTTCCTCTATTAGTGCAGATTGGCACCTTCTCTGAAAACTAATGCCTTAAAAGTATTAGTTGCCTGTGTGGCAAGAACCTAAGGGACTAAGGGTGAGACAAAGCAAGGCTGACCACAAACTCAAAGAAACAACAAGAAGCAGACACTGGCTCTGGCTAGACATAAGTAAATAAATGAAAATGCCAAATAATACCAAAAATTATTGCAAATCTGGAGATTTTCCAAAAAATTGTTTTATAACAAGTACAAAGGCCTAAAGAAAAAGTGGATATAAGGATTACATAAATGGAAGAAATGAAGTAAGAGCTGAAAAATAAAATAAAAACTCTGGAGGAAAGAATTAGAAGAATAACTAAGAACTAAAAGGAGTAAACCTTATCTAAGACATAGGCTCTTTGGGGGGAAAAGAAAATAATTAACAGAAACCAAAGATTTCATGAGATAGCAAATATTAGAATAAAATAAAAAGATGGAAAAAAGAGGAAAAAATAAAATATCAATAATAATGTCCCTAGAAAAAAGGTCAAGGAATAATAATTTAAGAATCACTGGATTCCTTCTTCTGAGAGAATGTTGTACCTCCATGGATAATATCTCTGCCTTAAGAGAAAAGAACTGGAACACCTAGGGGGCAACTGACATCCAGAAGGTGAGAAAGACATGAACCAAGAGAGGAGGCTCCACGGCAAAGAAGAAAGAAAATGATTACAGGAAGGGCAAGAGATAGAAATGTACCACACAATCAGGAACTTGCGGAAATGTCCACCATAGGGTAATGCTCATATTCTCACTACCTTCTACAGGATTTGATACTGAATGAAACAAAACAAAACAAAACAAAACAAAAAAAAATAAGGAGGGAACAAAATCTACAAAGCAATAACACAGAAAGTATTTAGAAGATAAAACTATTTGATTAATACTTGGGTAAATTGGAAAACAGTATGACAAAAATTAGGTTTAGATCAGTAACTCATACTGTATATCAAGATAACATCAAAATGGGTATATAATTTAGACATAAAAGGTGACAATATAAGTAAATTAGAGGAACAAAGAATAGTTTACCTGTCAGATCTATGGAGAAGGGAAGAATGTAAGACCAAACAAGAGATATAGAAGATTACAAGATATGAAATGAATAATTTTGAATTTTGATTATATTAAGTCAAAAAGATCATACACAAACAAAACTAACCAAGATTAGAAAGAAAACACCAAACAGGCGGGGGGGGGAAGGGGGGGACTTTATAACAAGTTTCTCTGATAAAGGTCTAAATTCTCAAATTTATAAAGAACTAAATAAAATTCATAAGAATACAAGTCATTCTCCAATTGACAAATGGTCAAAGGATATGAATAAGCAGTTTTCAGATGAAGAAATCAAAGGTATCATATGAAAAATATGTTCTAAATTTCTCTTAATTAGAGAAATGCAAATTAAAACAACTCTGAGGTACCACCTCATGCCTATCAGATTGGCCAATATAACAATAAAGGAAAGCAATAAATATTGGAGGGAATTTGGCAAAATTGGGATATTAATGCATTGCTGGTAGAGTTGTGAACTGATCTATCCATTCTGGGGTGCAATTTGGAATTATAATGAAATTATAATGAATTATAATGAAAGGGTCATTTAAAAAATATATACCCTTTGATTATTAGGTCTGAATACTGGAGAGATTTCAAAAAGAGGGGAAAGGACTTATTTATACAAAAATATGTATAGCTGCTCTTTTTGTGGCAAGGAATTGGAAACTGAGGAGGTGCCCTTCAATTGGGGAACGGCTGAACAAATCTGGGTATATGATAATGAATACTATCATTCTGTAAAGAATAATAAACAAGATGATTTCAGAAAGAGCTAGAAAGACCTTCATGGCCTGATGCAGTGAAATAAGCAGTATCATGAAAACATTGTAAACATATAACAGCAATATCGATGATCAACTGTGAAAGATTCAATGACCCAAGACAATTTTGAAAGACTTATGACAAAGAATGTTCTCTACCTCCAGAGAGAGATCTGTTGGCGTAGGAATGCAGATGATGGAATACAGAGGAAAGCACACAGTTATCCTCTTGTTTATTTGGGTATATGTTTGGGGGGTTTGGTTTTATAAAATTACTCACAAAAATGAACAATATAGAAATATTTTGTGCATGATAATACATACAGAACCCAGATCAAATTGTCTACCCGGACTGCGAGTTGGAAAGGAAGGGATGCAGGGAGGAAAGTTATGTGGAAATTTGTTATTATATATAATGGGTATAAAAAAATTATATATATATATATATACATATTTTAAAATTGATCTTCCTAAAGCACAAGTCTGATCATATAATTTCCCCATTCCATTAACTCCCTATTACCTCTAGAAGCAAATATAAAACTGTTTGGTCCCTTCTTACCCTTCCAGTCTTCTTATACCTTACTCCACACCATGTAATCTATGATTCAGTAACACTTGCTTCCTTGCTGCTTCCCAAATATGTCACCTTCTCTCCCAACTCTGGCATTTCTGTGTCCCCATATCTGAAACTCTTCCCCCCTTCCCCCTCATCTCATCTCTTCCTCCTCAGCTCCACCATCTGGATTCACCAGCTTCCTTCTAGTATCAACTAAAGTATATTGCCTTCTAAAAGATGTCCTTCCCAATATTCTTTAATCTTAATGCATTTCATCTGATATTATCTCCAGTTTATCCTGTATAATTCTTCTGTATATAGTTATTTACATGTTGTTTTCCCCCTTTAGAGTGTGAGCTTCTTGAGGATAGACTTGATTTTTTTGTTTTGTTTTGGGTTGCTTTTGCCTTTCTGGGAATCCTCAGATCTTACATCTTATGTTCTAGATGCATAATAGGTGCTTAATAAAAGCTTGTTGACGATGTGGTCCAGGGAGGGCTGAGTGTTCAGAAGAAGAATCGTCTCAGTAACCCACACCCTAACAGAAAGGGACAGACATAAAATGAAGAGACATTCATTTTTGGACATGGCCACCATATGGATTTGTTTTTCTTAGATGTGTTTATTATAAGTGTTTTTTTTTTCCTTCTCTCTGTTTTTAATTGGGGGGAGGGTTAGTAAAAGTAATATAAAAAAGTCACTGCAACATTTTTTTAATGCACAGAAAAGAATAATGAGAAAGTTCAGAAGGAAGCATATAGAAGCTGGATACTTTTAAAATTAATAGGTTGAATTTGTTATCTATTTTTAAAAAGAAAAACAGATGGCATGAAAAAATTCCTTGTTTTGCAGAATATCCTCTTTCTGTTTTGCTGTTTATATGGAAATGCTTTCTTTTTTGTGTGTTAAAATTTAAAATAAAATTTTGTTGTTGTACCACTTAGGGTCCTTCTACTTACACTCTCTGAAATCTTACTACAGTTAAAATGTTTACAAGACTCTCCACATAGTAGATATTCTTAGAGATAAAAATACAGATTCACATTTTTAAACAACAAGATAAAAAGCAATAGAACATTATAATTTTTAATTCCCTAAATAAAATCCTATTTCTTTTAGTCCTAGAAACAAAGTTAGTGCCACAAATTTCCCACCTCCTCTGATTTAGCCATCTTGTAGTTTGTTCCAATCTTCTCTCTAAGCAAATGTCTGAAATATGAGGAGATGAATAGATGAATCACCATGTTTACGTTGATGTTCCTTTACTTCTCAATTTATATTAGCTTTATTGGTATGTAGTTTTTGTACTCACAAATATCCTCAGGGATGTGGATTAGTTCACAAGAAGGGAGGACAAGGGAAACAAATAAATTCCTTCAGTGCCTAATACCTTCAATCTCTTCCTATCACTTACCTGTCACCTTTTAAATCTGCTCCAGTTAGTTATCTTGGGTTGGTAGATAAATGTGGATCGGTGGAGTCATGAAAAATCTAGCCATAAGACCAGCCAAAAGGTAGACCTAGCAATTGTTGCTCATCCTTTCTTTCTAAGAGAACCAGCGACATCAATGGGCAATGTCTTGGCTTGTTCATGAATTGGATGAGCAAGTCAAGACAGAGTTGCACAAAGTCATCAGCCTCACTCTCTCTTCCAAAGCCATCCACATCCAGTGGCAGGACAAAAGTCAGGACACCTAGTGATGCCGAGGGACGCAGCAGATAACCTCGGAGTCTTAAATATCTGACCAAGTTCCAAGCACTCCACAGTACCTGCTTCCATGTCTTAGTGGCCATTGGAACAAACTGCTCACATCTTCCCATTTGGCCTCAGGAAGTCTTCATATGTTTCACCTACCTAAACTGGCTTTTGAAGAAGATATCATGTGTATCTCCATTACATGAAATAATAGGTAATTTATATTTCTTTAGCACTTTGACATTAGCAAAGCATTTTCTCTGCAACAGCTTAGTGAAGATGGTGAACCCTATTTTACAGAGGGGGAAATGGAGGCTCAGAGAAGTCAGGAGTTCATGCCTAGAGAGTGGTAGAGCCGAGATTCAAAGCCAGTTCTGATGGACTACACATCTATTGTTCTTCCCACTCTGCCGGTCCAGCCAAAAGGATGAAATGAGATGAGTGTGTATGAACATGTATTGGAGGCTTTACTACTTATTCTGATACTTGCCTGTATGTTATTTTGAAATAAGCATTTTTTCTTCTTCCTCTATGAATTTACTTGGAGGGCATATGTATACTATTTGACTGACACTAACCAAACGTAACTCATAGCAACCTTTGGAATGTCCATACAATTATCTTAAAATAAGCCCAAATTCTTGGTAAAGAAAATTCAAGTTTAGGGGAAGGTATACCTCACAGATATTTCATATTCTATTAATTATTCAGATATAAGAAATAAAGAGATGAAGATCTGAAGTAGGATGATGGCTATTGGGATGGAGATTCAATAAATTATGTGGGGACAGAATCAGCAGGATTTGGTAGCCTTGGATAGAGGAACTGAAGGAGAGAGAAGAGTGAAAGCACTTGGGGCCAAATCCCAGTCTATGGCACTCATTATGTCAGACATTGTACCAAGTACATTACAATTTACTTCATCCTCACAACAACTCTGGGAGGTAAGAGCTAATATTAGCCTCATTTTACAGATGAGAAACTGAGACAGAGGTTCAGGGACTTGGCCAAAGTGGCTGAGCTAGTGTCTGAGACCACATTTAAACTCAGATCTTCGTAATTCTAGGCCAGCTAGGTGGTGCAACGCATAGAACTGCTGGGCCTGGAGTCAGGAAGCCCAATTGTCCTGAGTCCAAATCTGGCCTTGAACACTTATTAGTTGTGTGCCTCTGGCCAAGTCACTTAAACCCCTTAGGTTCAGTTCCTCACCTGCAAAAAGAACTGGAGAAGGAAATGCAAACCATTCCAGTATCTTTGCCAAGAACACCCTATTTGAGGGTCACATAGAATCAGACCCAAGATAATAATAAATTGTATTTTTTTATTAATAATTTTATAAATATTTCAACTCTGGTTATAAAAATCAGTTCTACCAAGGCAGTTTAAAATAAAATGTATTAAGTTTGTTCCTTATTAGACTCTGAATGAGCAGAAAAAAATGTAAAAACATTGTTACTTTGTCTAAATGGAACTGTATGCAGGTTTGCAAACTAGTCTGAGAAGAGAGGAAGGGAATACACATCCTACTATGTACCAGGTACTGTGTTAAGTGCTTTGCAAATACTATCTCGTTGGATCCTCTACTTTTTCAGCTTGTTGGCCAAAAGTGAGTCTGGGGAGGGCTTTTCATCAAGGAAACTTACAGAAGTCTTAGCTTGTCTTAAGGGCAGAAAACAGTATATATAGTTAGGTACAGAGGCAACAGTGGGACAAAGTAACAAAGGGGCAGAAAGATGTACTTCTCAGGACTACCCAGAGTTAGCATTTGAGTAGGAGGAGATGACCCACCGGTTGTAGGTTGGGGTGTAGTCAGGAAAAAGCCTTGGTGGTGAGTCTGAACAGCTTAAATTTATGCAAAAGACAAAAAGTACCAAGTAAGGCTATTTGAGAAGGATAACATAATGATTATAATAAAGGAAAGGAAGACTATTTTGTCTGTGGAATTTTAAACTGGGTGGATAATTTGGGCAAGAAGTTCTGAAAGGAAAAAACTGCCATAATCATGAGAGAAGACAGCCAAACCTTGGACAAATATTTTTTCACAAGAAATGGAAAAGCAGACATGGATTTTAAAGAGGTTCTGAAAAAAGCAGCAGGATTTTGTCGTTTTGGACCTGAGAATAAGTGGAAAGAGAGAAGCAAAAGTGAACCTATAATTAATTCAAGGTCTCTTACTTGAAAAACATTCAAGAGAAAATCCTCTCAAGAAAGAGAAGGTAATAAAGTATTAATGGGATAGTAATAAATAGTAATTTAGTATTTCCTCAGCATTACTAAAAGTATTTTTTACAAAGAAACAAAAACTCACAACAAAAGACAAGCAACCAGATATTAACAAACCCAACAAATAAATAAATCCTAAATAAGTACAGAATAAAAAATAGAGGAGAAATAAACCAGAAACCAAAATAATATAAAACTGATAAATAAAACTAAAGATTATTGTTTGAAAAGGTTAACAAAATTAAACCTTAACCCAACATATTTTAAAAAGAAATATGTAACAAATACATTTAAAAAAAATAAATATTAGCAATTTCTTGAACCTTAAAAGTACCAAGTATTAGGTATTGTATAAAATCACAAGAGACAGCTAGGTGGCGCAGTGAATAGAGTACCAGGTCAGGAATCAGGAAAAACTCCTCTTTGTGAGTTCAAATGACACTTAATAGCTATGTGACCCTAGGCATGTCAAGTAACTGTTTGCCTCGATTTCTTCTTCTGTAAAATGAGCTAGAGAAAGAAATGGCAAACCAATCCAGGATATTTGCAACAACAAAAACTAAACCAGGGTCACAGAGAGATGGACACAACTGAAAGAACCAATTACAATCTTTACATTTATAAACTGTAAATACACATTAAAGACAGTTTACTGTACCACATATTGATATCTTTGATTATCTTTTAATTTATTTTAACCATAGCCTTACATTGCTTGGTTTTCACAAATATTTGTATTTTCCCAGAGGCAATTTCTCTACAAGCTCTGAAACATCCAGCCATTGATAAATGATATTTAATCATGTAAAACTCAGACGAGCATTAGCGTCTTTCTCAGGGTGTAGAGTATTATTATTTGTCTTGTCACTGTGGGTTTTTTTTCTTAGTTAAATGTCAAATATAAGAAAAAAGGGTGAGGAAGCCTAACATTATTTATAACTTGGAAATACAATTTCACCTTTAAAACTTAGCTGCATATTTAGTCATTATTGAACTAAATAGCATTTAATATCTAGAAACTGGAAAAGTAAGCATTTTATCAAGTTCAACAACTTGACCACTAGGTGGCGGAGAAACACAAGTATTATTATATGCCAAGCCTAGGCTAGCCTTCCAAGTATTTTATGAGAACAGTAGAATTTCCACCAGGTGTCAACCAAGAGAAGATATTTTTTTTTTCCCCTATCAAAAACAGACTCATCATTCTGAACATAACTGCCTAAATTAACAACAGTTCAACAAACATTTATTAAAAATCTACTGAAAACGTGGAACTTTGAGGTTTATGAACTACTTTCTTCATTAAAAAAAACCTGTGAAGCAGAATGCAGATATGTTGATCCCATTTTACAGGCTCAGTAAGGTTAAGTGACATATACATGGTCACACTGTTAATGAGCATAGAAGCCAGCAGTCTGACCTAGGTGTCTTGACTCCATCTAGTACATTGGTTCCACTATACCCTGTAATTTCCCCCATCAATACATTATGTCCTGTCCTAGGTCAGAGGAGATGTTTAGTCATAGAAACCATAAAGTCAAAGATCTAGAACTGCCTGGGAATTTAAAGGTTATCTAGTTCAAATCTCTTGTTTTGCAGACTAGAAATTTGAGGCTTGGAGTAGTTAAAAGATTGGCCTGAAGTCACAAAGTAGGAAAAGTGAAAAACTGGAATTCAAATTTTTTACTTCAAAACCAGTGCTCTCTCCACATCATGGTAGTAAGTCCTAGTCTCTGGCTCTTATATGGTTTATGCTTGACAAAAATACTAATATATGCATAGCCAAGGTCTAGTGACAAGCAATAGGTAAGCTGCCCCCCAAAAGCAGGTTGTTTCTGTATTTCAGAAAGAACTGGTCAGCAGAACCAAAAGTGACTTCATTGTAATTTATCTACTCAATATATCTAGTAATGAAAAATCTAAAATGGAGAAATAGAGATGTAGAAAAGATGATCATGGTACTATTGCCTCTCTAGTCACACTTTTTTAAGATACAAAACATAAGAAAAAGGGAGGCAGACTAACATTATTCATAACTTGGAGACACTTTCACCTTTAAAACTTACCTGTATGTTCAGTCAATTTCCTCAGTAGCTTATTCCTTCCTTAAAACTTTAGTTTTGGAGACTTTTTTTTTTTTAGCAATTTATTTTAGTCTGAGAGATCAGGGAATCAAGAATTCTAGATTCTGAAGGAAAGTCTTGGTAGCTCAAATGTACACCTGAACCTCTGAAAATGGGAACAATAATATGTACTTTAAAGATACATAATGAAAATGAATACAATTGCTGAATAATTCAAGATCTTTACACCTGGGCTTTTTATAAAGAGGTTTGTCATCTAATCCAGAATTAGGTTTTTAAAAAACCATTAGCCATACTATTTTCCCCTTCCCTGTTTGGTCCTTCTTGTAAACAGTACGTCTAAATAAACCAGTCTTTTCCAAGGTTTCATTTTTTTTTAAGCCAGACTCAATTCTTAGAGCCCTTTCCGGACATCATGCCAAACCCTTAAAATTGGGCTGTAGGTGGTTCCTTTTAAAGAGGACTCTGTTTTAAGGAAGTGGTCAGCCCTTTTTCCCCCTACTGTCACCATAGAAATGACTTGGTTGTTGGTTGTTTTTCATTGCAATGGAGTTAAGAGATGGAGAGGACAGCTGCTGGGGACAGCACACAGCACTGCTTAGATTATGCTGGGCTCTCTCTTTCTTCTCAATGGAAAGATAAGATTCCTCCGACCTCCACCGAGTTGATTTCCACCCCACCCAGGGCAGCATCAAATACTTGCAAAGTTTCCAACCCACCCTCCACAGATTTGTCTATTAACCATATTCCTTCGGTCTGGATTGGTTTGTGTGTGCGCGTGTATGTGCTTTTATTGCAATTTCTCTTGAAATTCATTAAATCTAGCTTATACCGGGCCGTCCTATCGGTTTCTCCCCGTCTCTCCCCCACCCCTCATTTACTCTCCTTTCTCCGGGAATTCCCGGTGGGCACATTTCAGCCCAGCCCTTAAAGCACGCCTTGGGCGAATGGCTCAGCAGCAGCCACCAGGGCCCCAGCTCGTGTCCCCTGCTCAGCCATCCTCGTTCTATCCCGGCTATTAGAATCTGCTCGGTAGCAAAGGCTCCTAGCCCACTTCTGGAGTTTTACGGTAGCCTGCCCACCAATAGGAACACACGATGAAGAGAAGTCAGGTTCAGCTCTCCGTCTACAGCAGTCTTCTTCCCTCGGTTCTACACCTACTGTACCAGAAAGGAAGAGGGACGCGAGGGAGGGGGAAGAAAAAGCAGCAGAGCCGTGCGCATGCTCTGTGGGGTTGTTTTTCACAAAGCTGGTTTTAAAGTGAGCTGGCAAGCTGTAGCCACCCGTCTTTGTACAGAGACCACTGATCTGAGAAGTAGCAGCGAGCAGCATCCAGTGCTGTGACTTTTTAAGAAATCTCAATGAACTATTTGTAAAGAATGCACTGATCCTGCCTGCAAGCCTTTTGCACGGCAAAGACATCGATCAGTGTTCAGTGAAGATCGCATTTTATATGTGATCTTGACTTTTTTTTTGTCTCACATTATATTTTTATAGATTTTTGTTATAAACATGGTGCTGGGGAAGGTTAAGAGTTTGACAATAAGCTTTGACTGTCTTAATGACAGCAATGTCCCCGTATATTCTAGTGGGGATACAGTCTCAGGAAGAGTAAATTTAGAAGTTACTGGAGAAATCAGAGTAAAATCTCTCAAAATTCATGCAAGAGGACATGCGAAAGTACGCTGGACTGAATCTAGAAATGCTGGATCCAACACTGCCTATACACAGAATTACACTGAAGAAGTAGAATATTTCAACCATAAAGACATCTTAATTGGGCATGAAAGAGGTAAGTTTCTTGTATTATTCAGAAGTCATAAAATATGATTTTTTTCTGTAGCTTGCCTCATTTTTTAATGAATTGATGCATTTTAACTCCTCGCTTTTACAGTTGAAAATCTGAACGTTTGTGGGAGATAATCTTTTTTCAAACTTGAAAATTTGGATTTTGTGTACATTTATCGAGGGTTAGGCAGCAATGCATTCAAGCCATCTGCAAAGTGACTGTATAGAGCACTTTGCTGAACTACCTCTAACACCTCTATCAGCCTCTTGCAATACGCACTTGCAATTCATGTGCACCTTATTTCTAATAACTCCTTCCATCATATTTAATCATTTTAATAATATGGTTTCCAAATGCATTGCCAGAAACTGGAGTCGATCTCAAACGTTTCATTTTTCTCTTTTTACTTTGCAACCTTGGTTCCACAAAATGAGTTTCAATAAAAGCATGGAGTAGCATCTTTTAACGAATGCTTGGAGGTGGATTTTAGATTTTAATACGACATGGGATAATTTCAGAATTAATCGTTGTTCCTTGATAAAGGGTTTCTCGTGACTTATTTTGACATATGCTATCAAACACCCCACGTGTTACATTTCTCTTCTTTCAATTCAGTTAAAAATTTACATCAAACTACCTTTTTCGTCCTTCCTTTAAAAAATAAATTAAAAAAAACTATCATCATTGTAGGTTTAAATTTTGACCAAGAGTCCATTTAGGGTCAATTCTTTTCCTTTGAGAGCATCATTTCTAACTTTGGAACATACATTCAATGAAACCAGTGCCAGTCAAAAGGATATGTAAAGGATTTCTCACCCTAGGTCTGATTTTGGTTAGAAAAAAGAAGATAAAAGGATTGTCTAAGGGGGAAGGGGTCCTGAGATTGCTAATCTATTGTTTGAATGGATACATTGTGGAAATATAGCAGACTCTAAGCTTGTTTTTCTAAGTTTCCACCCTTTGTTAGAAGCGGTTCAATCCTGTTTCGGACCAGTACTGGGGGGGGTGAGGAGGGGCGCCTGTTCAGCTCTCAGCAGATTGGTTACACGCGTCAGGTGGTGGCGATGACTTAATTCCTAGCACCAGAAGACTATAATGTTAAAACTGGTTATGTAATTCTTGGTCCTTCTCCTTTTTAATGCAGTATTTAGTTCAGACTGGCATTGACGATTTTGCAGATAGAATAATTTGAGAAATTTTATTTCCTCTTTTAAACATATAATATGCACACAAATATTCTTACTAAGTTATGCTATCTCGAGTCTCAGTCAAGTGTAGGAATAAATGAAGGGTATTACTTGCATCCATGATGCAGCATGTCAAAGCGTTAAGGGGAAACTGACATTTCCATAAAAGAATAAAACATTTAAAAACCATTCGCCCATGATTTGCATCCATTAATTATTAAGTTCCTCAATCATTAAACCACACCATAAAGAGCAAATGCCTAGTCACGTTCCTTGTGCTTGTTCAAAAGCAGCCTCTGGAGTTTGCAACCAATCTATTAAGTCTCCTTTTGGGGGGGAGGATTGTTAAGTAAAACACAAAAGACATGATGTAGTTAAGAGAGCCTCGCTATGGGGGATGGGGAGAATGGAAAAATAGAGAGCTGACTCCGCGTTAATGTTCGTTTGCAGGATTTCATTAACAAGAACCTGTTATCACCTCCTACACCCCCACCCACTCACCACCCCCAGTCCAGCCCAACATGGACCGACAGTAACCTGGAATAGTTTCAATGACTTAGACCAGGGACCTCTCAAACTAGCCTGGTGACCGAGGCCACGCCCCGTGCCGGCAGCAATAGGCGGAGTTTGGTTTGTTAGCCTGTTGCTAGGGCGATGCCAGCTGCTGATTGGATTGGGTGCCTGTCCCGGTGGGGAGAGAGAGTTTGGGCAGGGAGGGGGCGAGGCTTGAGGATTCCAGTTCCTGGATTCCGCCGCGCGCCGGTAAAAGGTTCCTCCAGGGCAGTCCGTCAATCAGTCGGTCTGAGGTCCCTGTCCTTGTCCCTATGTAGCCCCTCGCTGTCCTCTCCGGACTCTGCTTTTCTAATCTTATCTCCTACCCCTCTGCACAACCCCCCAACCCCCCTTGTTCGGGGGCCCGGCCTGAACTAATCGGACTTTCGTGGAATGAAATGCTAATTTCTCTTTCCCACTTCCCCCTCGGCCTTATGGATGCCGGGATTGCCCTGTAGCCTCCCGTTTTTAACTGGGAAATAACCGGACTAGGCAGGTTTTGGGGGAAATCCTTTCCTCTGCAGAGGCGTGGAGGAAGATCTAAAAGTGTCAATTTTGTTGAAAAGGAAGGGTGTTTCCCACCCACCTTGTAATTCGATAACAAAGCCTGTTACCTTGTGGTGACCCAACTGACAGGCTATCCAGGACCCAAGATAGCAAATCACCTATATACTAGGAGAGTGTCAAAGATTGTGGGGGAGGGAAAGAAAAATGATAAAAGGCAGTACAGATTAATTACATCTGGGTTTCTAGTGCTTGTGTGTGCCTCATCTCTTGATCTCTCACACACACACACCCTTTCCCATCCATGGGACCCTTTACGTTTCGTCTTACACGGCATTATTATTTTTTTGTCTTGGGTAATTCTACACCCCACCCCCTACCCTTTTTCCTTTGTCCCAATTTCCACAGCCGGAAGCAGCTCAAGACCTAAAGGTGTCTGGGCCAAACGTAGGCAAAAACCCCAGGACACCGGCCTGGGTGTGCAAAACCGGAAGCATGGGAGGAGAGGGTGTCTTTGCACGCACCGAAGACACCCCCTTCCTCCCTTCCCCCAGGCTTCCCCTCCCCCTTTGGGTCTATCTAGCAGGCTAGGTTGCGCGTGAGCGAATGCGCTAGTGTAATGTATACTGTATGTATATGAGTGGCTGGCTGGCTGGCTGGCTGGAACTCAGCTCGCGCCGGTTTAGGCCGGTCCTCTCCTGCTTGAGTCGAGTCTTTGATTGACAGCTCAGCACTTGTTTACCACTGGGCTTGGGCTTCTGCTGCTGCTGCCGCCGCTGCCGCTGTGCTGAGCTTCCCTAAGACTGCTGAGCTGGCACAAAAAAGAGAGCGGCGAGAGATGGGAAGAAAGGAAAGGGAGGAAGAAAGGGGTGGGGGAGAAACAGAGAAACTTTGTGCTGCTGGAAGACCAGAAATGGCCATTTTAGCTAGCCAGGGAGCTGTGATGAAAATCGTCGTGGGGATGAAATGTACAAACCGTCAACATTCTTGCATTTTGTATGAAAAGTGCAGGGGGGGGGGGGTTAATCTTCCATTTTGATATAGTGAAGAAATAGAAACACCATGTATGAGTGCTCCTAAAGATAGCTGAGGGGGAGAAAATGAGTTCATTTAAGGGAATGCAGTAAGAACAAGGGACCTAGCCACCAGCATTACAGGCTGTGAGAAGGAAAGTGGCCTTTATGGCCATCATCCAGTCAGTATAGAGGGAATAGTTTGGCCAAAGACTGAATCCCCTCCATTTTGGGTGAAAGGTTTTTCAACAAATAAGATCCTATGGATCTGGGGGAAGGAAGGGTCTACTTTGCTTATTCTCTCAGTTACAAACACCTCCCTGGGTCTCATCTTTCACAAGGGTGGAACTCTACCAGACCCTTCCCTTTCAACAATGCTAGTTGTTTTATAATAAGTTGCCTCCTCCCTAAACTCCATGATTTGATAGTGTCAGCATTAAAAGGTAGTTCTTATTACTTGCAGGGAAATTAATGCTGTTAATAGAAATAAAGGAAAAACAGCTACTGAGGGTGAATAATGTTTTTGTTTAGAAAAAGTCACATTTTAAAGATGTGGGGAGAAGCACTTAAAAATTCACTATGCTATAAAAGACCATCCTACTTGTTTATGCTCTTAAAATAATTTTGCAGTAGGGAAGTTTATATTCACATATTTTTCCATTGTACAAAAGAGGCAAAACTCTTAAATAATATTTTCTTTGTATGTCCTTAATTTGGTAAATTAGAAGACCTTTTTGGGGGAGAATTATATTAACATTTTGCCTTATAGAACCAGTAAACACTGCTTTATAATTCAGAACAACATACATAATACTTAAAGACAAAATGGCATATTTTCCTTTCTCTAGATGATGACAATTCAGAAGAAGGCCTCAACACTATTCATTCAGGAAGGCATGAATATGCATTCAGCTTTGAGCTTCCACAGACGTAAGTATTACATATAATTCCCATGTTTCACCAAATAGTCAAAAGCATTCTTTAAAATTTTTTTTAATTCTCAATAATCTACATTTTTACATCAATAGTTGCTAAAAACACCACAACACATTTAACAAACAAACAAAAAAAAAAACCCTTTTCATTACTGAAGGAATAGACTAAAACCTGATATAGGAAAACAGCCTATTAAACATAAGAGGCTATTTTTTCTTTACAATGACAAGATTATGGAAATTTTAAAACTCAATTCCTTGTACCTGTCAAGAGGTTACAGTGCTTGAGTATAGAATACAATATGTAGTTTTATTTCAGGAGAATAAGAGTAGGATTGGGTAGGGCCTAGCTTCATGCTAGATAAATACTGAATGATCATCTAGAATTACTGTGATACTTAGACTTATTTTTTTTTTAATCTTATATGGCTCTGTAAAGGTGTTATAAGTCAAGAAAAAAGCCCTAAAGACTTGGAGAAAAAAATTAAATGATGACTATACATATAAGAACTCAGACTTAAGAAGAAACAGTTAAGCAGAAAGGCACTAAGGGTTAAGTGGGGAGAAGATATTCACATCCCAATAAGAGTAGAAAATAATTGAATTTTAATTTTTTTTCTTATTAATGGGAAAAAAAACTATTGGGGGATGTGATAGAATTTTATAATTTTTTGGCTTACTAGGAATGGAGTATTGCATTTCACAGATATTGCAAAATGGCACCTGTACTGATTGCACTAGAGTAAAAACGAATCTGATATAAAAGTTGATCAGGTGTCCATAATATTTAACTCCCATCTCTGCATACTAAAATTTAATATTTGAATTGCTACATGTAAAGAGAATTCATAAAAATAATTGAGAATGTTTCTTGAACATTTGAGTATTGCACTTCTCTTCAAAGAGAAAAACAATAATTCAAGTATAATTAGAATAAAGATGATCTAGGCCAAATAAGTTTAGTAGAATTAAAACCAATGGTCATGCATAATAAACTAAAATTACTTTAGAATATCATTGCAAAGATTACAATTTAGAAGCATTGTTTTGTATTTTCTGTATAAATGAACATGAAACAATTTAACTGTTGATGTTTTGAAAGAATACAATTAAAGGAAAAATCCAATATTGCATTAATGCGAAAAGATAAAGTAAGGATGAGAAGATAGATAATTCTGTGTATTATATGTCTATCCAAATAGTTTGATAGTAGAAATAAAATAGAAAGTGCAAAGATATTTAAAGATGTTAAAACAATATCAAGGTATATTTTCTTGTGTGGTTCTGAGATGCAGAAATTGAGATGATAAATCAGCAGTTGAGCTTTTAAATTGCCATTGGAACTTTTATTTAAATTTTTTTTGGAGGAAATTTTAACTAGATTTAATGATCAGAAAGACATGAAACAGAAACCTCAGTGAAGGAAAAAAATGCCCCCAAGATAGGTTTGCCACACTGACTATTTAACTAATAACCACAATGGGGGTCATAACCCTTAGCTAATGAAGTCTGGCATTGGAAACATTTGGACTAAATATCCTTATGTTAGTTGGCATACAGAATAAACCACAATTTTAAAATGGTGGTATTTATTAAAAGCCATTTTCAAGGAAATGACTTTATTCAGAATTGCTTATTCTCCTGTTTCATAACTTTGCTGATAATTAAAATAGCCTCTTACATGTTTAAAAGAACTGTGTTCTTATGGCATGTTTTAGAAAAATCCCTGTTATTACATTAAAACACTCATATTCAATAACAGGAAATTTTTTTTATACCTCCCACCAGTCCCCGCCTCCCCCCCCAAAAGACTTCCCTCTGGTATTCTTACCAGAAAATAATGTTTCACATATTATGATGCATAAACAATACAGTACAATATATTTTTACTTATGCTCTGACCAAATGTATAATTATTAGAAAGAGAAATAAAAAATAATATATTTTGACCTTTGTGTTCTGCACAGACCACTTGCTACCTCATTCGAAGGCCGACATGGTAGTGTGCGCTATTGGGTGAAAGCCGAATTGCACAGGCCTTGGCTTCTACCAGTAAAATTAAAGAAGGAATTTACAGTCTTTGAGCATATAGATATCAACACTCCTTCATTACTGGTAAGAATGGACTGAATTCTTCATTCCTGGTTTTTGGCATACAAATACGAAAGCATAAAACACCTAAAACTACAAAATCTTTTAATTTAATCGATATATTTAGAAAACCAATGCTGTTAATACTAATGACATATAATTAGAGCACCAAAACTCAGAAATGATGAGTGTATTCTCTAGGTGCTCTTGGTTGTTTTGTTTTTGTTTTTTTTAATCAATTTAAAAGAAATGGACAACCAGTACTTTGTATAAAATATGTCATTCCAGAGGGAAAAACAAATAAAAAACAAACCTTTGAACTGCTCCCTGACCAGTTATTTTATTGGAAGAGGATCAGAGTTTCTTATAAAAAGAGACTGCTAACTTAACAGAACCAAATTTAAGAATTTGTACTGCATTGCATTATTAATTAATGTGTGGGGATAGTTGTAAAAATAGGAAGATCATTAAGTCTCATAACAATTTTTGAAAAGTAAGCATCTTAATGATGTTTTTTTATATGAGACCTAAATTCCATTTTGACTCCAAAACCTTCATTTGGTTTACCAAATTAATAACATCTTTAAAGCAATTAAGACCAAGTTGAATGAGTTGAATTTTTTGCTTTAAGATATCAATTGAAAAAGGAAATTCTCAGAGAGAAACGACTTTCATCTTTGAGAATATAATCAAATTGTTTTCCTTGAAAAGAAAAATGTTTACATAGACTATGGAAAGGGTTTTTTTTTTAAATTTCTAACAATACATCAAAATGCCAAAATCATGTATAAAATTACATGATCTTAATAAATCATCTACCTTAATTTTAATTAATTGGTATTGCCTCAATAAAAAAGAATCATCACAGTATAGAAGAAGTTTAATAGTAGAAAAAGTCTATTTCTCGGCAATTAAAAAATACCATTTTTTTGTTATTTAAGCCAAATCTGCCATATTGGAAAAAGTGGCATTGAACCAACCCCTAAATTTTTCTTTCTTTTATTTCTTACAGTCACCCCAGGCAGGCACAAAAGAAAAGACTCTGTGTTGCTGGTTCTGTACCTCAGGCCCAATATCCTTAAGTGCCAAAATTGAAAGGAAGGGCTACACCCCAGGTACGTTTTCAGGAATTATCCCATGAAAGAATATTTTCTCTTAAGTTGTTTTTGTGGTATATAGTTGCAGTGATTATAACCCAACAAAAATCCTAATTCTGTTGAGGGAAATAGCATATTTTATACTTATCAGAATTTCCATCAAAAAATATAGTTTTCTCAAATAATCTTATTGACTGGATACTTAGCTGTGTGACCTTATGCAAGGAACTTTTAAACTCTTGGCCTCCATGTCCTCCTCTGTAAGATGGGAATAATAATGGCACCTAATTCTCAGAATTATGAAAATCAAGTGAGATAACATGTAAAAAAAAGATATGCAAAACTTAGAGGAATATATAAATACTAGATATTAGTACAAATTTGTCAGCTCTCAGATTTGCCAATTTGGGGACAGATTTCTCATTTGATGGAATATAAAAATTTTAAAGCATTTAAATGTCAAGGAAATTCATTTTTTTTTTTAAGATTTCTCTTAGCTAACTTATCAGTAATAGAACTTGGGGGTTTTGTTTATTTGTTTTTTACTCTAGGTGAATCAATTCAGATATTTGCTGAGATTGAGAACTGCTCTTCCCGAATGGTGGTGCCAAAGGCAGCCATTTACCAAACACAGGCCTTCTATGCCAAAGGGAAAATGAAGGAAGTAAAACAACTTGTGGCCAATTTACGAGGGGAATCTTTGTCATCTGGAAAGACAGAGACTTGGAATGGAAGACTTCTGAAAATTCCACCAGTTTCACCTTCTATTTTGGACTGTAGTATAATCCGTGTGGAATATTCACTAATGGTATGTACTGATTTGGGATTTCTATTGCCCTGTTTAAAGGAATTTTTTTACAAGAGAGACCACAGATTTTAAGGTTTTCTTAGATGAGGCCTACAGACTTTTAAAATATCTTCTATTTTAATGACTTTTTTTAATCATGTGTTAGAAAGGGAAGCCACTAAACCATATATAAGGATTCCTGTAGGTCACATGTGGAAATAGAAATGTACAGAGTTAGCATTATGTTGCATTGCATTTTTAGGTATTTTGTTAAACATTTCTTAATTGCATTTTAATCTGGTTCAACAAGGGGAAAGGTGTCTGACACCATTGATTTAGTAGTTGATAAAAATTTTATCTCTTATAATATAATAAAACAATATATAAGCAAATTGTATTATAAATAATGATATAATATTATAAATAATAATATGAATATGAAAATAACAAATGAATAACAAATAGGGAAATTTAAGCTATATTATAATAAAAATAAAGTAGACGTCAATTTCACTTGAATTGCAGCATACAACCATGGATATATAACAGTATTTCACTTCAAGGATGCCTTTGCCTTTGCTTTTTGCATCTTAGGTCTATGTGGATATTCCTGGAGCCATGGACTTATTTCTTAATTTGCCACTCGTCATCGGTACTATTCCCCTCCATCCATTTGGTAGCAGGACGTCCAGTGTCAGCAGCCAGTGTAGCATCAATATGAACTGGCTTGGTCTATCCCTGCCTGAAAGACCTGAAGGTAATTTGATCAGTACATTTCTAAGCTTTTGGTGCAATCTTAATTTCTCTAGGACAGAGTCTTTGGTGGTATAGTAGAAAGGAGGGGACCAGACTAGGAAATGGAAGCTCAGGATTCAAACTACCCTGGCTTTACCCCCTTGCTAGATGTGTCATTATTGTGTTATTGTATTATCTGTGTCATGGTATTTAGAGCCCCTGATCTGGAGTCAGGAAGATCCAAGTTCAAACCCAGCCTCGGATACTTATCAGCTGTGGCCTTGGGCAAGTTACTTAATTAACTCTTTGCCTCAGTTTCCCCAGCTGTAAAATGGGGCTGATAATGGGACTTAACCTCCTAGGGTCATTATAAGTTTCCAATGAGGTAATACTTATAAATACTATTATCATCATCATTATTATTATCATTATTATTATTATATCACAACTGCCTAGAGTCTCATTTTCCTACGGGTTAAAAATAATACTTGTATGACCCTACTTTAAAAAGTGGTTCCAAGGGGTGGGGAAAGGACTTTGTAAACTTGAATTAATTATTTATTATTCTTTATAAAGATCTATCCCAAGCATTTAAGTTTAAAGCAAAACTTTTTGGTTAAAAAAAAAAGTTTTGGGGGTGGGAGTTAGTGACTAGTGTCAAGTTTTAGCCACCAATTCTTTTACTTACCTAGTTTACCCCCCAGTTTTCCTCTTTAACATCTATAATATCTATAATGCTTTGTATTTTGACATGCATAAGAACTTGCTGTTCGAATTGCGTGTATCTTTTTCCTTTAGCACCACCCAGCTATGCGGAAGTTGTCACTGAGGAACAGAGACAGAGCCATCTTGCGCCCATGAGTGCCTATGACGATTTCGAGCGGGCTCTCCAAGGACCACTGTTTGCGTACATTCAAGAGTTTCGGTTTCTGCCACCTCCTCTTTATTCAGAGGTAAGCGCCCTGCCGGCTGCTGCCCAGGGGCTTCGGCTCTCCTCCCCCCCCTCCCCCGGTGCCAGAGGCACAAAGAATTCCCCAAGCAGCACCTCATCCAGTGTCTTTTCTTTGGGTTTTAGAGTGGAACAATAATTCTTCTGCAAGAAATATAATATTCCTAATTATATTCCTTTTAGACTAAAATTGTAATTCATTTTCCCAAGCCCACACATGAGCTAAAAAAGCATAGCCTGTGTAGACAGACCACACATCAGCTACTGTTGGACCAAAAGCTCCAAGTGACTGAGGTCTGAAGGGTGACACCCTAAAAGATGAAAGGAGCAAAGAAGAAATTGCCTTTCAGATTTATGGATGGGGAAATAGTTCCTGATCCCCCCAAAAAAGGGATGCCAGAGTACAGAAGACAGAATGGATAGTTTTGATTATTCCATAAAATCCATCTGAAATTAGAAAGGAAACAACTTTGGAAAAAATCTTTGCAGTAAGTCAAATTTTAAATATAAATAAATAATATATTCTAAAAATTATAAATAGTAAAAATGAACAGGTATTTTTTTCCTAAGGAAAAAAATCCAGCTATTCTAATGGCCTCAACGTCTTTCAATAATGCTGGCACATCAATTTCTTGCTCTATTGCATTTGTTCTTTTTTGTTTTTTAAATGCCATTACTTGGCATTGTCAGTCTCATGTTCAAAAAATGTTGGTACTTAAAGTCATTTATTTTTTTAAACTCTTCCCCTCTATCTTAAAATGGATACTCTCAGTTCCAAGACAGAAGAGCAATAAGGCTAGGTAATTGGGGTTAAGTGATTTGCTTGGGGTCACAAAGCCTAGAAAATGTCTTGACTTCAAATTTGAACTCGGCACCTAGCATCCCTAGGACCGGTTTTCTTTTCTCTGAGCCACTTAACTGCCTCCCCTCCCCCCCCCCCCCCCCCAGTAATTCTTTTTAACTGTCCATTCTGCTATGTCAAAATGGGAATATCTTAAGTCATGATAGAATGAGTCCCTCTTGAGGATTTTGAAAGATTTTGCCTAAATCCTTAATAGCCACTGATATTTAGGGCCTTTTTACAGCTTGGTTTTTTAATTTTTAGTCATCAGTGAATTGTGGTTCTTAAATGAACTAGGTTGATTGTACTTACTATTGTTCAAAATTAATATTGGGTCTACTTTGTTGTTTTCTGGTACATTCTGAGCATATTTCATCAAACCCTTTTTTAAAATTGGGTCAGATTTTAGCCAGATTTCTTTTATTTTTGTTGAATTCAAGAGTTTCATTCACACTTTTACATGACTTAAGTAACAGTGGCCTCCTCATACAGGTTTTGGAGCAAATTTTTGTTATCCTTTCTCTTTTTTTTTTGGCCATAACCTATATAAAATGCCTAAGAATTAAGATTTTTTTATAATAGAAAAGAATAGGATATCTTAAGTTAGAATTGCTTCCCTTTTTATTCTTTGCTAAAGTGTAGTCACATAAAGAGAATAATAGACTAGTTCATTTTATCTTCAGCATCTTGGTTCTTTTTTTGAACTTTTGTGATTGTCCCAAATTAAAATAAAGTAGGACAGAACTCGACCTTGAAGGCCTTCATTAAAAGAAATGACTGGTTGTATGCCTTCCCTCTGCCATCTTGCTATACAGATTTCCTTAGTTTTCTCCGTAACTGGGAAGGCATCCTGAATTAGAGCCAGGTCTGCCCCCAAAAGATCCAAGAGTATAGCCTAGTGGATAAAGAGTTTTATCTCAAAATGACAAAGACCTGAGTCTATTCCAATCAACCTTTGGTTTCCAACCCATCTTTGTAGGAAGTTTCTTCACCTGGAGTTCCTACATCAATAAGATCCCACATTCAGACCCAAAGAAAGAAAGAAATATAAAACACTTTAGCTACATTCCTGGGTCTATCAGGTCAGCTAGTTGAACACTCTTAAATGTTTATAGCTAAATTATTTAGCTAAACCCCCAGAAGCTGGGGAAAATCAGAGTGGGAGTACATGGTCCCTTGCCCCTCTCTGGGATTGTACACACACTGATTGTTCTGGTACCCTTATGCTTGCCCAGGGATTCTGTACGCAAGTCCATTGTTCCTAACGCCCCCTCTTTTAGCAGAGGATATAATATCTATGAAAATGTTTCACGTTCTAAATGTACTTCATTTTTGCATTTAATAGTATATTAGTATATATATAACATATAAATAATATACATATATAATAGCAATAATAATAATAAAACTGAATGTTGGAAGGAAATCCCTTATCTTTATTAAATACAGTTTTCTAGACTAGAAATTTCAGCAGGTGTATCTTCACAAACACATTAATGTCATGCTTCATCCCACTGGACATCTGTTAGAAGAGGAACAGTTTCCCCCCTCCTTTACCCCAAAATTCACATTTGGTATTCTGGAAAGACTATCTGTCTTTTCCAGATGTTTTAAGTGCATGTTCTTCGCTCTGATTTCCCAGGCTTTTAGATGACAATAATCAATAACATTCCAAACCTCTTCATCATTTAAAAAAATATTTTCAAAATAATTTAACAGTTCCTTTTTTCATGTTCTTCGCTCTGATTTCCCAGGCTTTTAGATGACAGTAATCAATAGAATTCCAAACCTTTTCACCATTGAAAAAAATACTTTCAAAATAATTTAAAAGTTCCTTTTTTTTGTTTTCTAGATCGATCCCAATCCAGATCAGCAAACAGATGACAGACCATCTTGCCCCTCCCGTTGAAGGAAAGCTTGATTGAAATAAGTTGACCTTGGTTCGGAACTGTATCTCTCTGCCCTGCTGTGGATAGAGGAAGTATCTTGGAGACACGTTTTCAGAGGAAGTGGTATTACTCTTGCCCAGAAAATGGCAAATACATGAAACAACCAGTGATCATGCTTTTTGAAGCCTTATAGCAACATCACAGGACTGCTCCCACATGCTTGAAGATGTGAGCTTTTTTTCCCTTAAAACTGGCACATACATGGAGCAGCCTTATTCTAGCCTATGGTCGTACGTGTCAAGACACCACGTTGTAAAAGAAGGAAAATTTCCTTCTTTTGATTTGAAAATTTTGCACATGCTCAATGCTTACATTGTGCGGTTCAGTGTCACTACAGCTTTTTTTTTTTTCCCATTTATGCCGGACTCTTGATGCTCTTTTAAAACTTGCTTGTGGTCAACACAACAAGGAGCAAAAAGAAAGCTTTGAAAAACTTTATGATGACAAATGCACTGACATTTTTTTTTTAATTTAATGTAGCCTGGACTTTACCTGTGTAGCACATGCTCAGAATTGTCCTTCTAGGCTGACCATGTATCACCTCTTCAGCTTGGATCCTATTGTGGATTTATTTACAAACATCAAATGCCTTCAAGCCAATCCTTCTTGCTGTATGTTTTGCAGCCTACTGTAGTAGATAAGCAAACACCAATGTGGGGTGGGGGGGAAGAGGAGGAGAAAACTCATGAGATGGTCAAGATTGTATAACTTTCTTGATTTCTTTTGAGAATGTGTTGCCTTTCTACTATTATAGCAAAGCAGCATTTTGTTACAGACTGCCTAAAATCACTTAATCTCAGGTGAACGCATCACTTGCCAAACTGTTGGAATGCTATTTGTGTTTTATTGCACTGTTGAATTTTTTGTTGTTGTTATTTTCTGTTTTTAATTTTTTTTGTTCTTTGTTTATTTGGTTGGTTTTGGGGGGAGGGAGATTTGGAAAAGGGACATACACAAAAGTTAAAAACTCACCCACATTCCCTTTTTATCATTATACATGGAAGAAGAAATGAACAGAGCTGAAAATGGAATAATAATGAAAGGCAGTATCAGCCAGTATCAGCCGGCACCAGCGAAGAGTTATGGGCTAGGGCTCTTTAAGAAATAGCATCTTTTACCGTCCAGACAGTATGGAAGTATCGCAGCCACTAGGGATAGGAAGGGAAAGTAAATTTATTTTTATACATAGTAACTGAATCACCAAAAAATGAATATATGTTGTAAGTCTTTGGTAGAAAGTATATTTTAAAAAGTGCAAGAAAATACTGTTATGCTAACAGGGCTCAGACCATGCACATTATGGTCTGTTGAGGTTTGGCAGGCTTGAGGTTTGGCTTTTTTTAATGATTAAATAAACAAATACAAATTGATAAAAATGAG
This sequence comes from Monodelphis domestica, assembly GCF_027887165.1. Classification (NCBI taxonomy): domain Eukaryota; kingdom Metazoa; phylum Chordata; class Mammalia; order Didelphimorphia; family Didelphidae; genus Monodelphis; species Monodelphis domestica. The sequence goes on along the minus strand of NC_077229.1, from coordinate 470,717,556 downwards.
CGATTAAAACCCACCAAAATGTCCAGAACCGGAACATTAATTGCTGGCAGAATTCACTCTCTTTGAAGGTATGTTTCCAGGAACTGGGGAACCTATACCAGTGATACATCTTTTTGTTGTTTTTTTTTTTAAGAAGTTGGAACAAAACTTCAAAGAACCTGTACAAAGGAAGCCTCTTATCTTCCACAAACAAGGACTAGTAATCAAATCAGTAGCATAATTTATTGACCATTTTGGTTAGCTCTCTTAAAACATATTACCAGCATTTGTAAAATCATTGATAACTGTACATTTTCAGAGTATATGTGTACATATATATAGCAACTTTTCATTTCAGAAAGAATTTAATAGTCATTTTTTTCTACCAAAATCAACATTTTTGATGAGTGGAAAAGGGTGTGTTTTAGCTCTCCTGCCATCTTAACCCATGACTTAGTGAAGTGGCTATAAACCTTAGAGACTCTGGTATGGTGCTTGACCTGGTAAAATACTGTCTTAAAACTTCATACAAAAAAATAAAATAGGCTTTTCCATAAGTGGCCTTTAAGAAAACATGGAAGAAAATTCATGTTTGAAAAATGCTGACAGGGTGAAGAAAGCCCAGCATAAAAATGAATCACGTTTTAAGTGATTCAGTTAAAGGGTTTTCCAGTAAGAAAATGAATATTAGATAACAAGGAAATGGGGGGTGAAATATTTTTTTATTCTTGTTAAATAATTTTGTGAATGTCCCACCACACACCCTCCCCCCCCCAAAAAAAAAAAAAAGCTGATGGATTATTTGGCACAAAGGGCATTTGGTGGTTTTTTGTTTTGTTTTGTTTTTTTGTTGGGGGGAGGGGTTGTCAAATGACCCCCGTTATTTTGTTATTTTTTTCTTCCTCTTATGTCTCACTGACTAGGGAACAATTACTGATATGCATAGCATTGGAATACTTAACATGATGTAATCCTTAAGTTACACAGACAGCAGGGATGACCAATAGGAATTGGCTCCAGACCACATGAAGATATGTGATCACTTTAAATTTTGAAAACTTTATCAAATAAAGTTTTTATTGTTTTTGTTTCTTTTCCATGAAAGTATTTCTATACTCTGTTGTTTAGAGGCATTACTTTACTATTTTATTTCCTAGGTATTGGTCAGTTCCTGACATAAAGCATTATAATCATAAATGTATTCCAGTGTTTGAGATTCCTGATTTTCCAATTAGGAAAGACAAGTTAAATCCAAAATGTTAAAGAAACAAAGTGCAATATTAAATGTTTGCTTTATAGAATATATTCTATGGTCATTTGTACTTTTTTCCTTTTCCCTTTTTTTTATTTTGGTGCTGAACATGTCCTTGTAGGCTCTGTTTTAAGAATACATGGGGAATGATAATTTTTCCTATTGCTCTTCCTTGTGGAAAATAAAGTTTTTGTTTTGGGTTTTTTTTGTAAAATTGTGTTTAGAGTTCTTCTTTGTAGGTCTTAAGAAACTGAGTATTTTGTTATTCACTAGTACTTGCAAAAGAAAGCTACATCATCCTCCATGAGGTTATCTCTCACAATCCCATTTGCTAGGTTCACACTAGACACTTCAGTCATCATGATTAAAGCCATATTTCAACTAGAGAGACTATTCCAGAATTACTTCATCGTGGCCTGTTTAAAAGAGAATTTGAAATTTTAAAGTAACTGTCATTTATTTTTAACTAAAATTCTATTTCCTTTGTAAACTGCTAGGCTGTCAAATTTGAGATTTAATCTTTCAAGTCAACACCCTCCCCATCCCTTTCCCCCATTTAATTCTACATTTCAGGACTTTGTATGAATTTAACTAGGGTTGCTTTTTCTTTCCTGATTTTCATTTCATGTTGCTATTATGTCTGAATTTCTAGTATCTCAAAAGGGGTATGAATAAAGAATGCTTTCATTTGTGTTTTTGCAGTATTATTAAAATACCCCTTTTAAGGAAGAAACAGGCCGTTTTAAGAGAATTTATATATTTATGATTAGCAAAATTTTTTATCCAAATGGAAAAATTAATCTTTCTTAAACTTAGGATAAATTTTATTTAAGTGATAATGCAAGTCTAGGAAGCTCAAATAAAGACTACCAAGTCTTTATGTCCCATGAATATTTTTCTTTAAATTTGAAAAAGAAATTACTTTCAATAGCTTACATTTAGCTAATGTTTTTTTTTTTCAATTCTCATGTTTGGTTTTTTAGTGTTGGTGCTGATCAAAGGGACTGCCACATTATATAGATAACTTGCATATTCTTAGTTCCTTTGATGCCGAGAAATTCCAGCATGCACCACCAAATTTGTAACCAAAGCCCTCTGTTGTCTTTATTCATAGCAGCAAAGAACAACACAAAAATAGCCAGCCATAATAAGCAGAAAGAGATGGTGTGGGGAAATGGAAAGAATTAGAAGAGTCCTGAGCATCTCTCTGACACAAACTGTGTAGCGTTGAACAAATCACAACTTTTTTGAATTTCGGTTTTGTCATCTATAAAATAAAGTTAGACCAAACAACCAATTATTTTTATGAGGAAAAACCTGGAAATCTAATAAAAATGTCAGGATTACCTGATGGATTGCTTAACAAGAGATGAAACTAATTTCAATGATAAAGCTTTCATCATGAAAAACATTTCATATGCTTAGGAAAATCATTAAAATTAAATACATATTTTTCCTTCCTAAAAATGGAAATAGAATTCCAAAGTTATATATGTAAGCTATGGCATACTCTAAATGGCTTGAAGATACTGAGAAAAAATACCTCTTGAATAACTCAAAAGCTTTACTAAATTCTTTGGGTTATCTTTTGATACTAAAAATAGAAAAATGCCTATTATAACAATTGACAAATCCTATTTTTCATCTTCAAAAGTGGCAGTTATATTGATCCAACCATAGTTATAGGATTTCATTTAGGTAGACTAAAAATTATCTTCTTGGCCCAACTCATTTAGGAGATGAGGAAAAGGAAGCAAGAATGATTTAAGTGATTTGTGCAAAGGCCCACAGGTGGTCAACAACATCTGGGTTTATATTCTAAATCTGGTCCCCATTCTACAAATTCAGCATTTTTCCAATGTACCATGCTACCCTTTTGTCAACAACAGAAGACCAGGCTAGTCAGTATACCAGTCCGCAGGTCACAGGATAGGATCCAAACTGAACCTCATGAGTCTTGTGCTATAAACAAATGTGTATCTGATAGCTATATGGTATTCAGTGAGTGGAAAGTAATCATGCCATTCTGAAACTCAAAAGAAAATTTATAGCCTACTATTTTTAGAGCTAGATCCTTGTAACTCCTGAAATAGTGGACAATTAATGCAAAGCCTGAATTTGTACAACAGCTCACATTTCACATAAACTTCTGGTAGGACTCTGTATCTTTCAACTGATTAACTTCATAATTGAGAAGGAGCAGAGACGGATCCAAAACTTGCAATATGTAGGACAACACCAAATAACTTTTTTTAAGCTTCAATACATAAATATCTTAATCTTTAGAAAAGTTACAAGGAAATGGAAAAGAAAATAAATGAACTCAGAAAATGAAAAAGAAGAACTATATAATTAATACCCAGTGAACAAAGAAGAAAACAAGAACATAATGAAAGAAAATCACCATTTCTTAAGTGGTAGCCAATTATTCAGATCCTTAAACAGAGAAGGAAATTCATAGCCAAACCAGATCTTTGCTCATTTTGACATTTGTGGCACAAAGAATCACCACTTCTTTTTAAAAATAGACAATAAAGTGGCATGCCACTAGTTTCACTTTTTAAGTATTACAATTTGGGGTTAGGCATAAAAGGAATCAAAATTGGCTACCAAGTCACAAATCTATGAATTTGGTAGCATTTGCTTTCCCCTATTCCATATATTATTAAGCAATGTGACTCTATGGTTTGAAGAATGATTTGGCTATGAGTGAATTTTATTTAACCGGTCTTCTCATATGTAACTAAATCCACATGAGATTGGGTAAAAGAGTGTGTATGAAAGTATTGGTCATAATATACTTGGAACTAAAAGTGGATCTTGGAGGCCAATGAAGCCAACTCCTTCATTTTACAGATAAGGACTTGCCCCCTGCTAAGATCACTAGTCCATATGTAAGGGAGGATTTGAACTCAGGTTTTCCTGACTCCTAGTCCAGGGCCTTTTCCACTCTATCTCCAAACAACCTGAGACATAATGGGTCAAAGGTAGACAATATTTTATCATGTGAAACATTTTGGGGTTAAAGTGGTTGCTAGTCTAAGCCTAGATTTAGGTGTAATAACTGTTCTTTAAAATATGTACACAAATTATGACCACCAAGAAGCAATGAAAGCTATTTTAGGGTTGTTTTTTTTCAAATTCATATTTTGAAAGCAGAGACAGTAAGGTCTACTAGATAATGCTAAAATGAAAGTCAGTCTGTATGTGCATAGAACCCATATCAAATTGCTTGCCTTCTCAATGAGGGGGATGGAAAGGGAGGAAAAGATTTTGAAACTCAAAAATTTAAAAACAAATGTTAAAATTTTTACACAGATTTGAATAAAAAATCATTTAAAAAAAAGAAAGTTAGAAACACCAAGTTTAAATCCAGCCTCGGATAATTACTGGCTGTTTGACACTGAACAAGTCTCTTAATCTCTAAGGCTATTTACTAAGCTTTTTTTATTGAGTCCTAGGCAGGTTGTGACCTGAATTGGTAGGAAGAGTTATCCTAAATGCAATACCACACACTGATGACATCACATATTATGTGTGTATATTTTTAAAATAATAGCAGAATCTGATGTGGGAAAATAAATATTAATAGGTTATACTGAAAAAGAAATAAAACAGAAACAACTTTGCTGGTTCTAAACTCACTATTAGCAAACTCTTTGCATCTGAAGGGAATGATTAATTATCTCTCACATGTAGAGCTCTGGGAAAGAATGTAGAAGTTACTATAGATTTGGGATTAGAGCATCATTTTATTTAATTTAATAGTCTACTAGTTTAATAAATAGTTTTGACCAATTAAAGGAAAAATGCTAAAGACACATGTAATATAATTTTAACCTTATGAGATGGTTGACTTCACTAACACAGATATTTCCAACTTTGCATTCATCATTGATAAGAAGATTCAAAGCATTATATGGAATTTCTTCTAAATAACATGAATTTTCCCCCCTACAGGCAAAAACAACTTGATATTTATTTATTTATTTGTATGTAACAAATAATAAATACTAGATAAATTAATTAATGAATTTAAATTTTAAGTTTTAGCCAGCAAAATAATTTCAAATCAAGACAACAAATATTTAGCAAACAACTTTATGCAAATGAAAATGTTAGAATCTAGGCTTTATTTTTAGATAAGTTTGGTCCCCAAAAGATAGTTACTAGTGCATTAGGGGTGAGGGGAAAAGAAAGGTCAGACACAAAGCCAATAAGGATATGTTTCCGAACCCCTAAGATGCCAGTCTTTTCCCACCCAGTTGAAATTGATGGCTCCTGCCAATTTATTTCAGGCCTTTTACTACAGACAAACTCCTTGTCTATGGTGGCAGGCTTGAAATTAACTAACTCACCCTACCCTGTCCAGTTGTCACATACAACAGGGCTGTCACTTTGAACTGACAGGAACAGAGAGAAGACTGTGCCTCCCTTCTGTGTCTCTTCTGGAAGCAGGGAGAGTTGGTCTCCTAGGGCAGCCCACGGAGATCAATACATGTGAACACAAATGCCTCAAGAATCCTAAATATTCTTAAGCCTAGCTTGGGAGACATAGTAGGCTGATAATTAATGGAGAAGGAAAACTGTAGACCCTTAACTCCCCTAAAAGAAGAAGGGCAAGAAGGAAGAGAAAAAGGAAGAGAAAGAATGCAATATCTTTAAGGGAAAATTCTCAACCTAGATAAAATAGACACAATTAATATTCTTTATTTTTTAGAACTGACACATTCCAGATAATTTAAAGATAAAGTAAAGCTATGTAAAATGTTTCTAATTTTGCAATTGATTTCCTTTTCTGAAAGAAAAGAGTAAGGACAAATCCTTCCAGGATTCAATGAGAATGTTTTAGCCAGGAAACGATTTAGATGGATTCAAGTGGGTGGCATTCTGGGAGTTGTAGTCTCTAACTAACCATAATTCACTTTTCCTATGAAGCTCATTCCTTAATCTGGGATCTTTCTTCTTTCCCTACTTAAGACCAGAGGGATTTCTTCCATTCTTAGGGAATGACCTAACTCCAGGCAAAGCTCCTAGAATCTGGCTCCCTGATTTTCTTTTTGCCTGGTGTAATAGATAGTAATTCCTGAGGGTGTCTATTCATAGCTAATGGATAACTAATGCATCAATTACACTGGATAGTGATAATGTTTAATGTAGCTGAGCTGCAACTTCACAACTCACCCCTAGTGCTGGGTTGAAATTCTAATCTAACTAGAGTACCAGCTTTGAAGTCACCAAGTCCCAGCCCTTTCATTTTACAGATGAGGAATCTCACACTCAGAGACTCAGTGAAGTGGTTTGCCATAGAGAGCACAGGTAGTAAGTGTCAGGTATTCCAACACAGGCATTTCAAATAGTGTTCACTGTTTTTTATAATACAGTGAGTTAGGCTTGGTTCATGAATGCTCTTGGTGTAACAACTCGTCGAAAACAATACAATCAAGATACTTTAAACTGTGGATATTTCCTCAGCCCTACTCCTCAGCAAATTTCTTGATTGGTTGATTGATGTCCATGCTTGAAGAGGACCAAAATGACATCACTGGATGATGTCTCACTTATAAATTGGATTTAAGTGAGGCAGAATTACACAAAGTCATCATCCTCACCCTCTCTTTCAGAGTCATCAACGTCCAGTGGCAAAACAAGAAGAAATCAAGACTGCTGGAGGTAGCCTAGGACATAGCAGCTGATCTTGGCATCTTCCACATCTAACCCCACTCTAAGAGCTCCACAGTGCCTGTTTCTGTCTCTTTGTGACTATTGGAACAAATTTTTCTCATCCACCCTTTCCACTGGAGGAAGTCTTCATATATGTCTCATGTAGAAACTACCCAAACCTACCAACATGTGTGAGGCCAGATGGTTACCCTCAACCTCAAGCCCACTTGCCAAGACCATTTACGAGGGTATGGCTGCTGTGCAAGTTACAGCTTTGGGGAGCCACAGGTGAGAACTGGGTGGCAAATGGACTCCAAAGGAGTAGAAGCAGCCTTGAAAAGGGCTCAGCAAACCTTCACACCAGAGGTAGTCTTACCCAAACACTCTATAGACCTCGTCTTTCTTGATAGAATAAAGGAAAAGAGAATGACTATACCTTGTGGAAACTTTATTAATTTTTTCATGCCTTTAATCAGGTTGTCTGATTCCAAATCTTTCCTCTGGTAACACCAGTACATTTTATGTAACAAATACTCCATTTTCAAGGAGGCAGCATCATCTAGGGAGCTGGCCTTGTCATCAGGAGGACTCGGTTTCAAATCCTGTTATATAGCTATCTCAGAGCTCCAGTTAATTATCAAAGACTACAAGTAGCAGAGCAGGTGGTAATCCATACTAGTTGAGGGAATTGCCTGAACCAATGATGTTCTAGCTCATATTACCCCCCACAAATCAAATTCATATTTACAAAATGAAAAATGAGTGGTTGCTTACTGTGTAAGATTCCATTTGATTTCAAGATAATAGATCTGAACTAGCAAAAAAATTCAAACTAAGCTTATCCTTTTGATTTCCATAAAATAAATCATGGATTGTAGAGGAGTAGTTTAGTTGTCCATGGAGAATCCTAGACACACTCTTCAGGATATTTAAGCATCCCCAGAACCAACATAAAGCACTATGCACATCTCTTCAGGAACATAGCTATTAAAGGGAATAGTCATCAATTATACCTACTGTAGAGAGCATCATAATTTATCTAAAAAAGAAGATTCAATATTTAACTAGAATAAGAGTGAAAATGAAGTAGAACTTCCACCAGAGTTTCATCTATGGCAGACAGAGTTGGCTGACACTCAGGAGCAGCTGCAAAGTAAGCCACCTGCCTGCTCTTGTGATTTATGCTAAAGGTGCTGCTAATGATGATTTTGGCCTACATACTGTGGGGGCTGGGATGGCTAGCAGCATGTCCCCAGAAAGGGTCAACTTTTTCTCTTGATTTGCCCTAACTCCATATATATCAACTACAACTTACTGCTTACAGGTACCAGCTAGGATTTTTTTTCTCCCTCAGATGTGTATTTTAATTTTTTTATTCAGACTCTCATATTATAGAATTTGTCATTTGACAAAAAGTAGAGATTATGCCTTTTGTGTTTCCATTTTTCTGTTCATTCTCTAGAGGTGAACATTTACAAGTTATTCTTCAAATATTCTATCTATAACTGTCTATAATATTTTCTTGGTTCCACTCATTTCACTTTTCATTATTTCATGTAGTTCCTTCTAAGTTTAAAAAAAAATTAATCTGCTCATTTTTAAAAAACCTTACCTTCCACCTAAGACTCAAAACTGTGTATTGGTTCCAAGACCAAGAACAGTAGAGGCTAAGCAATGGTGGTTAAGTGGCTTGCTCAGGGTCACATAGTTAGGAAGTATTCAAAGTTCAGATTTGAACCCAGGACTTCCCATCTCTGGGCCTGGCTCTCAATCCACTGAGTCATCTAGCTGCCCTTATATATTTTCAATGAGACCTCTATCTGAGAAACTATGAACATTTCCCCCCAATTTTCTCCTTTCCTTTTAATCTTGGCAATATTTGTTTTATTGGTACAAACCTTTTCAGTTTATTGTACTCAAAATTATCCATTTTACATCTCACAGTGCTTTTCATCTCTTGTTTATTCATAAATCGCTCTCCTATCCATAACCTTGAAAAGTAATATCTTCCCTGTTCTAATTTGCTTATGGTATCTCCTTTTATGTCTAGGTCATGCATCCATTTCGATCTTATCTCAATGAATGATGCAAGATATTGTTCTGCCAATTGTTTCTGCCAAACTACTTTACAGTTGTCCTAGTAATTTTTACTAAATAGTGATTTTTTATCCTCAATGCCTTGGATTTTTTTTCAAAAAGAAAGTTACTATAATCTTTTATTACTGTTCATTGTATGTCTTTCCTGTTCCACTGATCTACCCTTTTCTTAACTAATACCAAGTAATTTTGATAATTATTGTTTTATAATATGATTTAAAATCTGGTATTATTAGAACTCCTTCCTTTACATTTTTATTAATACTTTTGTTATTCTTGATCTCTTGTTCTTCCAAATGAATTTTATGATTTTTTCTATCAATAAAATTTTTTTTTGGTAATTTGACTGGAATGGCATTGAATAAGTAGATTAGTTTAGGTAGGACTGGCATTTTAATTATATTGGCTCTGCCCTTCCATGAACAATGAACATTTCTCCAATTATTTAGATCTGACTTAATTTGTATAAAAAGTGTTTTATAATTTTGAAGTAGCTTTGGGGTTTGTTTTGGCAGATATATTTCCAAGTATTTTATTCTATCTGTAGTTATTTTAAATGGAATATGTCTTTCCATCTCTCCTTATAGGACTTTATTAGTAATGTATTAACAATGCTGATGATTTATGTGGGTTTATTTTATATCCTTCTACTTTATTAAAATTACTAATAGTTTCAACTAGCCTTTAACTGAATCTCTAGAATTTTCCATGTATACCATCATTGTAAAAAAAATAGTCTTATCTCTTACAACATTTGGGGTTTTCTTGGCAGAGATACTAGAGTGGTTTTCCATTTCCTTCTCCAGCTCATTTTTAAGATGAGGAAACAGAGGCAAATGAGGTGAAATGACTTATCTAGGGTCACACAGCTGGTATGTGTCTGAGAATAAATTTGACCTCAAAAAGATGTGACTCCAGGACCAACATTCAATCCAGTGCACCACCTAGTTGTCCCTCATTTGACCCAAGAGAAACTGTTTTCTCATTCCTCCTTTGATGTTAAAGTATTGTCTCTTGAGGATCATTATTAAAATTGTAAATATCTTAAAGAATTTTACTCAGAGTATAGGACTCAGGAAAAGAGATAACAATGATGACATGCACATAGTGCTTTATGGTTTGAAAAAGCTGCATCTACATTATCTAATTTTTTCATTTCATTCCCAGTGAAGGAAGGAATTAATAATTGCCAGAAAATGCTTAGAAAAGGTAGTCCTGAGGAGGCCTGGCTTGTGTGGAGTAAAACAGTGGAAAATTCAAGGCCCCTGAAGGAGGACAGGAAGAGGTCTTGGAAGACAAGTTCCTTACCTCTCCTTCACAATATTCTATAAGGATCTGCACAAGGGCCATAGTGAGGCAATGCCCAGCAAGAGTGAATTTAGCAAGGAAAAAGAAATAATTTGCCCAAGGCTGGCAGAGCTAGATTTCACACCCCAGTCTTCCTGACACCAAATCTGTTCTTCCTTTAGTGTTCTGTCCTTTACCCCCTTCCCTTAGTGTGTGGCCACTGGAATGGCTCTATTGGATGCACCTTGACTTGTTTTTCTTTCTAGGAGGTAAATTTTATTCTCTATGTAACTGCCACTCCTTCATACCTCTAGGGAGCTGGTTATCATTTAGTCAATCATTACTTCAATAGGTGACTACTGAATATGGAGTGCTCAAAAGAGAATATTAAATAGTGCTTTATGTGGATGGGAAAGTTATCTGGTTTCCAAATGACCCTGACTTATCAACTATGAATTGTAAATTATAAACTTCTATTTTAAATCTTGAATTCCTTGAAGACTGGCATTAAGTTCATATGATAGTCTCAGCCTGCTTGCAAAATATCTGTTCTGGCCATGACACAAAGTAATCAATACCTTGTTTCATTCTAGCTGCTTTTTGGGGCTCCTATTAGAAAGATCTATAAGCATGAGTAAAAGAAGGAAATAGGTTCAAATTCTAGCTCTGGTGCCTTCTTACCTATGTGACCTGGGGAAAGGCATTTCATTATCGTGAACTAAGGGTCTTCTGTTTTTAAAATGTGGGTAGTCAACTAAGTAACTTCTTTTCTTTTTCCTTTTCTTTTTCCTTTTCTTTTTTCTTCCTTCCTTTCTTCCTTCCTTCCTTTCTTCCTTTCTTTCTTTCTTTCTTTCTTTCTTCCTTCCTTCCTTCCTTCCTTCCTTTCTTCTTTCTTTCTTTCTTTCTTTCTTTCTTTCTTTCTTTCTTTCTTTCTTTCTTTCTTTCTTTCTTTCTTTCTTTCTTTCTTTCTTTCTTTCTTTCTTTCTTTCTTTCTTTCTTTCTTTCTTTCTTTCTTTCTTTCTTTCTTTCTTTCTTTCTTTCTTTCTTTCTTTCTTTCTTTCTTTCTTTCTTTCTTTCTTTCTTTCTTTCCCTTACTTTCTATCTTAGAATTGCAATTGGGGTTAAGGGATTTGGCCAGAATCACCCAGCTAGGAAGTATCTGAAGTCAAATTTGAACCCAGGACTTCCAATCTCTAGGCCTGGCTCTCTACCTAATGAGCTACCTTGTTGCCCAACTAAATAATTTCTAAGTCTCTTCTGCCCTGAAATTGATGTCCCAGGGACTTACACCAAGAGATGTGTCAGAACTACCCAGAGGAAAAAAAAATCTCCCTGTAAAGCATGGTGGGATTTCTCTGGTTACTATTGACTTTACCCCTTAGTAGAAAAAAATTATTCCAGAAGTCCAAATATAGAATTTGGCAGAAGAAAACACTATTTCCCCCCTTTTTCAAGAAGGCCATCATTAACCATGAAATTCCTGGAAACTAGAAGAAAAGAACCATCATATCAAAGCATTTCTTCCTTATATAAGATCGATTAGCTACTGAGAAGACTAGTTTGGCAGACAAAAGGAGAATAAAAGACAAGTCTAGCACCCCAGAACAAAACTTTTTCTTCATATGGGAGAATTTAAAGAACTTTTCCTTTAGTGGACCTACCCTGGTTTAATAATATCTTCCCCTTCTTATGGAGTAATACATTTGCATACACTGTATTATAGAGAGAAAGTAGTAGGATGAGGTTGTACAGCAGTTCTCAAAGTATGGAATGATGACTGCTGGAGGTCTGACGACTACTCAAAACTAATTTCAAAATAATACTAACACATTTTAACTTCTTATATGCCAAATATTAATAGTTATGAGGCATATAAACCATAGCTCTTTGGGGTCCTCAATAATTTTTAAGAGCATATTTATTTAATATATTCTTTTTTCAATATCAGGAGGAAAGAAAAGGAAAGAAAATAGGTTTTTGTTCACTGGAAAAAAATACAATATTTTTAAAGGTATTATTCTGCAGGGTTTCCTAAGGTTTTGAGAGATTTAGTAATTTTTCCAAGGTCCTACAATATATAAGGGGAAGGACTTGAACTCATATCTTCATGGCTCCAAGGCCAATTTCCAACTGCTATGCCAGACTGTCTACAAAATGTTCTACTCTTTTCTCCTTGGCTCTGAGCTTGAAAACCTTTTTTGGGGCTGGAAACCTGACTGGTGCAGGTACTACTTTTATTTTTCTGTTTTGATGATATTTGATGATATATGATGATTTTGATGATGTAGTTATAACAACTACATTGCCACCAGAGACAGCCAAACTTCTAAGTCTCCCCAAAGCCAGGACTTGTTTTTGCTCATTAGCATCTCTTTGGGCTTGCTATAATTCATTTGCTCTTCCATTTTGAGCTGGCCCTCCTGCTTCTGGGACTCTCAAACTCTTTGGAATACCTTTTCCTTATGAGAGTCCATTTCTAGGAAGGTTCAGGAAGTTTTTTTCCTCTTGTTAATTCAATAATCTCACCAATGGCAAAAACTAGATCAAAGCAGTGTTTCTGTATTTCATTCTCTCCTTAGTCTTGGTACTAGGGATCTCCCTAGAGAAGATCCATAGGGTCTATAACTTAAGAAGGTTAGTAGATTGGAGATTAAGAGATATTCTATAAGTCTTCCAGAAAAAGATCATAAAAAGAAATCCTGAATATCATACAGGAAAACTGGCAAGAAATGCTAGAAGCAGATGGCAAAATACAGATGATAAAAAGCCAATAGAATGCAATTCTATAAACATTTATTAAGTGCCTGCTATATACACCAACAATGAGAAGCCAAGAGTTTAACTCTCTAACCAACTATGTAGCTAAATACTATAATTATAACATTAATTAACACATTTTTGCAGTCAGAGAGAGGAAAAAATATTTCCCATTCTAAGGACAATCAATCAAAATGGGAGAGGGTTATTCCTTGTTTAAAAGAAATTTTAAAAAAATTAAGGATTCACTATTATGATAAGCCTAAAAAACTAAGTCCAATTCTCAAAGAAAATAATTGGATTCTCAATTCAAATTAAGAATTCCTTCAAAAGAATGCAAACTGACCAAACCAAAGTTAAATACTTTTTCATATAAATGAAAGACTAGGAAAAGATAGACCAGATCATGAGTATGGGATCTGGATCCTTTTTAATTTTTATTTTTTTGAATTAATTTATTTAGTCTAAAGGAACATTATTCCTTGGTTACAAGAATCACATTATTTCCCTCCCTCCCATTTCCCAACCCTTCCCATAGTCGATGTGCAATTTCATTGGGTATTACATGTGTCCTTGATCAGAACCTATTTCCATGTTGTGGTTTACACTAGGATGCTGATTTAGAGTCTACATCCCCAACCATATCCCTTCGACCCATGTTTTCAAGCAGTTGTTTTTCTTCTGTGTTTCTACTCCCACAGTTCTTACTCTGGATGTGGATGGTGGTTTTTCTCATAGATTCCTCCAAGTTGTTCAGGATCACTGCATTGCCACTAATGAAGTCCATTACATTTGATTGTACCACAGTGTACCAGTCTCTGTGTACAATGTTTTCCTGGTTCTGCTCCTCTCAATCTGCATCACTTCCTGGAGGTTGTTCTAGTCCCCATGGAATTCCTCCACTTTATTATTCCTTTGAGCAAAATAGTATTCCATCACCAACAGATACCACAATTTGTTCAGCCATTCCCCAACTGAAGAGCATTCCCTCATTTTCCAATTTTTTGCCACCACAAAGAGCGCAGCTATGAATATTCTTGTACACGTCGTTTTCTTATTATCTCTTTGGGGTACAAACCCAGCAATGCTATGACTGGATCAAAGGGCAGACGACTGTCTGTTAGCACCCTTTGGGCATAGTTCCAAATTGCCCTCCAGAATGGTTGGATCAATTCACAACTCCACCAGCAGTGCATTAATGTCCCGACTTTGCCACATCCTTTCCAGCATTCATTACTTTCCTTTGCTGTCACATTAGCCAATCTGCTAGGTGTGAAGTGATACCTCAGAGTTGTTTTGATTTGCATCTCTCTGATTATAAGAGATTTAGAACACTTTTTCATGTGCTTATTAATAGTTTTGATTTCTTTAACTGAAAATTGCCTATTCATGTCCCTTGTCCACTTATCAATTGGAGAATGGCTTGATTTTTTGTACAATTGGTTTAGCTCTTTATAAATTTAAGTAATTAGACCTTTGACAGAGGTTTTTGTAATGAAGATTGTTTCCCAATTTGTTGCTTCCCTTCTAATTTTGGTTGCATTGGTTTTGTTGGTAAAAAACTTTTTAATTTGATGTGATCAAAATTATTGATTTTACATTTTGTGATTTTTTTCTAGCTCTTGCTTGGTTTTAAAGTCTTTCCTTTCCCAAAGATCTGCCATGTATACTATTCTGTGTTCACCTAATTTGCTTATAGTTTCTTTCTTTATATTCAGATCATTTACCCATTCTGAGATTATCTTGGTGTAGGGTGTGAGATGTTGATCTAAACCTAATCTCCCCCATACTGTCTTCCAATTTTCCCAGAAGTTTTTATCAAATAGTGGGTTTTGGTCCCCAAACCTAGAATCTTTGTGCTTATCATAGACTGTCTTGCTGAGGTCACTTACCCCAAGTCTGTTCCACTGATCCTCTTTTCCAGTACCAAATTATTTTGATGGCCACTGCTTTATAGTATAATTTGAAATTTGGGACTGTAAGGCCTCCTTCCTTCACATTTTTTTTTTCATGATTTCCCTGGATATCCTTGATCCTTTGTTCTTCCAAATGAACTTTGTTATGTTTTTTTCTAAATCAGTAAAAAACTTTTTTGGTAGTTCAATGGGTATGGCAATAAATAAGTAAATTAATCTGGGTAGAATTGTCATTTTTATTATGTTAGCTCATCCTACCCATGAGCAATCAATGTTTTTCCAACTGTTTAAATCTAGTTTTAATTGTGTGGAGAGTGCTTTTTAGTTGTGTTAATATACTTCCTGTGTTTGTCTCAGCAGATAGATTCCTAAGTATTTTATATTGTCTAGGATGATTTTAAATAGAATTTCTCTTTCTAATTCTTGCTGCTGAGATGTGTTGGATGTATATAGAAATGCTGAAGACTTATATGGGTTTATTTTGTATCGTGCCATTTTGCTAAAGTTATTGATTATTTTGACTAGCTTTTTGTTTGATTCTCTGGGGTTCTTTAAGTAGAACATCATATTATCCTCAAAGAGTGATAGCTTAGTCTCCTCATTGACTATTTTAATACCTTCAATTTCTTTTTCTTCTCTAATTGCTACAGCTAGTGTTTCTAGTACAGTTCCCTTCTAATTTTGGTTGCATTGGTTTTGTTGGTAAAAAACTTTTTAATTTGATGTGATCAAAATTATTGATTTTACATTTTGTGATTTTTTTCTAGCTCTTGCTTGGTTTTAGAGGTGATAATGGGCATCCTTGTTTCACTCTTTATCTTATTGAGAAGGCTGATAGTTTGTCTCCATTGCAGATGATGTTTGCTAATGGTTTTAGATATATATTGTTTATTATTTTTAGGAAAGGCCCTTCTATTACTATTCTTTCTAGTGTTTTCAATGGGAAGGAGTGTTGTATTTTGTCAAACACTTTTTCTGTATCTATTGAGATAATCATATGATTTTTGTAGGTTTGCTTATTAATATGGTCAATGATGTGGATGGTTTTCCATTGAACCAATTTTGCATTCCTGGTATAAATCCTACCTGGTCATAGTTAATAACCCTCATGATCACTTGCAGGAGTCTTTTTGCAAGTATCCTATTTAAGATTTTTGCATCTATGTTCATTTAGGAGATTGGTCTATAGTTTTCTTTTTCTGTTTTTGACCTGCCTGGCTTTGGAATCAGTACCATATTAGTGTCATGAAAGGAATTTGGTAGAACTGCTTCTTTGCTTATTCTGGCATTTAGTTTGGATAATATTGGTATTAGTTGTTCTTTGAATGTTTGATAGAATTCATTTGTGAATCCATTTGTACCTGGGGATTTTTTCTTAGGGAGTTCTTTGATGGCTTGTTCAATTGCTTTTTCTGATATGGGGTTGTTTAGGTAATCTATTTCTTCCTCTGTTAGTCTAGGCAATTTATATATTTTTAAAAATATTCATCCATATCTCCTAGATTGCCATATTTGTTGCCATATAATTGGGCATAATAGTTTTTAATGATTGCCTTAATTTCCTCTTCATTAGAGGTGAGGTCTCTCTTTTCATCTTGAATACTATCAATTTGATTTTCTTCTTTCCTTTTTTTAAATTAGATTGACCAGTACCTTGTCTATTTTATTTGTTTTCTCAAAGTACCAGCTTCTAGTCTTATTTATTAAATCAATAGTTCTTTGACTTTCAATTTTATTAATTTCTCATTTGATTTTTAGGATCTCTAATTTAGTCTTCATCTGAAGATTTTTAATTCGTTCACTTTCTAGTTTTTTAATTTGCATGTCCAATTCATTGACCTCTACCCTCTCTAATTTGTTAATATATGGACTAAAGGATATAAATTTCCCCTTGAGTATTGTTTTGGCTGCATCCCATAGATTTTGAAAGGATGTCTCATCATTGTCATTTTCTTCAATCAAGTTATTATTTCTTTCTATGATTTGTTCTTTAACTAACAGATTTTGGAGAATCATTTGTTTAATTTCCAATTAATTTTTGATTTGCCTCTCCATGTACCCTTACTAAGTATTATTTTCATTGTGTTGTGATCTGAGAAGGTTGCATTTTTTATTTCTGCTCTTTTGCACTTTTTTACATTGTTTTTATGCCCTAATACATGCTCAATTTTTGTGAATGTACCATGTGCTGCTGAAAAGAAGGTTTATTCCTTTTTGTCCCTATTTATTTTTCTCCACATGTCTACTAACTCTAATTTTTATAATATTTCATTCACTTCTCTTACCTCTTTCTTATTTATTTTTTGGTTTGATTTATCTAGTTCTGATAGAGGAAGGTTCAGGTCTCCCACTAGTATGGTTTTTCTATTTCATCCTTGAGCTCCACTAGTTTCTTCTTTAGAGATTTGGATGCTATGCCATTTGTTGCAGACTGTCAAGATAATTTTAGGGTTGTGATTTAAAATCTAGATTTAATTGGTTGCTGGGGAAAATCCCAAATAAAATACCCAAGTCAGTCTGGAAATTTATGGTAATTTAATTAATATAGAGGGAAGGAACTTAAGGAGAAGAAGGATAAAGGATATAGGATTTCTCCTGCCTGGCCTATGCCAGGGGAGTTTTAAAATTTCCACCTCTAGGTCTCTGAAGAAGATTAGAGGCTTCTTAGGGGATAAAGTTGGAAAAGTAAAGGAGGAAACTCAGCCAGAAACTCACCACCGAAACAGACAAATAGCTTGTTGCCACACTAAGATGCTGGAAGGCTCAGCACGCTGCTCTCAGCTAGTTCTCCACCACCAATAAGGTGCCAGAGAGAGCAAATATATAGACCTTTCACCCTTATGTCTCCTCCTCTAAATTTTCATGTCTACCGATCATATCAAAGGCTTTTCTCTAGGACTGCCCATACTTTTAGTTTTCATCTTCTTTGATTTGATTATATCTTTAGAGTTACTTAACACTTCTTTAAGTTCACCTTTTGTGAGTTACTTGATCTTTTTGTGATTAATTTAACCTTCCTAGTTACTTAACACCTCTTTGTATTAAGATCTAAAAATAGACTTATGTATTTATGCATACATATATCTATATACATATTTATGTCTTGGCATTTCATTCTATACAGTTTGTCACTGTTCCTTCTAAGTGTAATTCTTCTAGCTGCCCAGGTACTAATAACAATTTTTAAGAGTTACCAATTACCTATTTTCTTATAGGGATACATATCATTTTAACTTATTGGGTCTCTTTTAAAAAAGG
This sequence comes from Monodelphis domestica, assembly GCF_027887165.1. NCBI lineage: Eukaryota > Metazoa > Chordata > Mammalia > Didelphimorphia > Didelphidae > Monodelphis > Monodelphis domestica. Next base: position 470,699,346 of record NC_077229.1, on the reverse strand, counting down.
GTTTTTTTCCCTTTTGTTTTGTTTTCCTTTTTTCCCCTCTTTCTTAATTACCTTTTGATGATTCTCTTGAGTTCTGTGCTTGGGCATCAAATTTTCTGTTCAGGTCTCGTCTTTTCTTTACAAATGCTTGGAATTCTTCTATTTTGTTAAATGACCACACTTTCTCCTATAAGAATATAGTCAGTTTTTCTGGGTAGTTGATTCTTGGTTGTAGACCTAGTTCCCTTGCTTTCCAGAATATCATATTCCATGTCCACTGAAGTGTTTTCTATATGATTCTTCCATATAAGGATCTTTGGCAGAGCTATGGAGGTATAAAAGTTCAAGAAAATAATCTAGAATTATGTGGAAAAGTGGCTGAAATATTCATTCTTTTGATTCAGCTATTCCAATGCTAGGCATACACCCCAGGCAAGTCAAAGATGCAATCTATGCTACAATGTCCACAGCAGTACTCTCTTTGTTAGCAAAGAACTGGAAACCAAGTGTGTATATCAATTGACAAATGGCTAAAAAAATATCTAAGGCACATAGATGAACTAGAATATGATTGTGCACTAAAATATTAGAAATATTAGTTTGCCATATTAAGTTCTATTAAAAGTGACTAGGGTTTAGACACTTCCTAGCAATGTGATCCTGGGCAAATCATTTAACACCACTTGCTTCGCCCTCACCACTCTTCTACCTTAGAACCAATGCACAGTATTACTTCCAAAATGGAAGGTGAGGGCTTGAAAAAAAAAGTGATTGGGGCTAATATGTCAGCAAACAAAGGAAAGGTGTGAATTGTACCTTTCCCCAAATTCCTAATTTTCAGTTTCCTTTTTCCTTCAAGAGATCTCCAGTCACAAGTTTGGGGATACAAGAGAGATAAGGAAAAAAATCATACTACAGGCTCTCTTGGCCATGCCAGCCCCAGAAAATAATCAGGTACTATGCTCAGATAGATGTTTTAGAGCATGGTCACTGCAGTCATATCCTAAACTTCTACCTATGCAAAAACTGAGTCTGATCTTATCACCCAGGGTAGGAGAATTAGTAGAAGCCTGTGTGTCTTTCGCCCTAGGGCAGAGAGGGACAGATAATATAGACTGAACCAGGTTGGAATGAGACTTAAGGAAGTAACCATTCTATGAATTCCTCACACAGCCACTATGGTGAGATTGACCAGGGGACAATGCCAACTCCTGAGTTTCTTCTCTTTCTCCCTCAGATTGCTTGGTAAGGCAAAGTGAGTAAGTTCCAAAAACATGTAATCCTTTCTCTCATTCTTCCCTCCCTCCCCTATTTATTGACTTAGAGGGAGGGAGGGAAGGAATAAAATTGAGCCTATGCACTAGTTTTATTGAAGTTTTCATTTGAAAGCTTTGCAGTTCTGTTTTGTTTTGCAAACTTACTGTGTCATTAAGTCACATGACCATTAAAAAGCAAATTTTCCCAGTTCTAAGAATGAAGTTTGTTTGGAACGAGATGGGGAGATTCCCAAAGTGGGACATGGTGACTTAGAGCAGAGATGAGAGAATTTTCTATTTGTGTAATTTCGAGCATATTCTAGGTGGTGCCTCTAGATCTATCCTGAACCCTGGGCCAACTGCCTATGTACACAAGAGAACTGGAGACAGTGGGAGGAGGGGCATGGTCTACTCATGTGTAGTAAGCACACCCTCTAATGGCCAAGATATATACCACACCCCCTTGTTGATTAATTCATTAATTAATTATGTGACAGCCTGCTCTCTCTTTAAATGGCAGAAAGCAGAGGACCAAGCCAGGGTGTGGATCTGGCATCAATATCCCCATCCGTCCACTTAGCCATGTAGTCCCTGTCATGTAAAGAATTCAAGGAAACATGGGAAGATATATATGAATTGATTCAAGGCAAACTATGTAGCACCAAAAGAACAGAATACACAATGACTTAAATGATATGAATTAAAAGGTCACTAAAAGGAAGTTGCAGCTCTAATTACATGAAAATAAACTATTGATAGTTTCAAAAAACAGAAAATAAAACATCCCCTCCTTACCACAAAGAGGCAAGGAACTGGGAGGGAAAGATGTTATCTGCATTGTCAGATTCAGTTGTCATTGTATTGGATGGTTTTGCCTAATTACTTTTCTTTGTGACCAGGAAGGGCTCATCTGGAGAGGATATTTTTCTCCCAGAAATGACCATGGTAAAATAACAAGAACAACAATAAGATTTTTCCTCTTTTTTTTTTAAAGGAAAACAAGAAAAAAGCTGGGAAAGGCTTATAGAGTAGAATATGGAAGTCTGGTAAAATCAAAAGAGCAGCGTGATGATTTATGTCAGGAAGAACCAGACAGTTTTGAAAGCTAAACATTGAATTTGTTATATGCTTAAAAAAGGAAAGCAATCTGTACATGATAAAGATATACAGTTTCATGTGCAATCTTTACTTTCTGTTCTACTATGTATATGGAAATGCCCATATAATTTAACTTTTGTTAACTTAAAATACAAGTAAATAAGTCAGTTCTCTCCAGTGGGTTTCCTATTATTTCCAGAATCAAATGTAAACCCCTCCATTTGGCATTTATAACATCTCTTAGACTAGCTCCTTTTCACCTTTCTAGGCTCCTTAAGGCTTTCCTCCCCTTCATATATACTTAATATTTTTATGACACTATCCTTCTGGTTATCCCTCTTACATGACTCTCTCTCCAGACATTACCTTTATGCTGACTATCTCTTGAGGCTGGGATTCTTCCTTTTCTCACATATGACTGCTTCCTTGCGCTCTTTCCAGACAACTCAAATCCTACCTTGTGCAGAACACCTTTCCTGGTTCTTTTTCCCACCACACATCTTTCTGTCTCTTTCTGTGTGTGTCTCAGTCTCTGTCTTTGTCTCTCTGTTTCTCTCTCTTTCATACAGCAGAGAGATTTGCTTCCTGGCTCTTCATCGTGTTCAGGGCAAATACAACTGATGCTTTCTCCAAGATGAAGACTATCTGAATCTTCCCAGTTCTAAGTGCTCTCTTTTTCATATTATTTCTTATATGTTGCCAAAGTTCTGGAACTATTCTATCGTGATAACCATCATTATTAACAGCTGAAGAAAATAAACATTGACATAGCTTCTACTATCTGCCAGGCATTGTACTGAGCACTTTCACAAACATTATTTCATTTGATCCTCATAACAACCCTGGGAGGTTTTTAAAGTTGAGGGAGTTGGGGGCAGTTGGGTAGCTCAGTGGATTGAGAGCCAGGCCTAGAGACGGGAGGTCCTGGGTTCAAGTCTGACCTCAGACACTTCCCAGCTGTGTGACCCTGGGCAAGTCATTTAACCCCCATTGTCTAGCCCTTACCACTCTTCTGCCTTGGAACCAATACCCAGTATTGATTCCAAGAGGGAAGGGAAGGGTTTAATTAAAAAAAAAATAATAAAGTTGAGGAAATCAAGGTAGACAAAGGTCAAGTGACTTATTCAGGTCTTATAGCTAATAAAAGATTAAGGCCAAACTAGAGTCCAGGAGAAAGATTAGAACTAGATAAGTGGTTCTGAGAATCATCTGAACAGAGATGATAATTCAGTTTACTTCAGCTGCTGAGATCTGTAAGGGAGAGAGTAAAGAGGAAGAAGAAACAGAGGACCAAGAATAGACTCTGGGGGACCACCCACTATTAATGGGCATGACCTACATAAAGAGTTAGCAAAGGTGATTGAAGAAAGGTCAGAAAAGATACCCAAAGCAAAGTTGTTCCATCTCCCCTCAGGGCTCGAGGGGTAGCTTTAAAGAGTAGGGAGAGAGCTAATGCTCAGGAATCCCAACTTGTGTGCTTCTTGCCTTGATTTTCATTTGATATCTAATTAATTTGTAGAAAGGGGTATTTGCTAAGGTGACATAATAGGAACATTGAGTACAAAGCATTACCCCCAAAATCTGTGACAAGAGTCAAGGGAAAAGTAGGCTCATGCTGACAGCACACGTGAGAAAGGGGTCATTCACAGCACCTGCAGTCTGAGATTTTCCCATTACCTACATTATAGTCTGTTTGCTGAACTCCTTGTAGAACATGAAATCTGCCTTTCTTCTGTGTCCAGTCTGTCATTTTCTCCCAATGTAAAGAGTGTAATTGGTCTTTGCTGTCTTGTGGGGATACTACTAGGATATGAATGAAAAAGTCTTCTTCTTCCACTTCCATCTTCCACTCTTCTAAAATACATGAAGGGACAGTCAAGAGAGTCAATGGAGAGAGTGCCAGGCTTGAAATCAGGATGACCTGGGTTCAAATTTGACCGCAATTCTGCCTAGCCTCGAGTTGTTACTAAGACAGAAAGTAAGAGTTAAAAAAAAAATCCATGAGGTCTTTCTCTGGCCAAGAGTTGAGTATGGAAGTGAGGAGACTTAGGCCAAGGTCAATGCTGGGGGTCCTATTCCCCTCCCACCAAATGATTCCTTCTCTGGGACTTGTCTTATTCACTCCTGGGACTCACTTATTCACAGTTCATATCCCTGGTTCATCAATTAGATGCTTTATATGTTCTCACATGATTAAAAATATCAATGTTAAGTGGGGTTAGGGTAATTGCAATCCTCCACCCTTACAGATACCTTTTGAATGTGCTCACTTGAGCACAAGTAGTTATCTCCCTACTTGATTAAAACAAAACAAAGGAACAACAACAACAAAATCAACAGTGGAAAAAGCCTGAAATGAGTAGAGTGGAAAAACAAGACAGATTTGAGAATTCAGTCCAGTGAACATTTATTAAGCAACTACTGTGTATAGAACACTTTGTTAAACCCTGCAGAGAGAAAGACAAGACAAAACAATTCCCCCCAAACAAGTCTCTGCTTTCAAGAAGCTTAGCTTCATTCTACTAGGAGAAAGGAAGAACCTGTAAAAAGAAAAGTATGTTTACATCATAATTTGAGAAGAAAGAGCAGCACCAGCAACTAAGAGGATCAGGAAGGACTTCTGGGAGGAAGTAACTAATGAACTAAGCTTTACTGGAATCCAAGGATTCCAAGAAATGAGGTGAGGAGAGAGAACATTTCAACCAATGGAGTCAGCCCCTGCAGAGATGTGGGAGACAGAATGCCAACGCTGGCAAACAACTAGCTATTGGGCCAATTTGACTGGAACACACAGTCCATAAGACATATGATGTGTAATGAAATGAGGCTGGGAGGCATTTAAATGTCCAATTATTTTTGTTGTTATTGTCCTTCAGAAAATTCATACCCTAAAACCTCATCCAGGTATGCAGGTGACCTTTGATCTTAAAGGCTCAGCCAATGAAGACTATTGCAGCTGGAAAGTCTTTCTGTTCAGGTCCCAAACTGTATAAATCCATTAATTGAAGGTCAGCCTGCCTCAGTTTGGAGAGGTTCAACAGTAGGATTATCACCAAGTGGTGAACTTTTTGTTTACAAGACCAGCCAACTAAATCAAAGAGGAAGTTTGACTTGGGTCAGTGGAGGGACTACCCACATGAATAAATTCACAGATCTGTGAAGTATGGAATATAGTGTGCTATAGGGGCCAAGACATTAATAACATTGTACTTATAGGTGGAGTATTCTTCCAAAACTCTGCATCTGGGTCCGAAGTCTACAATTCAAATAGGACAGAGAGCCAGGAGATGGCTTGGAATGAGGGGATTCTCCTGTATTTAGGGGAAAAGAGTTGGAGTTTGGGGTTTGAATTTTGCTCAGTCATGTCAACTCTTCTGGACCACATTGGGGGTTTTCTTGGCAAAGATACTGGAGTGATTTGCCATTTCCTTCTCCAACTTGTTTTACAGATGAGGAAATTCAGTCAAACAGAGTTAAATGACTTGCAAGGGTCACACAGCTATTTTCTTGAGACCAAATTTGAACTCAGATCTTCCTGGTCTAGGGCTCTATATACTGTACTATATAGCTGCTTTGCTAACTGTTTGATTTTGCTACTAACTACCTTGGTGGCTTGAGTGATTGCTGTTGTCACTTCACCTTTGAAACTCAGTTTCTTTCTGTAAAATGAGGATTGGACTAGATGATGTTCAAGGTCCCTTCTAGAACAAGAACTATGATCTTATGAAGTGACTTCAAAGTCCCCCATGCTATAATAAGCATGGTTTGGACTAGATAACCTCTAAGGCTGCTTCTAAACTCTGACCCAAAGTTTCAGGGCTGAAAGGAGTATTTATTCCTACCTCCTCTTTTTAAAAAAAAGAAAATGATAGTTTAGAAGGAAAATGAATTGCTCATGGACATATTGCCAATAAGTGCTAAAACTAGGACATGAACACAGGCCTTCTCACTTGAAATTTAATCATTATTTCTCTGTTTACTTCATTCCTTTTGTCCTGGACCAAAGGTCTCTTCAATGAATGATTAGAAATAATCCTTGGAAAAAAATAAAAAGAAAAGAAACAATCCTTGAAGACATCAATGCGATACCCTGAAAGTACACTAAACAATTGAGTTCAACAATCCTTCAAAATATTCATGGTATAAACTAATGGAGGGAACTGAGTTTTTTCTACTGACAAAAATATGGGACCAAAGCAAATAGGCTTCGCTATTGATAGACATGAAGCAAGAATTTGTGATGGGAGAATGAAGAATACTTACCTAACCTCCTTAGCTTTTCTTTTCTTCTGGCTAAAATGTATTTACATCCTAAACCAGATAATATTTGGAAATATCAAACACTGAATTAGTTTTCTGTAACTAGAAGCCTTTGATAAAGACTGTGGTATTGAAAAGAATTAATTTTTGCTATCTGGGTTCAACCCACTATGACTAAAGATCTAAGGATGTGCTGTTTATTAGCAAATGAGGGCTTTTGCCTGAGTGGATAGAGTATTGGACCTGGAATCAAGAAATTCAAATCTGGCCTTAGTTCTGTGAACCTGGGCAAGTCACTTAACCCACTTTGCCTCAGTTTCCTCATCTGTAAAATGAGCTGGAGAAGAAAATGGCAAACCACCACAGTATCTTTGTCAAGAAAACACCAAATGGGTCACAAAGAGTTGGGTATGATTTAAATGACCAAACAACAATAACAAACTTGACTTGGGTCACTCTGGAGAGAGAATTCACAATCTAGTAGGTGGAGACAGTCCCAATTAGCAGCACCAGTACAAGACCACTGGCAAGACAATCAACACATGGGGCCAAGCAGAGAGCAATATAAACATTAGTAATCTTGTACTTTTCATTTGTGTGCTCTGAACACATGTTCTCCATATATATGCATACTCTTAATGCATGAGCCCTAAGCATGTTCAGTTTCCCTATTGACAGTGCATGTATTCATGGGAAATGGTGTTTATGGAAAGAATGTTTTATTTCATTAAATGCTTTTCCTCTTATATATTTGGGTCCTCTGGCTAACTAGAAGGAAAAAGTAAATGCATCACTGAGGGCTTATAAGCTTTGGTTCTAAGAAGATATTGAGGTGGTATTACCGAGAGACTAAGTCATGATGCACCAAATACTGATATTGAGGTAGTGTTGATTCTCTGTCTCTCTCCCAGAGCCAAGCAGATTATAGTAGGAGCCCGTTGGAATTCTGGGGTACTCCATAGAGTGGTGGTATATCTATCTCTTCAATGCTATACCATTATCTAGATCACTCACCAGCTGTATTCCACCTAGTGTCAGAGAGCGAGAACCCATAGTTCTATATAACCACTTAGCAATAATTAGCTTTTAAAAAAGAAACACTTACTTTCCATCTTAGAATCAATACTGTGTTCTGGTTCCAAGGTAGAACAGTAAGGACTAGGCAATATGGGTTGTGACTTGCTGAGGGTTGCACAGCTAGGAAGTGTCTGAGGTCAAATTTGAACTCAGGCCCTCCCATCTCTAAGCTTGACTCTCAACTTACTATGCCACCATACTGCCCCTTTGCTCTTCATTTCTTACAATGCAGTAGTACTGTATTACAATATAGCTATATGCCCCCACTTGTTTAGCCATTCACTAATTGCTAGATGTCCAATGACATCTAGTTTTTAAGAGTAAAGTGCTAAACAGTGGTAGTCTCTCAGTGACCGAGAATGACTATTGTCTTTGTGCAGTTTCATCTATGATGTACCCTCATGTGGCTTTGAAGTCCAAAGGCTGAGGCGCAAAGTTTGTGGCACATGGGGCCTGGGACGCCAGTTGTTACGGGAGGTGCGACTGTGGCCTGGTGTCGGCGTTCACGCGCAGCGGCAAGACGTCGACGTCGCTCTTCTTCAAAGGTGGTGGCGGCATGGTGAATGTGGGTTCGCCAACTGCTTCTGTCAGAGGCAGCGAGTTCTAGTTGCTTTGGTGTAATGCCAGCCCACTTCAAGTTTGACTTTGGTGGATCCTTGAATCTTTTCTTTGGTCGGCCTTGTTTCCTGAGTCCAGCTGACAGTTCACCATAGAATACCTGTCTTGGTATTCGCTGTGGGTCCATGCGGATGGCGTGTCCAGACCATCGTAGCTGGGTTTTGAGGACCAGGACTTCGATGCTGGTGGAGTTGGCTCTGTCGAGGACTTCCTGATTGGTGATTCGGTCCTGCCATCGGATCCTCATGATTGACCGGAGGGAGCGTTGGTGGAATTGCTCCAACTGCTTCATGTGCTTCTGGTACAGTGTCCATGTCTCACAACCGTACAGGAGCGAGCTGAGGACCACTGCGTTGTACACTTTGAGCTTCGTCGCAGTGCTTACACCGCTGTGTTGGAGGACTTTGGAGCGCAGCCGCCCGAGTGCCTGGATGGCCTTTTGGATCCTGGCATTAATCTCGTGGTCTAGGGACCCGTCGTTGGCGATGGTGCTGCCCAGGTACTTGAAAGTGTTGATGTTAGAAAGGTGCGTGCTGTCGATTGTAATGCACGGCTGGTTAGTTGGCCTCCCTGGTGCAGGTTGGAACAGCACCTCTGTTTTGCTGAGGCTGATAGTCAGGCCAAACAGTTTTGTTGCAGTGGAGAACCTGTCCACAATGGTTTGGAGATGATTTTCTTGGTGGGCCATGAGAGCACAGTCATCTGCGAAGAGAGCTTCCAGGATGAGTCTCTCTGTTGTCTTTGTTTTTGCAGTCAGGTGGCGAAGGTCAAATAGTGAGCCATCCAGTCGGTATTTGATGTAGACGCCCAGGTCTAGATCCATCACAGCATGTCGTAATACCTGGGTGAAGTATAGGTTGAATAGTACCGGAGCGAAGACACAGCCTTGTTTCATGCCATTGGAGATGTTGAAGTGATCGGAAGTCTCTCCACTTGATAGGACTTCCCCTGTCATGTTGACATGAAAGAGCTGGATCAGTTTGACAAATTTTGCTGGGCAACCGAGCTTGCTGAGGATCACCCACAATGCGTCCCTGTTCACTGTGTCGAACGCCTTTGTCAGGTCTATGAAGACAATGTAGAGACTCAGGTTCTGCTCAAGGCATTTTTCTTGCATTTGCCTCACCGTGAAGACCATGTCGATGGTGCTGCGATCTGGTTGGAAGCCACATTGTGATTCAGGCAGGTTCTGCTCTGAAACAGATGACAAGAGTCTGTTGAGTATAACACCGGCGAGGATCTTTCCAGCATTGAAGAGTAGTGAGATGCCTCTGTAGTTGTCACAGGCTGTCACAGGCTAAATACATATGAGTTATTGAGCACACATGACTTGAATAGGACAAGTAAAAAAAAAATATGGATGGATTAGTAGGATACGGGTAACCACTGAAATTTAGGTGTTGGCTCTGAGTCTAGTACAGTGAAAAATGATCCACCCACCTTTGTTAAAATGCCTCATGCTTTGTGTGAAGGGGTCTTAGTTCTCTTCTTCCTTATCTTCTCTATGTCATTTGATATTATTGACCAAACCCTTTTGTCTTCTTGACACTCTTTCCTACTGTTAGGAACTATACTAGTTTTTCCCATTTTTTACTTTGTCTCTTTTTCTAGCTCTCTTTCTTCTTCCCATCTCTTAAAAGCATACCTTCCCCAAGACTATGTCCCAGGACCTTCTCTCAATCTAATTCTCTTCTTTGGTCAACTTATCTACTCCAACAAAGGAAGAAGAAATTTCTTCTTTTAAAAGTTTCCTATTGCAACAAAATCATAGATCTGTCACGTAGTGCACATATGTGTGCATGTGGATAGTTAGATATAGATATAGTATGGGGTGTTGGGGGGAGGACTAACACCTCTGATGTGAGGTACCAAACCTTTTCAGGCTTACTCATCTACGTTTGGTGTCCGCGTCTCACCTAATCACACCAGTAGCCATACACCAGTGAAGTCATATCAGCAGACAGGCTAAATAAGGTTGAAGGTAACCTATGGCTTCAAACCTGTCAGTGAGTTAGGGGGATGTCTACCCCAAGCATCTGAAAACTTCTCCCAGTGGAATGGGCAGATGAGAACAGTCTGTTTCAATTACCATGAAGGTGACTGAAGTAGGCACTGTGTAGTGCTTAGAACTTAGTCAGACATCAAAGAAGCCAAGGCCATCCATGGCATCTAGGGCCACTGCTAACCATCTTGACTTTTGTCTTGTCATTTGTCTTTCATGACACTGGAAAAGAGAGTGAAGCTGATAAATTTGTACAATTCTGTCTCACTTAATAAGTCAAGACATCATCCCAGGATATCATTGGTCCTCTTCAAAATTAAAGATGAACAATTATTATTATACAATGTATATATTATATTTTGTGTGGACGCTTTAACCAAAAAACAAGGATTCCATAAATTAATCCAGTAGAATAGAATTGGGAGAGCAGAGGGAGGTAATGGCTCTGGAGAGGTAGAGCTGAGGTAGATTTCAATGAAATTATTGTAAGAGAAAAGAAGAGGAAAAGATTTGTGCCTCAGTAGATATCTCTGAAGTCGAGGGATAAGTTAAGTGAGAGCTGAGAATATGCTGCCTGTCAAGTTTATAGGGGTTACTCTCCCACTAGGGTTTTGTAATGACTGATCACAGAATCAGTGAGGATCTTCATGGACTCTGACTTCCAAGGACCTAGATCTTATATAACTCTGGGACCCCAGTAGTTGAAAAAGAATAAAATGGAATGGATGAGAGAAATAATTTAATCTTTTCCTTCATTTTCGAGATGAGGTCAATGAGATCTAAGGAGAAAAAGTGATTATTCCTTCTATTTTATAGTAACTATTGGCTATGTGTGCAAAATGATACATCATTTTTCTATAATGGAATACTTGTAGTCTGGAAATGGATACACTTTCTTTTTGGCTAACATGTAGATAGTAGAAAGGAAATTGATTGTCGAGATTTTAGATAAGGATACAATAGTAAGAAAACCAGAATATTTTAAAGGAAACACTTTGAACACATGTGCTATATCCTTCTGTAGCTAGTTGATTCAATTAGAGTAAATTAACCCCTGGAGAAAATTATTTGCTTTTCACTAGGCTAACATGCAAAGCAACAGTACAAAATGTTCCATTCAGTTTTACAGTATAAACCAAAGAGTAACATCTCTACCATGCATTTAGTTGGTGATAGTCAATAATTTACTTCTCTGAATCTGTTTCCTCATCTTTAAAATTAGGGAAGGTGAGAGGTACCTTAGTCTCACTGCTTTCTAATGTTCTTTTAACTGTAACATTCGAAATGAAAAATAGGGCAAATACGTGTTGGAGATAATTAGTGATTACAATCTCCCGAATTTTTTGCATTTGAAAAGTTCAGCTTGATAATTTCACTAACTCTACCTCCTCTGTACAAATGGAATCATTATACACTTTCTATTCCTACGCAGACAGCATCTTAGTACAGGCCCTCATAAGCACCTGCCTGAGCAATTTGCAAAATAACTTGGAATGAATTATCCTCACCTTGACCCTCTTCACACACCTCAAACGAAATACACATGCAAGTATGGTTCAGATTGAATTGGAAGTTACACCTCAGAAAGCATTTGTAGGAATGGACTTCTGGGGACATTCTAGGAGAACACATCAGAGCTCTTCTAGAACCCCCTTCCCCAGGAGATTCTGGGGACATGTGTGACAGCACAAAAAGGCTCCTCCTTTTCAATAGCAAAGCAACGCCTTACTGGCCAATGAGCAGGAAGAATTGATGACTTCATGGATTTTAATTATTTTTGAACATCTATTTACTCATTTTAACATTCATATTTTTATTCAGTTCCAAATTCTCTCCCTCCAGGCCCTTCTACTGCCACTAAAAAGACAAGAAATATAACATGAGGTCATGTAAATGGATTTCCATATTAGCCAAATTACACAAAAAAAGTGGGCCAGAAAAATAAAGTCAAATAAGTATGTTTCAATCTGTACTCAGAGTTCATTGGTTTTCACTTTGAAGGTGGATAGTATTTTTCATTGTGAGAAATATGAACCTATAATATTGTGGACTCCTTTCACAAAGATGCAAAATGGAGCCTAAGTAGGAAGAAGTCAAACCACCTCACCTAAGATTCAGCCAAAATAAGTTAAGTTTGGTGTTCCCAACTTAAGCCCCGTAACAGATATAATGATAGGATTGAAATAGTCCTTGTTTTGATTGGTTAAAAGTTGATTGAATAAAAACTATGATAAATATACAAAATAATAATTTGTAAATTTCGTGTTCTCTTTAGCTAGCTTTGATTGTTACTTTCAAGTAACTAGCCAATGATGAACAAGAGAGGGGGACCATCTTTGCATCAGGAACTAGGATAAAAGGAGTCTGTGTGCTCCTATTCTTTGTACCTGCTTGCTGGCTGTAACACTTATAACACTGGCTGTTGAATACCCATTCTCCCAAGGATGGGCCTTTGACACACTGACACTAGGTGGTCATTCCTTTCATTCCTCATTAATTCTTTGGAATTTGGCTGAATTGCTAAGTGTAGCTAAGTCTTTCTCTGTTGATTGTCATTTCCATGTTGCTATTCCTGGTGCATGGTCTACTGGTTCTGCTTACTTCACTTTACATCAGTTCATATAAATCTCCCTAGGTTTTTCTGAAACCATCCTCTTGGTCATTCTTATGGCACATTAGTATTCCATCACAATCATATATCTGTCTACTCTCTTCCTGTCTACAGATTCTGCCTAGTCTATTTGAATTTATATTGTGAGGAGTGAAAGAGCAGCCCTTCCACTTCCCCCAATTCCAGTAGAAATATTTTATTTTTATGTAAGGAGTAGTTTAAATAGGCACACAACTGCCCAAAGACCCTGGTTTCCTCTTTGTTTCTCCTTTCCTGATACAGGTGATTGAATGACATTCCTGAGATGGATGCATCTCTCCTGGAGTTCCAGGGGTTGGAAAACCTAGCTCTCTTAACTGAAATTGCCTGGTGGCAGGGGAACTTGCTGCATCAGGAGACAAGAGGGAGTGCTCAATTCTTATCCTGGCTTGACAGCAGACAAAAGAGAAGAATTGAGAAGAACAATTTAGAATTAGGAAAAAAGGTAAAATGTCTATTTAGTTAAACCCCAGATTTGATTTTTAAGCCTCAGCTTCTTCAAATAGTGGAATGGTACTTATTATTTTTACTTGTTATTAATATTTTTGTCATTGCCTATGTGGGTATCTTCTGGGTAATGAGCCTTTTCTTTTTTATGTGTAGAAAATAATTGGTTGTCTCATACTTGATTCTATTAACCTGGAAGAACACAAAACCACTAAAGCAGGTACAAAGAACACACCTTTAATAAGGACAAGGGAGACAATACTCTTATGGCCACCACACAGAGTCATACATGTACACAACACCACAGAGAGCCAAGCTCTGGGACTCTAGGAAAAATGTATCATGAATAGGAGTTTTCCATCCAACTGAAGAACTTGGGGTCTTATATAAATTTTAGGGAGTATAGGACAAGAAAGACAACTGATTGGCTACATGAAGGCTAGGGAAGGAGGATTCTAGATGGACTAGAAAACCTAGAATTCTCTTAGATATAATGTAAGAAACTTGGAAGACAAAGGGGTACTTAAGATTTGATTATATCTATTAATTCTATCTAGAGTAATCAAAGGGTTCTTGAGGGTCCGTGGTTTCGTCTGGGACAAGGATCAGCAAAGGGATTTCTTGAATACAGGCTGTCAGGCACAAAGGCCAATATGGTGTTTCATAAAACCAGATTGTCAATTCATATTAAAGATTTTAAAAATTCCATTTCACCCTTTGGGGAAATTTTAAATAAGACTAAAACTTACTCTTTGATATAAACCATTTTTACCCCCAGGTGTGATGAAGTGTGTTTGTGTGTGTATGCTGTCAGGAGTGGTGATATGATGAATAAATGAGAATGCGTAAAGGAACCTAACGCTTCTTATTAGAGACTCATTTCTCTAGGAATTGTGTAATTAGAAAATCTTGAACCCTTGGACTTCATCTCCCAGAATCTTTTTCCCTTCGTTCACATAGTGTCCTATGCTTATTTTTTTAAGTTTGGGAACTCTGCCCTTTTCTCTCTTCTCTCATGACTGCAGCTGAGTTATCTACCTTTTTATTCTAGCTTTCTTTATTTTAGTTATTTTTAATAAATCTTATTAAATATGATACTTGGAATTATTGTATATTACTTTTTAAACTTACAGAATGGAACAGTCATTGATAGAGCCATAGAACAGTGGAGAGGGAAAGTGAATAGCACCCTAATTGATTGGGCCCAACAGTCTTTAGAATTGTTAAATACACTTAAAATCATGTCATACCCCCCATCAAAAAATCTTCAGAGGCTACCTATTGCCTATATAGATCAGATTCCTTTGCTTATGATTTGAGGCCATTACAGTTCAGTGTTAGCCTGCCTTTTTCATGTTGCTTTCTTCACAAAGTCTATACTCCAGCCAAACTGAATTTCTTTCTATCCCCCAAATATGTCCTTTACTTTTCTCCCTTTGAGCTTTCTTATATTGTTTCCAATTCCTGGAATGTGTTCTCCCTTTCTTTCACAAATTTCATTTCCTAACTGTACTTTACTGTCAAAAGGTCTAATTCAAATGCCATCTTACCCTTTGTCAATAACAGGTGGTAAAAATGGATAGAATTCTGATCTTAGACCTCTAGTCAGGAAGACCTGAGTTCAAATTCTGATTCAGACAATAGTTTTATTACTCCAGACGGGTCACAATCCCCTACTGTCTTAATTTCCTCATTTGTAAAATGGGGTTTATAATAACACCTATCTATCAGAGTTTGAGGAGGATAAAATGAGATAACATAAATCTTAAAGTGCTATATAAATGCCAGCTATGATGATGATGATGATTAATTTTTCTTGATGCCTCAGAAAATACTGTTTTGTATTACAGATGAATTTATCATATATTATTTTTGCATAGATATAACCTTTCTTTACTAGCTAACTAGTTAATGAGATCAGGGACATGATGTCTAAACTTTGAATTTCTCTAAGACTAAATCAATATTATACACAGTAGTTGCTTACTAAGTTATTACAGATTTCTTATAACTAACTCCCTCTTTTTTTGGCATCTTACTATATTTTGACATATAATCCCAGAATAATGGGCTCAGAATTGAAAGAAATCATCTCATTCTGAGTAAGAATTTCCTCTACACCATATCTAACAAGTGGTCATTTGACTATTACTTGTATGTTCAAAGGAATCACCAAGTGGATGAAGAATGTCTTTTGTCCAGACTATGGTATACAATTAGATTAATAGCCTATAGACCTTACTAAGTGTTAAATATATCTTGAACAGACACCGTTAATAGATAATGAGGTGAGGCCAGATTTGAACAAAAAGGAAAAGGGAAGTTAGGATAATTGTCTTTGGAAAATTGAAATTTTCTTTCAATGGCCCTAAATTTTAATATTAGTATTTATCTAGTGTTGTTATATAATCATAAATCATAATGCATTACAGTTTTTTTTAAGGAATTAGTTGAGTATCACCATCAAATCGAAGGGTGATAAAAATGAGTATGGTAGATACAAGGAGGCTTGTAAAACTTTGCTAATAAGGAAGTCAAAAGAAGTAATGATGGATGACATCATCAAAGAAATGTATGAAACTGAAAGAAGTTGGGTTAATCACTTGTCAAGAACAAGGCCTTAGACACTTCCTAGCTGTGTGATGCTGAGAAAGTCATTTAACCCCAATTGCCTAGTCCTTACTGTTCTTCTACCTTGGAACCAATACCCAGAACTGATTCTAAGATGGAATGTAAGGATTTTTTTTCAAAAAGCTAATTATTGCTAAGTGGTTATATACCAATCACATAATTTTTGGTGGTAATTTTTGGGTTTTCTCTATCAGTACTTCACTAACTGCATTTAGAAATTGACAGTATTTTGTACTATTTGTTATGTTCTTATCAAATGCCATCATACTGTGGTTATTTCTATGCAGCCAAGTTTCAGAGTGGCTTTGATGTGTATAGAATTTATGCATCTTTTTAACATTGTTGTCTTTCGCCTCTTTTCTTGCAAATTTTCCTCCATTTCAGTATTCTTGTGTTCCAAATCTGTTTAAATTTCTCACTTCTTTAGATTCTCTATCATTACTTTGTTTTTTCCTTATTCAATTTTTTCAATAATTACCTGAGTACTCTATTTTTTGTATTGAGATTTATCACCTATAGTTTATCTCCTAAATTCATCCCAAATTTATTATTTTAGTTTTTTATTTCTCTTTTAGGTATTCAGATATTTCTTTTTGCTGTTCCAAGATTTTTAGGGGTTGTCATCAATAGAATTCTGTCTTCTATCAGGCATTCTTTTTTCATTTTCCTTCATTTTGTAATATTTCAGTTTCTCTTTTGAAGACATTTATGAACTTCTGTTGGTTTGTCTGTTGGAGATTTAATTGAGATTTTTTTAGTCTTCTCTCTCCCACATCTGGACCCCATTCCCCTCCTCACTTCCCTCCAACATATATATATATATATATATATATATATATATATATATATATATATATATATATATATAATATATATATATATATATATATATATATATATACACATTCATGCTCACTTTCTGTACCCTCTATCATAACTGATTCAGCTGACCTCCAAAGCTAGAATGACCACTGGGTTGTCTCACCCTCTTTGGATGGAGAATTTAAGGTGATCTAACCTGGGATGCAGGACTGATTTCAAATGTTTTTCCAGGCCTCCCTCAGAATATTGCTCTCCTTGTGGGTAGAGTCAACACCTTCTACTTCTTGAAAGGTGGAGGGAGGGAGAAAACTGAAAACTGAAAAGCCACTGAAACCATGTTAGAATATTCTCCAGAGGAGAGAACTGGTTACCACTCACTCCTAGTTGCCTTTTGTTCTGACCCAAATTAACCACAATTACCAGCATTTTTACCTATTCATCTCTCAGGTCCCCTTCTTTCTTCCTTGGGGCTGGACATTGTTCTTGTTGGTTTGGAGAAAAGTAAGAATGTTTGATCTGAATCACTGCTAGAGGAGGGAATTCCTCCCCTAGAGCTAGGTTTCACAAAATCTTGAGGGAAAGGATGAGACTACAGATAGAAATCTCTAAGTATTTTGCATTTCTTCAGTGGTAATTAATAAGATTTCTAATAAGATTTTCTCTTATTATCTTGAGAATTTAGCCTCAAATACCTTTACCAGTTGTATACTTCTTCTGTTTGGACTATGGAGGGTTGAAGAATTATACAGAGTGTGAATAATCTGCCATCTTGCTAATCATATGTCTAATTTCAAATGGCCTAAAGCTACCAACACACCCTAATTGACTTAATTTTATTGCCTTTGAAGAATTACCACCATCACTACTACTGCTGTTACTACTACTACTACTACTACTATTATTACTACTACTACTATTACTGGGGTGTACGGGGTGCTCAGGGAGGAGGAGTATCTCTGGTATGGAGGGCTTATCGTGCCCTTCTAGGGCAGCTCTCCAACCTCTGATCCTCACCTGACACCCAGCTCTCACTTGTGGCTCCTAGTAGCTGCTAGCATGTGGCAGCAGCCACACCCCGGGCAACGGCTTCAACAGGCTGGCTAAACCTTGTGAGGGTAGCCATCGGGTCGTCGACCCCTGGTGAACCAGGGCTTTGCTCACCCAGCATGTGAAGACTGCTTTGGTGGAACAGATGGAAGAAACCAATAAGAAGGTTCAATGGCTGAGAGGGCGACACAGCAAGGCACTGTGTAGTGCTTAGGTCGTGTTGGAGCACAAAAGACAACATGGCCATCCAATGCAGCTGAGGAAGTCTCCAGGTGTAATGATTTTTCGTGCCATTGGACTCAGGCTTCCAATGACGAGAGAGTGGGGTCTCTGTGAAATGACTTTTCCACTTAAATCTCCTTCACCCACAAGTGTCTTTGTGCACTCATCTATACACCATAGATAAAAACGCACAAAGACAATTGTCATCCTCGGTTACCAAGAGACTACTACCAAACTGTGCAAGCAAAACTTTTTGTATTACTTAGCATGGAGTAGGCTCTTAATAATTTCTTATTGGCTTGACTTGACAGTCCTTGTCCTTAAAAATTTTTATTGAGGAGAACAACATGCATATGGAAAATTGAATACAACATATATCTATAAAGTATTTTCCAGGGGAGAACACAGGTTCAATTTAAAGGACAGCTTGTTCGCAATAGACAAGATGGAAAAGTAGTTCAGATATTATTGTTTCTCTTTTATAAATGAGGAAATTGAGGCTCAGTGAAGATGTGGGAATTGCCCATGCATACATAATTACTATGTAGCATAGTTGGAACTTGAATTCCATTTTCAGAAACAGTCTAAAGAGTATGGTGCTGATTCCTTTATGCTCTCCTATTCAACCAACTTTCCATCTGCCATATCTTAAAGTGTTGAGTAAAGCCTCTCACAATTTTGAATCTGAGATGGTTTATGTGAAATCATAAAGTATAAAGGCCCTTCAGTAAGAAGCAAAAGAGATCACACACCAAAGAACTCTGAAAATGACTTCCTGTGTTATGATTTTTGATGCATGTACTTCCTCTAAAAAAAATAATAGCTTGCAGTTTCTGTAAATAAGTAACACATCATAGTCTTTCTGGAAGACTACGTCAGACAATCAAAAGACGGAAGTTTGAGAAGTGCCTTCTTCCTTTGAAGATTTAACCAAAGGTAAAAGAACTGCAAAAACATTACTTGACATGGAGGTAGCTTTGTGTATATAAAATATACAACATGCCAGGTTTTCCAAAAAGGGGACAATGGTCCGAGGTAGGAAATGAAGCTGGTCAAAGCTATTATTCTGATCAGTAGTCACACTAGACCATGGGTAATTGCCGGACTTCCAGCCTGAGAGAGAGATAAGGAAACCCAGAATTAAAAAAAAAAAAGATTTATATGGATTTGAACTATAAGCAGATTTAGAGCTGGAAGGGACCTTCAAGATCAACTAGTTCACAGCTATATAGATTTTACAAATGAGGAAACGGAGGTCTGGAGTTTAAGTAACTTTGCAAAAGGCACATAGGTAGAAAGTAACAGAGCTGGGATTTAAATATAGGTCTTTTGATTCAGGTTCCACAGTATTCACATGCTATTTTATAATTTCTGTAACCAGTAGTGAGCTGGTTTCCTATCTATAACTTATATGTGCGTGTATGTATGCGTATCTCACACTTTCAAGTTTAATCTAAATTACTAACATTTTTTCACCACCTTCTTAAATCTAAATTAACACATTAAGTCCAGATTTGAAGAGACTGCCAGTTTCTTAGGTATAAGCTCACACTGAAAATTTAACAATTGGCTCTGAGACCTCTTCTGAGTCCAGCTCTGGCACACCCTTGCTTAAAAGGAAAATCAGCAGATGGAAAAATATTTTCTCATCCTGAAGATCCCCAAAAAGTTGTTACAGAAGTAGCCCCAAGTGCCCCAAGTGCATAATTAAAGAGCAAAGAAGAAAGAGAAACTAACTTTGGTGGGATGTGGGAATGGACATGGCAGCCTTTTCTCATACACACACATGCACACATTCTAGTTTTGTTTTGGGTGCAGGAAAAGGGAAGATGAAAAATCTGCCAGGGATTACCAATGCTTTTTCAATTATATATCCAAGATCCTTTCCCCCCTCCCCCATCCCAACTTCCTCCAGAGAGGACTTGGAAGGCACTGGGTACATCCCTGTGCAAAATTGTAAAATGCAATTTCCATAGTGTGAGCTTAAGGACTTTGCTGGAAGAAACAAGTAAAAGATTAGGAACCTGATTAGACAGTAAAGTTTTTATTTTATTTTAGATTAATTTGCATAATGGGGTTTCAACTCTCTAGAAGCCCTAAGAGACTCATTTAGTTCTGAAGGATTTCTGTGGCAGAGCTTCCTCTGGGAGGGACCTCAGAGATCATTCAGTTTCAGCCTCCTCATTTTATAGATGAAGGAACAGATCCAGAGAAGTCATGAGTTGCCCAAGGCTCAGACCCACAGTTGGTTGTTGTTCAGCCCAGTCCAACTCTTCATGACCCCATTTAGGGGTTTTCTTGGCAAAGATACTGGAGTGATTTGCCATTTCTTTCTCCAGCTCATTTTACAGATGATGAAACTGAGGCAAATATGGTAGAATGGCTTCCCCAGAGGTCCACAGCTAGTGTCTGAGGTCAGGTTTGAAATTAGGTTTTCCTGACCTGAAGTCCAGCATTCTATCCACCTGCTATACCAAATACACACAGATAGTAATTGTAAAAAAAATAGTGTTTGAACCCAGATCCTCTGACTCCAGGGGCAGTCCCTGCATCTTGACAGATAGGATCTTCATTTTGAGTTAAATAAACTTTCTAGCAATCTCAAAGACCAGGAAATAGCCTCCCCAAATTAGAATGAACTCTAAGGCCAGTAGCTTGAGGATAGTGGCCCTGCCCAGGATTCCTCAGAATTTACTACCTGAGACCTCTTTTTTAGCCACTGTCTTGAAAGAAATAGTCAGATCCCAAAAGAAAAAAATAAGAAAGCACAGATTCCTCCTCTTTTTTCCCTTCTCTCCTACTCATTTTTCTTGGAAATATTGGGGGGTTTACAATTTTCTAAAAGAGCTTGTAGCTTGGAAAAGTAGGAACTTTACTCTAGGAGAGGAGTGAAATGTATAAGAAAAAACAGTACTAAGGAAGGACCCTAATGAATCTGGAAACTGGAAGTAAGTCAACAGAACCACACCTGGTAATGGTGAGTCAGGTTCTGGGAATAGTGGAGACCTACCGAGATATAGCAGTGCCTGAGAATATCATTCCCTGCTGGAGATAACTAGTGAGGCAACCTTCAGAGGAGACTTTGCTCTTGGGCTCTACTACAAGATTAAATTACAGGAACTTGTATAAGGCCACAGCTTTACACAGGCTTGTACACAGGGAGGAGACGAAAAGGCAGAAACCAGTGAGCAAAGTTTAACTCCCCACACGAATATCTGGGGAAAGAATACTAAAGCTATATAACTTTTGTTGGGTAGAAGCATTTGAGTGTTGGTGGGAGTCATGTCCAAAGAATATGAAGGGAGGAGCATGGTCCATTTAGGAATTTTGTGATAGATAGATAAATATGTAAAAATGGTACCAGGTAGTTGGGAAACAGAATAAGATTAAAATGGTGCTAGTAATAAAAAGAAAGTCATCATCACATTAGAAATCTTAGACCAGAGGCAGCTAGGTAGCTCAGTAGATTGAGAACCAGGTCCAGAGACAGGAAGTACTGGGTTCAAATTTGCCTCAGATATTTCAAGATTGTATGACCCTGGACAAGCTACTTAACTCTCATTGCCTTGCCTTTATCATTTTTTTTGCCTTAGAATCATGGAAGCTAAGAATTAAAAAAAAAAATCCAAAAGAAGAAACACTTGGTTCAAATCTAGCCTCAGACACTTCCAAACTGTGTGATCTTGGATAAATCACTTAAGCTCATTTGTCTAGCTTTTGTCTTTCTGTTTTGGAGTTGTTACTAAGACATAAATAAAGGACTTTTGGGGGTGTATGTTTGTTTGTTTTTTTAAGAGAGAAAGAGCATGTATTTTAGGAGCAGCCAGGCAAATCAGAGGACAGAGAGCTATAGATGGTCCTGGTATTAAATCTAACCTTAGACACTTCCTAGCTGTGTGACCCTGGGCAAGTCACTTTACCTCGGTTGCCAACATTTACCTCTCTTCTGCCTTGGGACAAATATTAGTATTGATTCTAAAAAAGAAAAGAAAGAAGTTGAGGGTTTAGAGTAGAGTAAAAAATATTCCGCCAGTTTCCACATTGTTTATATCCAAAAATATGTCTCATTCTGCATCTTGATCTGATCGCCTCTCTGTCAAGAAGTGGCTGGCATTCTTCATCAGTAGTCTTCTGGAATTCTGATTGGTTCATTTCATTGAATAGTTTCTAAGTCTCTCAAAATTATCTGTCTTTACAGTGTTGATGAGATTACATAAATTGTTCTCCAGATTCTACTCACTTCACTTTATGCCAATCTTTTTACAAGTTTCTTTGGTATTTAATTTTGGTATTTACAGGTTTCTTTGGTATTTAATAATTTCTCATAATGTGATTTTATTTCATTACAACCATATACCATAATTTGTTTAGCTATTCTCCAATAATGAGAGACACTCCCTTATTTTCTAGTTCTTTTTCCACTCATTGGAAATAACAAATAACTGGAAATAAAGTGGGTGCCCTTCAGCTAAGGACTGGCTATTTTTTTTGGCACCTCTGCCATATATATATACATATACATGTATATACATGCAATGCAATATTGTGCAGCAAGAAATGATGAATGTGTGGGATTCAAAGAAACATTAGATAATTTGTACAAACTTATTTATATTTGCCAAGAAACTCCCAAATAGGGTCACGAAGACATGACAGAAACTGAGGTAGAACTGAAATTTTTGTTGTTCAGTTTCTGTCATGTCTTCCTGACCCTATTTGGGAGTTTCTTGGCAAATACTAGATTCATTTCCCATTTCCTTCTCCACCTTATTTTACAGATGAGGAAACTGAGCCAAACAAGATTAAGTAATTTGCCTTGAGTCACACAGTTAGGGTCTGAGACCAAATTTGAACTCAGATCTTCCAAACTCTAGACTCAATGCTCTAGCCACTGTGCCACCTAGTTGCCCTGAAATAGAATAGAGTTAAAATAGCAGTAGTAAAAGGATATACACAATGAAGCTCAAATATCTATGCAAATGGAAAAAACTAAAAAAGAGATTAGCTTCTAAATAACTGGATGAGGGGGTGGTGGAGAATGACAGTTCAAGGAACTGATAAAGAATCATTCTTCCATTTTCATGTAAGAGAGTCTGAGAGCTGCTAGGACAAGCATTCTGCATTGTTAGATTGAATTATTATATTGCAGCTTTTTGCTTAGTCGAACTTTGTTGTGATTACTAGAGTTGAGTCACTCTTGAGCTACTAGAGGAATGACTTTGATGTGAAAGAAACAGTAAAACATACTGAAAAAAAACCTTATGAAAACAGTCTCTATACATATCAAGAGTATCCTTGCTGAAAATTTAGGAAGGGAACACTCATCCATATGCAAATTATTTTCTCTTATAGATTACATCTTCTCAGTAGAATAAAAAAAGTTCTAGTACATTCTATTTTCTCTCCATATAAAAAAATTGGATTCAGCAGGACAAAATGTTTTTTTTCAGCAAGATATTTTCCACATGTATTTAAGATCATATAATATGCCTTGATAGAAAGATTACTCACTTGCAAAAATGAACAATATCAGAAATATGTTTTGTATGATAATACACGTATAATCCAGATCAAATTGCCTGCTAGCACTGGGAGGGGGAAGGGAACGGAGGAAGGAGATAAGTTTGATCATGTAACTTAGTAAAATTTATGTGGAAATGTGTTATTACATGTAATTGGTAATATATATCTTGAAAGAGAAAACTATAAAAATAAGCCTGTTCAACAATTTTCGGAATATAAATATAAGATGAAGAATGTTAGTTCACTAGGGTTATGGAGTATGTCCTGAGCACAGACAAAATGAAAGTGAAAATCCTCATAGATTGATATTCTCCAGATCCTCTTATCTGTAGATGGTCTGCAGCTTTTTTGACTTCCTTCAAGTCCAGACCTTTACTCTGACTGTCCCCCATAACCTAGAATCCTCTCCCTCATGATCACGGTCTCCTGATTTCTCTGAATTCAAATCCCAGTAAAAAAAAATCCCACATTCTGCAAGAAGCATTTCCCATTTAATGTTAGTATAACTTTTCCTCTTTGATTATCTCCAGTTTGGCTTACATGTTTCTGGTTTGTACATAGGAAGAATCTGAGGTCAAATTTGAACCCAGGACTTCCCATCTCTAGGTCTGATTCTCAATCTACTAAGCCACCTAGCTGCTCCAGGCTGTGAACTTCTTAAGAGCTGAGACTCTCTTTTTGCCTTTCTTTGAATAACTTTTTAGTGTTTAGTGCAGTGCTTGGCACATAGTAGGTGCTTAATAATTGTTACTTGACTTGATATTGTGAAAATTACTTTGAGTTCATAAACTCTGTAGGGCTTCTTTAATCAGTTTTGTAGTCACTCAAATGATAATAGTTTTATAAATCCACTCAGTAAAGAATAAGTGGAAGAAAGAAGTCTATATCCCATAGTACGACACACATTTGGGTAGGCAGCTCATGGAGTTAGTTCATCAATGTCTTGGCTAGATAATTTAAACAAGTCACATTTTTGTGTGTCATGGACCCCATATGCAGTCTGGTAAAGTCTGTGTTATCTTTCCCTTATACTTCATGATAACCTTCTTCCTTTTATGATTACACGTTTCTTTGCTAACTTTTTTTACACCAGATCTTACCTGCAAATCATTGTTGACAACATACTACAATTCTCCCTCTCAGAATAATGCTCTTAAATGTACAAAATTAAAAAAGGAAAACAATAATAATGAAAAAGTTAACAATTTTTGTAAGCTCATAGAGCCCAGGTTAAATATCCTTACAAAAGTTTCAGTGGTCTCAAATTTGAATAGGAGAGCTAGAAGAGAGCTATGAGGTTACCTAAACCAAAACTCTCAATTTTTAGATGTGGAAATTGAGTTTCCTGGGTATTAAGTGAACTTGCCCAAGATCATGAGGGTGGGAAGGGTCTCTAACTAAGATCTGTTAACTAAAAAGTCATTGCTCCTTGTGCTGAAACGTACTTAGAAAATGGCACAGATCCTTCAATGATTCAAAAGACCATTGAAGTCACTGAACTATTATTAATCATTGAATCACTGAACTAAAAGTCACATATTTAACACTCCTGATACTATATAGCTGCAAATAATATTTGCATTATATATGCATAATCTATAGGATTAAAAGTACAGCTGACCCAAAGAAGTACATGGTTGGAGTAAGCAGACTACAGTATATTACCAAATGGCTTGTGTGTAAGGTGTGGCATAAAATAAGTCAACAAGGAAATGTATGTTCGTAAAAGTAGGTAATCTCACCGTGCAATGTGAGGGAGAGATAACATGGACTGCCTGAGTATTATCCTAAAATGTCATAAGATCTGGAGAAGACCCCCTTGGCTTGCTGAGGAGATCTTTTATGTAGGAAAGATGGGAGATCATGGACAATAGTTGCATTTAATGGGATGACAAAAGTAGGTTCCCACTATTGGAGGTGGAGGGAACATCCATTTTGATGTTATCTCAAAATGCACCAAATCATTGCTAGGCCTTGGTTCTACCATGGAAGTAAGATCAAAAATAAAAACAAGAGTAAAATAGATAGGTCAGTCTTGACCGGATTTGTTGCTGTAAATAGAAATCAGTGTTTGCGAGTTTAGATTTAAATATAATTCATTCTGCCTCTGAGGTTCAGTGAATATAATTGTAGAATATGAAATCTGATCCTAGGGTCTCTAGAAGCCAGCATATGCGGCTGCTTAATGTGGCTTGTGTTCTGAAGTAGAGATAGAATTTTATAAATTTCTCAATTCATTGTCAATGCTAATTACAAGCTGCAAATGTAATTTCCCAACTGCCAACAATAATTTGTGGCTTTCTTAATTACCTTGCAGACTAGACATTCCAAAACTTATTTTAAGAAACCATAGCAGTAACACTTCACCCTTTTCCGCTCCCGGTAGAAACACTGATGCTTTTCATACAGAATCTGACTGTAAATTTGGGGACTCACCTTGGAAAGACGTAGCGAAATAAAATCTGAAGTAGGAGCTATTTAGATATTCTGTATCTTATCTGCAGTACATATTAACCTGACTGTAGCTAAACAAATTGACATGCTGGATATTAAGAAAATATGAACATGGAGTGGAGTCCCCCCAAATATAAAAGAACCACTGAACATGCCATTAAATGCTGTGACCAGATGTGTTCGATATAGACGACATACTCCCCTAGAAGCTGAGTCACGTCTACACGAAGTGCTTTCTGTTTCATATTTTCTGAGTCATCTGAATACAGTACTCACATTCCCCCACAGTGCCAGGAGTGTAGAACAGCTGTTTCTAGTAATCATTTTGATAGCTCAGAAGACTGGGTGTCTCATAGATTCTGTATAGCAAAACTCCTTTTAACCACCAATTTTACCAACCTTCTAGGTAATATTCTCCATACATTCCTTTAACTCCAGCATATTCTGACTATGCAATGAGCACAACACTTGTTTTTAAACATGGGAAAAGAAGTTGCATGGAGATGTGATTACAATAGTGCACAGAACACAATGTACTCTTTAGAACCGGGATCTTTCGCTCTTTGCCAAGCAAATGCCAACAAGTCTTTCTGACTCAAAGAGCAGATTAACATCATTCTGCTAAAGGAACAAAACACACTGGCTGCTGGCTGCTTTGTGTTAGAGATACTGCTTCAGAAATCTTAAATAAATATGTAAATGTTTGCATGTATGGTACAGTGTATGGATACACACACACACACACACACACACACACACACACACACGGAAGGAATGCTACCAATATGGTAGGAACCTAAAGAAATTTACAAAGGTGAAAGATAGAGGAAAAGCGATCAGAACACCCAAATGAAAGAAGAGAATATTAGCAAAAAGGAAGATTTTTGAGTAAATTTATATTTTAGAAATGATTTTTTTCTGGGGAAAAAATTTTCTGGGGAAACTTTTTTATCAACTTTTTATTGACTCAATGTGCCTGTTTTCTAAGGACAAAGGGGAGTTATTACATTAATATGAACATTATATAATATGAAAATATTATATAAACTTGTGATTTAGGTTCTACAAAGTATGATGAAAATCTTATCTATCTGTTCCTCACATAATGTAAGTGCCCCATTTTACAGATGAGGAGACTGAGGCTGAGTTTCTGTGACTTGTAACTAGTAAGGTGAAGCATATAGCTAGTATCTGAGGCATGGTGTGTACCCAGACCTTCTTGGCTCCAGGTCTTGTACTCCATTGGGCCACCCTCCCTTGCTTTTCTTTCCTGCCTGTATGAATGAGATATCCAGTTTTTAAAAAGATATTTGACTACTGAGAGCTCAGCTTCTTTATAACAAGTGAGTATTTTAAACATTTAAAAAAATAAATATGCTTCAACCAACAATGGAGAGAAGGACTGTGGAGGTGACTGTCTTAAAAGGAGACCTGAGCAGCATCATTGTGATTAACTTGAATGGTAACTATTATGCAGAGATGTTTGAAAGAGTGTGAGATTTTCAAGCCTAGGTAATGCCCAGCTGAATTGAGAATTTCCATCATCAGTGCTCACTAGTGGGGCTGCTCAATTCAGTTCCTTTTCCAAATAAGGATCATTAGATTCTTCAGGCAAGTGACATGTTCTTTTCACACTTTTCACCCCTTGAGGTAATTAGCAAGCCTTTCCATTTTTTGTAGTTTCGTTAGGAATTTTCACTTTTAAAAGAAATGAGACATACAGATAAATAAGTACTCTGAGGAGATGTGAATTCAAGTACTTTGATTCTAGAGCTAATATTATTTCCAATGTGTCATGTGGTCTCTACATTAGTGTGCATTGTATGTGGTTGGACATTTATAATAGCCTCCTTTAAGCTCACATGTGAACACACACACACACATATACATATATATTAAGATTTTTTAGAACTTATTTTTTAATTTGTGAGCATGTTTTTTTTTCTTTTTCCCATCTTCCCTCTAAATGAAAAAAAGAAAAGTCAGACTCTTATAACAAGTATTCACAGTTAAAGCAAAATAAATTTGCCCATTGTCTATGTTCAAAAACATACATACCATTCTGTATCTATAGCTGACTACCTCTCTATTTAGACAGTTGGTAGCATACTTCCTTATAGTTCCCCAAGAAGAGCAATTGGTCACTTCATTGATCAGAGTTCTTAAGACTTTCCAAGTTGTTCCAATAGTCTCCTGACATGTTTCTCCATCTTCATTTTTTTTCTCTTCTTCAGTCCATCAATTCCTACCATCTCTAGAAAAACTTTTCTGGCCTAATTTAAGCTTTCAGCTCAGTAACTCCAAACTGCTTAGCACATAAAGAGAAAACTCTATTGTCTTGCATTCAAGGCTCAACAATATGATTCCTCCAATTCTCTTTGTAGCTTCATTGTATATTATTCCCCTCTGTATACTCTACATTCTGGGCAAACTAGCTTACTCTCATCCCCCCACTCCCCTCCCACTCCACCCTACACATTGTGAATTCTTCTGTTTCCTTGCCTTTGCTCCTGGTGGTCCCCATGTTTGCAATGTCCTACCAACTGCTCTTCATCTTTCGCATTCCTAATTATCTTTTGAAATCTACTTCTTGACCTATTGGAGAATAGAGGATGGGAGAATGTCTCATCAAAGAGAAAGGGAAGAAAAAGGGCCATTAAACCCTTAGAGCTGAAAAACAAATTTAATCTTTTTTTCTGAAGAAAAGAGATCTGGTTACTTGGATGAGGAAGCAGTTACTTGTCCTCCAAAGTGAATAATAAAGTGGACTCAGAGACTCGATCTTGTGGGAGAATATCCGGTAAGAGTGAGAAGTAAAGGTGAAGAGGAGTAGTGGCTGGTGAGTACTCAGTGAGAGCTATTGAAGCAGCTATTTGTCAATCCAATAACAATAATAAGTTCTTGTCTTCTTGAGGGCACGTATCCAAGAAATGACAAAGAACTTTCCAAGACCTATAAAAATGGATGATTACTACACACCAATGGCATTTGTGTGAATACAAATCACACTGCCAGAAGGAATCTAGATATCATCGCTAAAGCTTAGGAAATCTCATGGAGAGAACTGAAGACCTTAAAAGCCTTAAGAACTGAAGACCTTAAAAAAAAAAGGACAGTATTAAAGTAGATACCTCACTAAAACAAATTTGAGAAATGAATAGTTGGTTAGAAACATGGCACCCAAAGAAGATGTGAATCAGTCTAATCATTCTGAAGAACAATTTGAAACTATGCCCAAAAGGTTATAAGATTATGACCCTTTGACACAGTTATACTGCTACTAGATCTATAGAATATATAAAAAAGAGGCAAGGACCCACATACACAAAAATTGTTATAGTAGCTCTGATTGTGGAGGCAAAGAAATGGAAGAAAGAGGAGAAGGAAAAGGAAGAAGAAGAAGAGAAGGAGGAGGAGCCGCTTGAGAATGGAATTTGGATTTCTATACCCAGTAGAACAGAATATAAGTTCACTGGAGACAGATGCCAAGAAAGAAACAAGTCACACAACCCCATTGTTTCAAATGTTTACTTATACATCTACAAATATAGGTAACATGATTAATTAGAGTTCCTAGCTTGAAGAGGTGAATTTAACTGCGAATGTAGTATGAGTATTCCTTAGAGAGTAGGGACTTAGCCCTATGCTGTTTAATCTTTTTATTAATGACTTGAATGAAGGAATAGTTTATATCCTTATTAAATGTGCAGATGACACAAAGTTGGGAGAGAGGGTTAACCCATTGGATGGAAGAGAGAAGATTCAGAAGGAACTTGACAGAGGGACTGAACACTGGGGCCTAATCTCATAGCAAGAAATATAATAGAGACAAATTTAGTTATAAATGTGTTCACAAGCCCAAGATGAAGAAATTGTGGCCAGGAGGCATCTGAAAAAGAACTAGTGGTTTTAATAATATAAGCACAACATGGCAGCCAAAAAAAAAAAAAAGCTAATGTATTCCTGGAATGCACTAAAACAGGTATAATTTCTAAGAATAAAAAGCCAATAGTTCCATTATACCCTGTCTTGATCAGAGAAAATCAACCACCAATGAATCTATTAAGCACCCCTATTTTGCCAGGCCCTATTCTAAGCACTGGGGATATAGATAAAATGAATGAAATAACCCCTCCTCATAAAACTAGCACTCTGATGGGAGAGAGAAGTACATATAAAAATATAGTGTGCCTCCAAAATTATAATGTAGTTTTGAACCATAACTTTTGGGATACTCTGTATATATACCATAAATATAAATTAATAGGAACAGCTGGTGGATAGTGGACCAGACCTGGAGATGGGAAATCCTGACTTCAGATTTGGCCTCAGATACTTCCTAGATGACTCTGGACAAATCGCTTAACCTCAATTGCCTAGCCCTTACAACTCTTCTGCCTTAGAACTGATACTTAGAACTGATAATTTTAGAGGGAAGGCATTTGGAGACAGGAGGAGAGTAGGGAGGGATGTGTGGATCAAACAAAAGTAGAACTTGAGTTTTAATGAAACCTAGATATGGAGGGATGGAACAATCAGGTAAAGGCAATGATAGAAGGTAGTGTTGTGTGTGAGGAACAGAATGGCTAATAATGATCCCCAAGGCTGGAAAGACAGGTGGTAACCAGATTGTTGAGGGCTGTAAAAACTCAACAAAAAAAGATTGATATTTTGTGTCAGGAGGAAGTCACAGGAGTTGACCAAGTAGGAAAGTCACATTGCTTTATTTACTCTAAGGATAATTATTTTAGCAATAATGTATGTATGGGACTGGAGAGGGGAGAGATTGGAATCAGAAAAACCCATTAGAGTCTGTTGCAATAATCTTTATCAGAGGTGATGAAAACCTGAAGGTGATAGCCTCATGCAAGTAAGAAAGGGTTTAGATTGAGTGGCGGCATGAAGAATAAGATAGCAAAATTTTCACTATTAATTAGAGAAATGCAAATTAGAGCAATTCTGACGTAGCAACTCACACCCATCAGATTGGCAAAGATGACCTGAAAGAAAGGAAATTGACAGATAATGGAAGCATTGTGGGAAACAGGCAATAATTTGACTTGCTGGGTTTCGTGATGCTTCCTGTCTTCTGTCAAATGCCTGGATGCTTCAGCGATGTTGACATGCTTGCCTAGTAGGTGGCACTTGGTGGAGGCTGCTGGCCCTTTCCCTTTGGTTGCTGCTTTTCTGGATGATGATTGCAGAAGCTGGACTAGAAATAGGGCCACTGGCCTGGGAGCAAGCTTGTTCATTACCCCATTTAGGGTTTTCTTGGCAAAGATAATCAAGTGGTTTTCCATTTCCTTCTCTAGTTCATTTTACAGAAGAGGAAACTGAATCAAAGAGGGTTAAGTGACTTATCCAGGGTCATACCTTGCCCATTAATTGTCTGAGTCCACATTTGATCAGGAAGTCTTCCTGATTTCCAAGTCTGGTGCTCTATCTACTGCACCACTTAGCTGAGTTAGAGAGGGTGTTTCTATTCCTGGACCTCTTCACAAAAGAGAGACTACCTTCCAGGAACTTGTAGCCTTGCCCCTTATATGAGCAAATTACATATACAAAAGAAATACAATATAATTCTGGGGAAAGGGTTAAGGCACTAGAAGCTGTGGAATCAAGAAAGGCATAATATCAAAAGAGATCCTTAAACTAATAACTCTTAAAGGAAATGATGATTCTAAAAGACTTGGATGAGGGAAGTGAGCTACCCGGTATAGGAGATAGCCAGGGCAGTCATGGAGGTGAGACAGAGTACCATCTATAGAGAACAGGAAAGCATCATTATTTGTATCAGTGAGAATAATATGTAATAATACAACAAAGATAGTTTGGGATCAGGTTAGTTACTAGAGTTTATTGAGTAGATGCCAATGACCAGGTTTGAATTTTAGGGGGTATAATCACTTTTACAACCATGTAGAAGATGGATTGGGGAGATTCTAGAGGCATAGGGACCAGGTAGGAGGTAATTGCACCAATCCAAGCAGAATGTGATGAATGAATGAAAAGGCATTTATTGAGCACTTATTATGTGCAAAGTACTTTAAATACTAGGGACACAAATAGAAGGGTTGACAGTCTATCTTCAAGTAGTTCACATTCTAATGAAGATAACAACACATATAGAAGGCTACAATCTCAAATCAGATAGAATGGTCTCATGGTTCTTAAGATGCAGCAGCAAAACAGAAGGTAATTCCTCTTCTTTAATGTCCTTTCCACTGACAAAAATCATATCAGTTTCTGATGTTGTACCATTTGACAGAGCTAAGAACTTCAGTGGTCAGAACCTTTTTTTTTTCTTTTTAAACCCTTATCTTCTGTCTTAGAATTGAAACTGAGTATTAGTCCGGAGGCAGAAGAATGGTAAGGGCTAAGCAATTGGGGTTAGGTGACTTTCCCAGGCTCAATCAGCTAAGAAGTGTCTGAAGCCAGATTTGAACCTACAAGAACCTTCTTTTTTTTTCTTCAGTAGCTGTGGCACCTGTAGGATCAGTTGCCAGGCTGAATCTCCACAGGAATCCTTGAAGGGATCTTTGTGTGTATGTGTGTGGTAGCAAATAATTTAAATTGATTCAACTTCTGGAAGAAATTGTTGTAGTCAGCATTAATGTCATTTCAATTGTCCATATCTAATTTTTGATCCATAAGAGTTGTTTTAAGTAAGTCAGAATTAAATATAACTGTATATCACAAAAAAGGATGATGCCTATTGGCAATGTGCTAGAAACATTTCTATTACTAAGACTTTGGGGTTCAGGGTCCTGCGTTCATCTCCATCAGTCCCTGAGGGAAGATCGTAGTCAAGGTAGTGGTGGTAATGGTGGTTTGAATGATCTAGTATGTGCTGCTCCCTCTTGGAGTTCCTTAAGGATTCAGTT
The DNA here is from genome assembly GCF_027887165.1 of Monodelphis domestica. Lineage (NCBI taxonomy): Eukaryota > Metazoa > Chordata > Mammalia > Didelphimorphia > Didelphidae > Monodelphis > Monodelphis domestica. The sequence continues at coordinate 470,666,376 of NC_077229.1, read as the reverse complement.
AGTCTGCTTACTTAAACTAGGATGTCAGCTCTGTGAGTGGATGAAAGGAGGCAATGTTATGGAAGAAAAAATGATAAGATTTGGTAACAGATAAGATATTTAGGCTCAGTGAGGTTGAGGACTCAAGAGATATGACAAGGAAATATATTTGGGTGACCAGAAGGCTGGCAGACTCTCAACAGATACAGAGAAAGGTGTAAGAAAAATGTGTATGGGAGGAAAGAGGATTAGTTCTGTTTGGTCATGTTGAGTTTATGATGCCTGTAGAACATCTAATCTGAAATGTCTAATAGTTGGCATTTGGGAACTTAGGGCTGAGGATATAGATCCAGGAGTCATCTTCATATAGATAAATTCCACTCAGTCATGTAGATGAGTGGGAGGGGGCAAAACATGGGGAAGAAGTAAGGAGCAGGAAGGATCTAGACAGAGAGGCAAAGCTATGCCTCAAGGACTACTACTACATCTTGGTCTTTACTACAGGCTCAGCTTCTTGTCTGGTCTTTCATATTCCAATTTACCCCAACAGAAGAAAGATCACTGACCTAGCTAGAGGTCAAGAATAGGTAAGATTCCACCTGGGATCTATTAATAACAGTCTGTGCTGAAGATAATTTGTTTTAGAGGCCAAGTTTAGAAGAGTGGGTCATTTCTTTTGAAGTATTCAATAGAAGCCTTAACCATCTGGGAGTGACTTTGGACACAGGATGACAGACTGCCCCAGGGGCTTGTCAGTGTCGTGCAGACAGCTTGCAGACACCCTTGAGAGGGTCAATTCTTGCCATGGAAAAAGAGCGGCAACCTTGAAGTGTCTGGTCATCCTAGCTGCTGACTCATTCTGTTCCGTCAGCTTATTTAAGCACAAGCCCCAAGAGGCAGCGCACCAGTCACAATTTGGCATGACCTACACTGTGTTCCCATCCTGCCTTCCTTTATCCTGGGCTGCAGCTGCTTATTCCAGTTCTCTCCTTAGCTGCAATGGGCTTCCTAGGTAGAGAGCCTGGTGTTAGTCTTGCTTTTTGGTATGAGGCCTTCCCTCCCTTATTACAAAAAAGAATTTCCCCCAAACGATGACAGATAAATAGACTTTTATTTTCAATTTATTTTTTCAGGTTTTCAATTTTTATTTTATATTTTCAATGCCTGTCAAATAATAGAAGCTATGTTGGTTGTGGGGGGAGAAGGGAGGATGATGTTGATTAATGATGGGGCTAGGGTGAAGGGTCACACTACTTACTGGAAGTCAGTTTAGAAGTAGAGTAAACATGGAAGTTAGATGATGCAAGGTATAGACAACATCTGGAAAACCTGGTTTTTGTGACCCTCTAAATCATAACCTCTTTCAGCCTCAGTTTCCTTATGTATAAAATAGCATCTGTTGTCAGAATCAGATGAAATAACCTGTAATTCTCTCCCTCCTCATCACTGCCTCCTGAGTTTCTTCAGTTTCCAGCCACCTTTCATAAGAAGCCACTCCTAATCCCCCTCTCTGATCATCTAAAATTTATCTTGTGTGTCTTGTTTGCACACAGTCTTTGTGTACAGAGCTTTGACTTTTTCCCTTTTTTTGTATCCCCAGCAGTTAGCATACTGCCTGGCACATAGTAACCATTTAATAAATAGATTTTGATATAACTCATTTTGCCAACCTTAAAGAGCTAAATAAATGTTAACAATTATTAGTTGTTGGGGGCAGCTAGGTGGCTCAGTAGATTGAGAGCCAGACCTAGAGATGGGAGGTCCTAGGTTCAAATCTGGCCTCAGACACTTCCCAGCTGTGTGTGTGACCCTGGGCAAGTCACTTGACCCCCATTGCCTAGCCCTTACCACTCTTCTGCCTTGGAGCTAATACACAGTATTGACTCCAAGACGGAAGGTAAGGGTTTAAAAAAAAACAATTATTAGCTGTTATTATTAGGCAACACAAAGGGTCTTCTTTGCCCTTTGCCCAAACAGAACTGTCTTTCCTGCTCCTCTCCCCTGCCTCCTCTGTCCCTGCCTTCCACTTTGTAGTCAGTGCTTCTTGATTTTCTCCTCTTGGCTCCTACCTCTTAGCATGTCAGATGAGGACTCTTTCACTATTTGGCTGACATCCATTTTCTACACATCCTGCCCAGAAGAGCTGGCTGCTGGTTTTGTTGCTAGTTACCTGGCGTTGTTCCTAGGCTTTCTTAATGATGAGCTGGGCTTGCCATTCGATATTGGTGTAGGTGACGTTAATGAAATTGCTGAAGGAGCTGGACGTGATCACTCTGAGAAGTCCAAGACTTAGTGGGAACTCCTAAGCGAAGAGCAACGGTCCCATTCGACCTTTGGTCACTTAAGTTCTCAGATATTGCACAACACTAGAGTTCAAATCCAGCCTTGGATACTTACTGGCTGTGTGACCCCAGGCAAATCATTTAGTAAATCACTTAGCCTCAGTTTCTTAATCTGTAAAATGGAGGTGATGGACTGGGCTCAATGACCTCCCAGGTAACTCAATGTTCATTGTGTCAGGTCTTCCTCTTTCTTCATTGCTACAGCGATGACATGTTCAGCTGGCCTTATGATTCAGTTCTGGACCTTGCCTGATTCCAAGCTAATCCATTAGCCTTCTTGGAATGACATGAAACTAGGTTTTCCCTCCCAAGTCCATGAATCTTTATTAATAGTTTATTCAACTGAAACATGCTGCCAATTTATTTAGTTAATTAAATTACAATCAAATGAATTTGATGAAATCAAAGGAAAGTCTGAAACACATATTAAGCTCTAGCTCTTCCAGTTAGAAAAGGGTTAACTATATTTAAATCATCAGAATATAAAATATTAAAAATAAAAAATGGCCCTGGAAAAAAAGACCAAGGGAAAATATGCATGTTTTTTATGACTTGTTGATATCTATGGGGTTTTTCTTAAGCCTCAAAACAATTTACAGAATTGCCAGCTGCATTCAGTACATTCAGAACAGTATCATTTCACCCACAGCTGAAACGATGCCATGGCTGGAGCCGTACATAGAAGCCATTCCAACAGACATGCCAATGAATGTTCAGGGTCAGTAAGTGACGAAGAATATCTGGGCCATTTAAAGCAACAAGGTTTATGTATGTGCAAACGCCAGCATATCCAGTGGAAATGGGTCAGAATCTATGCTAAGGAAGAGAGAGAGGCACAGGAAACTTAATGGCCACAGTGACATATGACCTCAGCTTCCCTTCAAAAATCTGCCGACTGCAATCAAAGAAATGCTGGGAAAGGGAGGGGGTGACTTGGAAACACATGGTCCCCCACCCACCTAAGCTAAATACTGATCACAATGTTCATAGCCAGTTTCTTAATTGTTGCAATGCGTTCTGGGAGTCCCACTAAACAGCAAGTTTTGTTTTGTATGGTTGGCTGTGATGAATATTCTCTTGGAAGCTGGGAAAAGGCATAGCCTTTTTTCATCCCTAATGTCTATGATTCAATTCTGACTCAAAAGGAAGTGTGCCACAGACTGAATCACCAAAACCACTTCCTGTGGCTGTTTAGTTTATTCTAGAAGGGCATCAGGCCAAAGGCTGGCCTGCTCTGACCCTGGTGGGTTTGTGAGAGCCAAAAAAGATCACAGCCTAAGGTGGTTTGGCCACAGATTCCCAGGAAAGGGTATATATTCAATTATAAGTGTTTAGTTTCTTAGCAAAGGGTCAAGCAACAGGGAAATGAGCATGTGTTACTTAAAAATCAGACAGGTCCATTGCTCAGCCTGGGTACTCTTCATTTTTCTAATGATAAGAAAGATTGACTTCTGGTAGCTACTTCTAAGTGCTGACTTTAAAAAACTGACTGCTTTTTCCCCTTAGAGGCATATTCCATAAAGACAAAGAAATAATAGCTGATATTCATCATGTATCAGTTTAGATTTTGCAAAATCCATCATGAACTTTATTTCATTGATATTTACAACAACTACTATTTGTATTATTTCCCCCATTTTTCAGGTATGGAAACTGAGATTCAGAAACATTATATGACTTGCCCACTTAACAATAATAATAATAACTATAGCTAACATTTATATAGCACTTACTATGTGCTAATACTTAATATTCCTAAGTGTCAGAGATGGGATTTGAACCTAACTCTACAAGTCACTTGAGCATTTAAGTACCAGAATGTTCCAAGTAAGGCAATAACATGACCCAGTGGATAGACCTGGGCTTGCAGTCAGAAAGACCTGAATTCAAATCCAGCCTCAGATACTTACTAGTTGTATGACCCTGGGCAAGTCACCTAATCTCTTTTTGCCTTGGAGGCACCTAAGTGGTTCTGAGCACTGGGCCTGGAGTCAGGAAGATCTAAGTTCAAATCCAGCCTTGGACACTTAGTGGCTATATGACCCTGGGCAAGTCATTTAACCTCTATTCACCTTAATCCCCTTCAGAAGGAAAGGGCAAACCATGCTAATATCTTTGCCAAGAAAACCCCATACAACATGACCAAAAGGGAAAATGATAAATGTTGGAGGGAATGTGGGAAAACTGGCACACTAGTACACTGTTGTGAGAACTGAGAACTAATACAACCATTCTGGAAAACAGTATGGAACCAGGCTCAAAGGGCCATGAAACAGAGCATACCACTACTGGATTTGTATCACAAAGAGAGCAGAGATAAGGGGAAAGGACCTACCTGTACCAAAACACTTTTAGCTGCTCTTTTTGTTGTGTCAAACAATTGGAAACTGAGAATATATCTGTCACTTGGAGAATGGATGAATAAGTTGTGGTAAATGGTTATAATGGAATACTATTACACCATAGGGAACAATAGACAGGATAAGTTCAGAAAAACTTGAAGATTCACATGAACTGATACAAAGTGAAGTGAACAGAACTAGAAGAACAATGTATACAATAACAGAAACATTATACAATGATCAATTGTGAAGGACTAAACCAGTGATGGAGAACTTTTTTAGAGGTGGAGAGCCAGACCCCACTCCCCACCCCCAGACTGTCATGCCCCCCCCTCCTGAGTGCCATACCCTACCCTGCCCCTTCCCCTCAAGCTCCCCCTTACCCCAGATAGGGGAGGAAGGAAGCACTCCCATTGGACGGCTGAGCAGAAGGACAAGTGATGGAAGGCCCATGTGGAGAGGGGGAGGAGAGTAGCTAGTGTTCCACTCCCCTCCAGCTATGCCATGCTGTGAGCTGTGCTCCCTTTAAATGTAGCTCCTCTCCAACCCCACCACAAGAATCACTTTCACCACAGATTCAACAGGTTGCCATATGCCTCACACAGTATGTGAGTCCCTACCCCCCAGTGCCTTACCCCAGACAGGGGAGGGAGTAAGCACTCTCATTGGGCTGCTGGGCAAAGGGGCAGGGTAAGTGACATGATCTCAGGCACCTGGAAAGGGGGAAGGGAACAGCTCTGCCCTGAATCCCTCTAGCTTTCTGTAAATGAACTGTGGGGGTATGGGGGGGAAGAGCATTGTGAATGCCCACAAAGAGTGCTCTGCAGGCTGTCTTTGGCACTCATGCCATAGTTTCTCCATCACTAGACTAAACCATTATCAGCAAAGCAAGTTTCCAAGATAACCACAAGGGACTCATGATGAAAATGCTATCCACAGCCAAAGAAGAATTGTTGTAATCTGAGTGCAGTGACTTCTATCATGACACAAGCAATATAAAAATGTGTATTTTATGAAAGTGTGGATATGACCGATATCAGATTATTCATCACCTTGGGAGGGGAGAAGGATAGGGAGAGAGAAAACTTGAATTCTAAATTGTTTCTACATGTAACTGATAAAAAAAAGAAGAAGAAGAAAGAAAACCCTATTCAGAGCCACAAAGAGTTAGACATGACCAAATGTCTGAAAAACAATGTTCCAGGTACTATGCTCAACCCTGGGAATGCAAGAAAGGAAAGGAAGGAAACAAATATTTGGTAAGGGCCTATGGACCAAGTTGTGCTAAGCACTGCAAATATTAACTTATTTGATTCTCACCACAACTCTGGGAGGTAAGTGCTATTATTAACTCCTACTTCATAATTGAGGAAACTAAGGAAGTCAGAAGTGGCTTGCCCTGGATCACACAGCTAGTAAACAACTGAATCCAAATTTGAACTCAAGTCTTCCTGATTCAAGGACTAGCATTCTATCCACTCTGCAATTTAACTGTGAAATAGTACTTTTCCTTGAGGAATTTATAATTTGGCCAGGAGAGATAATAAATATAAAGCTTGTGGGATTTTCAGGGAAGACTAAAACCTCTGATGTGAGAGCTTGCTGAGCAAGGGACTTGCTCAACCTCTTTTGGTAAACAGTTGCCACCCTCTTCTCATCTGTGACTCTAAGAAGCTGTAGCATACACAGTGGCCACACTCTGAGAAACTGCCTCAGGAGATAGGCTGAACCAGTTTGACAGACCTCAAACTCTTCTTGGAACTAATACACAGAATTGATTCTAATATGGAAGGTAAGACTTTCACGGAACTCCTTAGAGTAGAGAATATCCAGGAGGAAAAGACTGTCAACAGAGGCAAATGCTGCCAAGACATGAAGAAGGATGAAGATTAAAATGAGTATATGTATGATGTGTATATGTTGCTTCATTCTTAAAGGTTTTCAAATCACTACACATACAGTTCATTTTATTGTCACAAAAAAATCCTTGAAGGTGCTATTTATTATGCCCATTTTTCAGATGGGAAAATAGAGGCAGAGAGAGATATGTGACTTGCCCAGGAGCACACAGCTAGTAAATATTTGAGGCCCAATTTGAACTCAAGTTTTTCTGACTCCAGGTCTAGCATTCCATATATTGTGCATTTTGTCATTCATGTTGTTTTTCAATCATGTCTGCCTCTTCATGATCCCATTTAGAGTTTTCTTGGCAAAGACACTGGAGTGATTTGCCATTTCCTTCTCGAGTTCATTTTACAGATGATAAAACTAAGGCAAAGAAGATTAAGTGATCTACCCAGAGTCATGGAGCTAATAAGTGTCTGAGTTCAAATTTGAACTCAGGAAGATGAGTCTTCCTGACTCCAAGCCTGCTATTCTATCCATTTGACCACTGTGTTACCTAGCTCCCTGAATGAGAAGACATTTATTAGATTTAGCATTTAAAAGATCATTGGGGGAAATATCATTGATAACCTTGGGGAAAGCCATTGAATGATTAAGTTGGAATTCAGTTAGATTGCAAAGAGTTGAAAAGTGAGTGAGGGGAAATAGATTGGAGGTATTTAGATTAAGCCTTATAGGAGTGTGGCTGAAAAAGACAGAAATAGTATAGGATAATAGTGATAATAATGAGAGAGTGCACGATTGTCTTAACTCCTGGTAGAGCATGGTCTCCACTGATGCCATGTTACATGAAAGCACTGTAAGAATTAAATTTAAGAGACTAGCTGTAGATTTTATTAAATCAAAAGTAGGAGGAGGAAGAAAAAGGGAAAAAAATAGGAGAGAGATATAAAGACACTTAGCTTTCTAATCTGTGGCCACCATTTTGGACCCCCTACCACATTAACACTCTGGAGAGCAGGCACCAGGAAACATGGAAGTCCAGAGACCCTGAGTTCCCCTCCTGCCTCAATTTATCTAGTATAATCTCCTCCCACTAACACATGATGTCTCTGGAGCCAATCATGGTTTTTTAATTTGCCTGGGCAGGGCAGTCCAAGGGGCAGTTCAGGGAGTGTTGTAGGGAAGATCATACTGCCCCCTCCTGGTCTCATGATATTTTTGACTCCATTGCCCCATTTTTCTAGCTGTTGTTCTACCCTTGTGACTAAATTTATCCAATGATTTCCCTGGCACAGTCCTCGCTTCTGGGCTCATACCTAGAAACTTGTGCCAGGTACACATACTGAAAAGAAGGGGAGGAGAAATTTCCTTTTGCATAGCATAATGTGCTCCCTATAAAACCACTTCCAAATGGTCCAATTAAGTTTCAGGGGCACTAGAACCTGTACTTAAAAACAACAACAACAACAAACAAACAAACAAACAAACCCTTTACCTTTGGTCTTAGAATCAATAATATATATCTTTCCAAGGCAGGAGAGTGGTAAGAGATAGACAATGGAGATTAAGAGACTTGCCCAGGGTCACAGGGCTAAGTAGTATCAGATTTGAATCCAGGATTTCCTAACTCTATGCCCAGCTCTCAATCCACTGAGTCACCTAGCTTCCCCCTATAACCTATACTTCTTAATCCTTGGCTGGCCCTAGAGTCTTTGAAATCACTCTGAGGCCATTGACCTGGTTAAGGAAAGATTTTAGGGTTGGAAAACCCTAAGAAGATTTATTTTGAGAGCTGGTTGCTGGAACTCTAGCTGTTCCGAGGACCCCACAGAGAATAGCAGATGGAAAAGAATACACATTTTAGAGTCAGAGACTATCATTCTGTGGGTTGGTGAATTTGAAGATTAATTTAGAATCTCTGAGGTCTTTTGAGAATAGGCTAGGACCTCTAGAAGTTTTGGAACACCCAATATGACTTTCCATCTTCCTTGCCTTCGTCCAAGCTCTTTCATACCTAGAATGCTCTCCATTTCATGTTTCCTCTTAGAAAACTTCATCTGACTCATGGAATATTACCCTTTCTGAAGGATTAAAATGTAGTTCTCCCAAAGGGCCAAACAGAGGCATGTAGATAATAAGGAATTATATAGGAGAAGTGTTGGAAAGACCATCCCACAATTGGGAGAAAAGATGAACTGCTAATTAGAGGAGAGCAAGAAATAGCTTGAGGACAGCTCATATTCTCCATTTAACTCCATGCATTGTTAAGAAATCTAGAAGAAAGCTGGGTGGACTCCTTTTAGTAGGTTCATGAGAGGACCTGGTCAAGAATGGCAGGAAGGTGAAGATGGATTGCAGCCTTCATTGTTGGAGTCAGTAACCACAAGTATGAGGTCAGAGATTCCTCAAAGAATGAAATGGTTAATATTACCTTGCTAACAAAGATAATTAGTAAAGTAGATTTCTCTACTCTTTGAATTTGCAAAACAATTCACCTACGGTAGCTCTGTGAAGATCATCAATATATTACTTTTGTTTTAAAGCAACAGAGCTTAGCTGACTTGCCCATGGTCACATGGCCAACAGATGAGGCAAGATTTAAACCTAAATTACCTAACTCCAGGTAGAAGAATCTTTCCACTATGTTATGGTGCCTCTCTTTTAATCAAGTTGTAATCATTTAATAAAACATATAATTTGGGAGTTGTTTATTTTTTTTGACTGGAGGAGAATAGAAGAATTTGGGGAGAGGCAAATTATTATAATAGTTTAGGATCAGTAGGACTTGGTATAAATCCTGTCTCTGAAAACACCAATTAAAATCATAGGTTTGGAGCAAAATCCAAATATTCAGAGCAGCTAGATGGCTCAGGGGACTGAGAACCAGACCTAAGAACAGGAGGTTCTGGATTCAAAATTGGCCTCAGACACTTTCTATCTGTGTTACTCTGGGCAAGTCATTTAACCCTAGCCTATACAACTCTTCTACCTTGGAACTAATACAGAAAATTGATTCTAAGATGGAAGGTAAAGTTTAAAAAAAAAACAAAACTAGAAGAGATCTTTGGTATCACCAAGGCCTAGTCCATTTTACAGAGGAGAGAACTGAGGTCCAGAGAGATTGTGTTTTGCCCAAGGTCACACAGGTCATAAATAACAGAGCTGGATGTTGGTCTCATACCAGATTCAGTGCTCTTTTCAGTATGCCATGCTGTGATTTTTGCTATTTTCTTAATAAAAGTAAATAATTTTAACTACATTGTAAGTAGTTGGCTACAGCTGGAGGTTATGGCAACAACGAAAACAAATGATTACTTTCAAAGTCCTTGTTTCAGAAACCCAACAATAGCTACAAATGCTGCATCCCTGAACACACTTTTCTTACTATTTTAACAAATTAGGAGGACTAGAATTTAGACCTAAACATTCTGTAAAGAGACAACACTTTCTATCTACCCCTCCTATCTTTTTTTTTTAAACCCTTACCTTCTATCTCAGAATCAATACTAAATATCAGTTCCTAGACAGAAAAGTGGTAAGGGCAGGGCAGTTGGGGGTGTGACTTGTCTAGGGTCACACAGGTAGGGTAGAAAATATCTGAGGTCAAATTTGAACCCAGGTGCTCCTGTCTCTAGGGTTGGCACTCCATCCACTGAGCCATCCAGCTGCCCTCCCACACTATTTCTTTAGCTATGTATGCCACGCACATTGGAAAGGATACCATTTAAACTTGTTTTAACTTTTTGCAATATCACTTCAAGTCAAAAGTCAAAGAAAATTGCATTGAACTCTTGACCAATCTTTTTTTTTTTCCATTGGAATATTGGCTAAAGTAGAAATAGCAAAAAGAAAAATTTATTCCTTTGGCAGAAAAATGTCCTCTCTAAATTCTTCTGTGTTTTGTTTTGATTTTCCTTGGTGACTGGAGGTCAGCTTCAACCCACTAAAGCTGAGGCTCCAAATTTTAAATCTGCTTTTCCCGAGTGCTGACTTGGTGCCAAGAATGAGTCAATGACACAAGAAAACATATTCTCTCTGTGCATGTCTTTCTTCTGTCTGTTTCTCCCTCCATTCTTCCCTGATTCTTTTTTCTCTTGCCTCTATACTTCCTTTTCCTTCTCTCCTTTAGGAACTTAAAAGTTTTATATCCAACATTGTACGTTTCCCCCTTTTACCTTAAATTTCTTGCTATTTCTATATTCTCAGTGAACTGTTGGGTTAAAGTAAAAATAAACACTGGCCCATAGACCTAGGATACAAAAGATATCCTGCTGGGCCTAATGGGATCAAGAAATAGCCTACCAGCAATATATTATCTCCTGTTTTTCCTTTGAAAATTTCAGTTGACTTCTAGAACTAGGCTGGAGGGAGATAACTATGAATATATAGCAATTGATGCAAGAAGGTGATCATGTTTTCTTAACCTAGTGAAGTAGGGAATAGTTCAGAAGGAGAGAAAAAATCAGCAGTGACTGGACTGCAAAAATCCAGAGTGTGTGGGATTTATTATTTTAGAAATATCTGGAAAGACTCTAACACAACTCACAACTACCTTTATCTTTCCTCAGGAATGGTAAGGTCTGATTCTCCCAGCCAATCAGTATGCAAACATTTATGAAGTATTGAGTGTGTGTTAGGCATTGTCCTAAGCAATGGGGACACAAGCAGAATGATGAAATAATTTCTGCTCCCAGGAGTATGAGGGAACTTGGGATGTTGCAGAACAAATTCTGCCAAATGTAATAGGATTCTCTAAGGTCATGCTGATAAACCTATGGCATACATGCTGGAGGGAGCTTCTCCCTTCCCCCTCTCTATGCATATCTGAGGACATTTCTCCCATTACCCACCCTCTGCTCAGCAGTTCAATGAGAGTTCTTCCTCCCTCCCCTGTCTGGGCTAAGGTGGGGATAGGACAGGCTCAAATGTAGCATGAGGGTTACAGTTTGGGCATTTGGTCTCTAAAACGTTTGCCATCGAGGCTCTAAGGCATTCCAGGTTTGTATTTGTATCAGTCAGTCAATACATATTTCTTAAGTGCCTACTATGTGCCAGGTACTATGCTAAGAAAATAAGCAAGCATTTATTAAGTGCCTATTATGTGCTAGGTTCTTTATAAATATTATCTCATTTGATCCTCATCTCAAACTTGGGAGGAAGCTGCTCTTATCCTCACATTATAGTTGAGGAAAATGAGGCAGACAGAGGTTAAGTGACTGCCCTGGATCACACAGGTAGTGTCTGAAGTCAAATTTGAGTTCAGGTCTTCCTAACTCCCAGGACTCTATCTACTCTGTCACCTAGCTGTCTCCAAACACCATTTATTTCTGCTGAATGCTGCAGTCCCATTTGCATATGACATCAGGATTCAGGTGTAGTTGTCTATAATGATGCCTGAGGTAAATAGATGCTCTATGACCTGGGCAAGTCACTTAACCTCTCTTTGTCTCAATTTTCTTCTTCTATAAAATGGGAATCATAATAACAGTTCTATCCCAGGATGGTGGTAAGGATTAAATGAAGCACAATTTGTCCAGTTTAGTCCAATGCCCTTCACATAGTAGACACTATATAAATGCTTATAGCCTTCCCCTCATTCAAGGCCTCATGTTCCCCTTTAGAAAGAAAGAGAACATCATTTTGCACCACATGAAGCCATACGTTAGAGATCATACATTCCTGGCTCCACTGCAAAAATAGTGGGTCAGGTTATCAGGGCTGCAGAACTTTAGGAGTGGGGGGTGGGAGGTGAGGGTCAGGGGCAAAGTATAGAAATAACTGACTTTATATCTCACTTTAATATTTGCTAAGCAACTTATATATAATGTATTTTGATTCTTTCAAAACCTCTATGAGGTAGGCATCATTACTATCCCCATTTTATTTTGTTTTTTTGCACAGAACAACAGACATTTAATTATCTCAGATTTTAATTCACACCAAGGAGAGTTCAGTGTCCAAACCAAAACATAAGCAAGCAGGGGCAGCAAGGGAAGAATCCAACCAGGGCATCTGCCAGGACCTCTAATGGTCCTTGAAGTATTTCAGAAGGGAGAAAGGGGGCCCTTTGGAAAGGCTTCCCTTGGACTTAGCATAGCCAACCCCAATGAACTCTGTCACTCTTCTTAGTTGGCACACGAGAACGTAAGATCAAAGATTCAAGGATGGAAGAGACCTTAGCATTCTTTTGTGTGTGTGTGTGTGTGCTCATTGCTTATTTTTAAATTTTTTATTTTATTTTGTGTGTGTGCTCATTGCTTATTTTTTTAATTTTATTTAATTAAAAACATTTTTTGGTGATTACAAGATCTTTCCCTCCCCCTCCCCTCCTCCCAACCACCCCCAAAACCAATGAGCAATTCCACTGGGTTTTACATGTGTCTTTGATCAAGACCTATTTCCAGGGGGCAGCTGGGTTGCTCAAGGGATTAAGAGCCAGGCCTAAAGATGGGAGGTCTTAGTCTCAAAACTGGACTCAGACACTTCCTAGCTGTGTGACACTTCGCAAGTCACTTAATCCCCACTGTCTAGCCCTTACCACTCTTCTGCCTTGGAACCAACACTCAGTATTGACTCCAAGACAGAAGGTAAGGGTTAAAAAAAAAGACCTATTTCCATGTTATTAATATTTGTATTAGGATGTTCATTTAGAGTCTACATCCTCATTCATATCCTCATTGACTCATGTGATCAACCAATTGTTTTTCTTCTGTGTTTTTACTCCAACAGTACTTTCTCTGGATGTGAATAGCATCCTTTCTCATAAATCCCTCAGAATCATCCTGGATTATTGCATTACTGCTAGTAGATTGTACCACAGTATATCAGTCTCTGTGAATAATGTTCTTCTGGTTCTGCTCCTTTCACTCTGCATCAATTCCTAGAGGTCATTCCAGTTCACATGGAATTCCTCCAGTTTATTATTCCTTTGAGCACAATAGTATTCCATCACCAGCATATACCACAATTTGTTCAGTCATTGCCCAATTGAAGGGCATCCCCTCATTTTCCAATTTTTTGCCACTACAAAGAGTGTGGCTATGAATATTCTTGTACAAGTCTTTTTCCTTATTATCTCCTTGGGGTACAAATCCAGCAGTGCTATGGCTGAATCAAAGGGCAGACAGTCTTTTAGTGCCCTTTGGGCATAGTTCCAAACTATGTCTTCCAGAAAGGTTGGATCAATTCACAACTCCACCAGCAATGAGTTAATGTCCCAAATTTGCCACACCCCCTCCAACATTTATTGCTTTCCTTTACTGTCATGTTAGCCAATCTGCTGGGTGTGAGGTGATAACTCAGAGTTGTTTTGATATGCATTTCTCTGATTATAAGGCATTTAGAACATTTTTTCATGTACTTATTAATAGTTTTTATTTCTTTATCTGAAAATTGCCTATTCATGTCCCTTGCCCATTTATCAATTGAGGAATATCTTTATTTTTTTTTTTGTACAATTGATTTAATTCCTTATGAGTGATTGCCGGGAGCCATCAAAGACCACGCTATTTGACATGGTCCACATGGAAACTGGGGACTGCAAAGCAGCCCCCAGGAAAGAGGGAAACACCCACTGAACCCTCCCTAAGTGACTTCATTATTAATATCTGCTTTTTGTTGGAATTGCTATGATTATTATTCTTACTTAGTCCCAGGAAAAATAGATGAGAGCAACATGCTTGCAGGTTTAATACAGATGTCTCACTCTTTCCCTTCAGGATATTACCAGGAGAGCCAACTTACAAAATTAAACCTAAGGATTCTTCTATACCCACTTAGATAGGACCTACTTTTCTAGGCATAAAAAACTTCTGGCAAATCTGTGCTCTGAATTCCCTAACCTATATCTGGGTCATGTTGATTTTACCCTCTGATCCTGCACTTAACAACAATGTTTCATTGACTATCTTCCTAGGCTTCCTGTCTGTTGTTAGGTTCCATGGAAACATGTATGTTGAGAATGAAACTCTTTACCAAGTAGATGTGTGATCACGAGGGTATAAAATAAAGCCAGGTCTCAGCCAAGGTAGAGCCGTTTATCCTGTGAAACTTGTACTGTGGGTTGAATGTGAAAGCTGTGTCCCATCCATCATTTCATTGACACTGTCCCATCTCCAAAACCCCATCCCATGTGGGAGGCTGGCCCACCCCCATAGCAAGTGGGCTTTTGTCAGAGATTTTTGTTATAAAGATTGTTTCTCAAGTTGTTGCTTCCCTTCTAATTTTGATTGCATTGGTTTTGTTTGTACAAAAATGGTTTGATTTAATGTAATCAAAATTATTTACATTGCATTTTGTAATTTTTCTCTAACTCTTGCTTGGTCTTAAAATATTTTCTTTCCCAAAGATCTGCCAGGTATTAGTATCTGTGTTCACTTAATTTATTTATAGTTTCCTTCTTTATGTTAAAGTCATTCATCCATTCTAAGTTTATCTTGGTATAGGGTGTGAGATGTTGATCTAAACCTAATCTCTCCCACACTGTTTTCTAATTTTCTCAGCAGTTTTTGTCAAATAGTGGATTTTTGTCCCCAAAACTGGGATCTTTGTGTTTATCATAGACTGTCTTGCTGAGGTCACTTACTCCAAGTCTATTTAACTGATCCTCCATTCTATCTCTTAGCCAGTACCATATGGTTTTGATGACCACTGCTTTATAGTACAGTTTAAGATCTAGTATTGCTAGGCCACCTTCCTTTGCATTTTTTTTCATTATTTCCCTTGATATTCTTGATCTTTTGTTCTTCCAAATAAACTTTGTTATTGTTTTTTTGGCACTAAATAAGTAAATTAGTTTGGGTAGGATTGTCATTTTTATTATGTTAGCTCATCCTACCCATGAGCAATTAATGTTTTTCCAATTATTTAGATCTAGTTTTAATTGTGTGAAAAGTATTTTGTAGTTGTGTTCATATAGTTCCTGTGTTTGTCTTGGCAAGTAGATTCCTAAGTATTTTGTATTGTCTAGGGTGATTTTAAATGGAATTTCTCTTTTTTATTCTTGCTGCTGAGATGTGTTGGAAATATATAGAAATGCTGATGACTTATGTGGGTTTATATTGTATCCTGCAACTTTGCTAAAGTTGTTGACTATTTCCACTAGCTTTTTAGTTGATTCTCTAGGGTTCTTTAAGTAGACCATCATATCATCCTCAAAGAGTGATAGCTTGGTCTCCTCATCACCTATTTTAAAACCTTCAATTTCTTTTTCTTCTCTAATTGCTACTGCTAGTGTTTCTAGTACAATGTTAAATAATAGAGGGATAATGGGCATGCTTGTTTCACTCCTGATCTTATTGGGAATGCTTCTAATTTATCCCCATTGTAGATGATGCTTGCTCATGGTTTTAGATATATACTGTTTATTATTTTTAGGAAAGGCCCTACTATTTCTATGCTTTCTAATGTTTTTCCATAGGAATGAGTATTGTATTTTGTCAAAGGCTTTTTCTGCATCTATTGAGATAAGCAAATGAACAAAAATCACATGATTATCTCATGTGCTTTTTGTTCG